>NC_137148.1:4373777-4952224 GCF_951394435.1 Stenella coeruleoalba
TGCTCTTTGATGAGATCAGGGTTTCTCTGCCTTGGCACTCTTGACCTTTTGTTATGGGAACCTGTTCTGTGCATGGAAGAATGTGTAGCAGCCTCCCTGGATTCACCCACTGCATTCCCAGAGCACCACTATCCCCTGCGCTTTCGTGAAAACCAAAATGTCTCCAGACATCCCAAGTGTCTCCTGTGGGCAGGGGTGTGGGGTAGCACTCCCGCTGAGAACCACTGGACTAAATTTTCACCCATGTGCACCCTCATTCTCAGAAGGGATCGTAACTGGTTACAAGAAGTGGCTTTGCAGTGATTGGAGCTGGTGTTCTGGGCAGGCTCAGGCCAGTTCTCCAGAGCTGATCATTACCTTGTCAGGAATTTTGTGAGCTGGTGTGCCGAAAATCAAAATACGTAAACTTGGGTGAAATAAATAATATTCAAAACAAGATTCAAACACTGAAAACTCATCACTTCACACTTCTTTAAGTTTTGAGGTTACGTATCCTCTTGAGGTTCTTTGTCTGTATTGCCTCTGTATGGTGGAAATACTTTATAATGGTGTGCTACCGTGCAAACCTCTAAACTCCGTGTTCAGTGAGGTCACATGGTAATTGAAATTAGCCATGGTGGGAGTCTTTATACCAGGGAAACTGGCAAATGCTTTCAACCAGGCTACCCCATGACTCCCACCCGTAGCTGGTTGTGAAAGATGTACCAGCACAACACGTGCGTTTCTGTACAACAGACTTGAAAGTTGTCATTTTGAAAAATAGATATTATATGTCTCCCCACCAATACAAGATAAAGAGTGTATGCCCTCCAAAGTAAGGTCATAAAAAGGCCTTTTAATGGTAACCATCTTTTTATGTGCAGTAAATCTGCTCAGTAGCCAGTGTTTGGAACAGTCCACCTGCTTTGTCCTCATTCCACGGCCTCTGTTGGGATGGAAACAGGCTAGTGTGAGGTGCAGACACTCCCTGAAAGCCCGCAGGTCAAGAAGAAAGTTATTAACACGACCACGTCACACCAGCTTTTCCCCTGAGTCCGGAAGGCCGGGGATGAGGAAGGTGGTTTGGAAAAATGCAAATTAAATGAGCAAGTGCTTTTCACTGTTTTTTAGGAGTAGCCGGGAACAGACTGTGATCACATACTTTGCACCAGGCACATTCATTCCTAATTTGTTTCCCCCTATGTTTTTTTTTATCATTGCATAGAATTTAAGCAGATTTGTTTCACTTTCTCGTTGTCCTAAGTAAAGTATGAAGTGATCCCAGTGCATTTTGCCTTGGCAGACACGAGTGCCCCGCTTTGACAGGTATTTCCAAGGTTGGTTGTCGAGTTGCCAGCCAGAACCTGCTTCCTGTCTAATCTGCTTGGGCCACAGCTCACCGGTTACCTGCACTGGGCATGTGGGGCAGGCCTGTGGGCCCAGGAGGAGCCCTTTGACCTGAGGAAACAGGAAGCCTGGGCTCAAACAGGCCATCGCTAAGCTTTTGGTTATCCTGCTGCCTGATGGGTTGGCTGCCAGGCCTCTGACTCTCACCTTGCCGTGGGCCTCAGCCCAGGGGACTCTGGACGGTGCCTTTCCATCCCTGGCCTTCTCTGTCTCTCCCAAAGCCAAACACATGCCTTTTATGACCATCCCCTGGCTGCCACCCTTTCTGTTCCAGTGTAACCTTTCAGATACCTGCCAGGATGGCCCAGGGACATGTGGGCAAGTACCCATACAAAAAGAGTTCTGGTTGTGAAGAAAAATTACTTTTTCCAGAAAAAAAAAAAATCTACCTGAGTACAGTTCACTTATGACCAAATAGCACTTCTGTAGGACGTTGTTTTATTTTATCTCATAGCACCAAGAAGCATGCCCAATTCATGCTAAAGGCCCGGTTATTAAGTATCTAACAGAAGAGCCTCCCGAAAGCATATATTGGCAATAAAAGGGGAATATATACAATTTCTTAGGATGTTAGAATCAGGATGAGAATATGAGAATCAGGTCTTGTCATACACGTAAGAGGAAGTTGCGTTTTGAATCGTTAGGGACTTTCCACCTCAGTATAGGGCTAGCCCTCTGGGGCTTGGGTCTGACATCCATTTCAAAGACATCTCAGAGGAAGCTTGGAGAAAGCCTGACATCCTATTGCCCTGTTATTTTCTGGTGTTTAGACAAAATGCAGGCTAGGAAGCTGGCCCTCTCCAAAGGTCCATCGCTGGCATGCAGATGGAGACACTCACAAGATGTGTTTAAATATTTGAAAGGTAGAAGCCAAGCTAAGAGATTGTTAACTAAAGTATTTTGTAGCCTCTGCTTTGACAAATCTACCTTCGCATGGTCTAAAAGTCCAGGTTCAAGTTTAGAACATGGCGGTGCAGGAAGATCCTACCTCTGGCGTGAAGCCCACCCCTAGGTCTCTAGTCCATGTCTGTCCTGCCCTCCCAGAAACAACCTCTCCCTGACCTCTGGATGGCAGAGATGATGTGTTAATGGTGGGAATGAAAGGAAGAATCCCTGTCAAAGCAAGGAAAAATACATGATGCTAGAAGGGAAGACACCTCTTTGGAGAAGACAGTTATGATATTCGAGAAAGGCAGGTGAGGGCCACCGCCCAGGATTCTGGTGGAGTTACAGATGTTTTCTCCATACTTTGCACAGAGAAGGGAATGACACAAATGCTCCCCAATGCAAAACTATAAGACAGTCTGTGACAGAAGCCTGGCAGATCATATGGGTGCCCCAAATCTGTTAGCTCCTTGGGGTTTTCTTGACTTTTTAAAAATAAATCGTTTATTTGAATACATTTTTACCTGGTATAATACAAATTAGAATTGGAAGAAGAGTGTGGTGCATGTCTTTGAACAACCTTGAAGTGTGAAATGCCAAGAACCCAGGCCAGTCAGAGGCTCAGCAGTGGTTTTCATTTGGAGAAAAGACACATCTGAGCATCTACCATACCTGCATTCTGCCTTTTCTGCTGTAGTTCAATGATTTAATAATTAAATATTTAAAAATGAAATGCCAAAGAATGTCCATCGTATTTGTATTTTTAACTGTTTTCTGAAAAATGATCAGTAGTTTTAAGCTCAACTTTCTTATCAATAGACTAAAGATGTTGGTAAAAGACAATATGACTAAAGGAATATTTAAAGCTATAAAAATAATGACATTATAATTACTCTACAGTAATTACTCTGTAATCTGAAAAGCCCATTCTTAGTTTCATTTGCTCTGTAATATGTTTCTCCTTAGAAGTGTCATAGCATTTGCTGGATTGGTAATAACACATTATAGGAACAACAGTGACTTTGCAAAATGCCCCTTTTAAGATTTTGCCTTTTAACTCCGATTTTATGCTTTCTGTAGTTCAGATTTGAGGCTGGGTGGTTGTTGACGCTTCCTCCATCCTTTTTTGCTGGGTGAAAATACTATCCGGTAGTAAATGATATTCGAAGACTTCCTGATCCTTTTCAGAATTCTGAAATTACTCAGTCACACCCCCTCTCTCACTTTCAGAGTATGACCTGGTGTCTCCCTACGAGGTTGACCACAACGGAGACTACGTGTCCCATGAAATCATGCACCCCCAGAGGAGGAAAAGGGCGCTGGCCCAGCTCGGAGCTGACTCTCTGCACCTTCGGCTGAAAGGCTTCAGGCACGACTTCCACCTGGATCTGAAAACTTCCAGCAAGCTGGTGGCGCCTGGATTTCTCGTACAGACTTTGGGGAAGGGGGGCACTAAGTCGGTGCAGACTTTCCCACCCGAGGATTTCTGTTTTTATCAAGGCTCGTTACGATCCCACAAAAATTCCTCAGTGGCTCTTTCGACCTGCCAAGGTTTGGTGAGTACAGTTGTTGCCACCTGTTTTGAGACCGTGGGGTCAGGGATGTAGGGAAGGGAGCAAGTGACAAGATTTGGGCTCCTTCTCCCATTATTGCAGTACAGATTTCTTTGATCTCTCAAAGCAGAAGGAAAATTGCCAAGCAATGCTTTCTAAGATATGCTGGGCGCTTCCTATCCCCAATTTGGAAACAGCATCCAGGTTCCGCCTTCTGTTGTCGTTGGTCTACAACGATTGTGGCAGAGCACTGCAGTTTGAAAACTGTGCGTGAGAACTTACGGACAAGTCTGAAGACTTTGACTTCTTTGGGGATGGTTTTACTCTGACTTACTGGTTACTCTAACTTGCTGGTCACTTACTAGCACTGGAGGAATGTTTTCATCTTGAATAGAACAACAGTGTTCAACTGATTGGCCATGTGCTTGAAAGCACTTTATTTCTGTCATTCTGATGTTGATAGTATATTTACAGATTAGAACATTCATTTCAAAAACAGTGGTGAATCCATGTCAGGGCAGTGCTGATCTTATTGAGCTAAAGATTCTATTAGTGCTTTCTTCATTTTCTTAATATCTGACTTAGACATTAAACATCCTTAGATGCTTCAGGTGGTCCCCTTTGCTTGGATCCTAGAGTGAGGAGCATCTGGCCAAGTTGAGAAGGTACCTAAATCCCTCAGGCTGACCTAAGCTGAAACTTTAATGGCTTACCTTTTACTTTTCTTAGAATATTTCCATAACTTTCGGGAAGGAAATCTTAGTAGATGCTTAGATTCTTGGACACAAATTGATTAGTCAGACACAGATGAGGGAGACATGACATAAGTAGCAGAGTAAAAAGGTGTGGTCCAAACAATAAGGTCTTGACCATGTTAAAGGTTTGGCAAATAGATTTTTGAACATTTGTTACATCTCCAGAAAGTGATCTAAGCCTGTCTTATTCCTTTCCCTCTTTGAAAAGAGATAATTCAGACTCTACAGCTCATAAGGATTTTGTGTACGTGTATGTGAATACTGGATGCTGAAGGCGCATTCATAACCAATTCCTTAAAATACTAAATATGTGGAAATGCTATGTCCTGTTATTTTTTTAAAAATATTAACATTATGCTTTTTAGGGGGAATTCAGTTTGGGCTGGGCTCATATCTACTTTCTTTGGAAAGACTTTTGGTTTGAGAATGGATACAATGGGGAATAGTCAAGGGTGGGGTGGTGGTTATTTGGCACACTTGTTAAGCATAAGGACAGTGTGGTTGATTTCTCCCATGCTGTCTCAACAAAAATAGATCTTTCTTAATGAAAGAGCTAGAACTCTTCATGTAATGCACTAAAGGGAGATATCTCTTCCTTGGCTTTCTTCAACAAAGGCTTGCTCAGACCAGAAATGGAAGCCATCTGTGTGGTAAGGAGATGCGCCATGCCCTTCAGAGCCCTCTTGGATTTGTGGAGACGGAGCAAGGTGCTTTCTTCCCATTAGCCCAGCAGGGGTGCAGGCTCGAGGATGCCCCTGGTCTCTGTGAGCCTAAGGCTTCCTAGTGATGGCGTGATGGCTGAGCTATGCCCTGGAGTCTGTCCCGTGAATAGAGTTGGCTGACAGCAGCTTGAAATTTCTGGCTCTCTTTGAACTCAATGGGAGTTAACAGCGAAAGTTGTAAATGACAACTACATGAAAGATAAAGGAGTGAAAAGAACAGGAAAAAGACTCCTCTGGATAATAAACACTGGAATGTAATATTTCGGTGACTGCAATAGAAAGCTGTGTGCTTTCACCATTCATCTTCCAAATACATTAATTCCAACTAAAGAGATATTTTGTCTGTAGATGGTCACTACAAACATGACCTCAACTAGACTTATGAGTGTGAGATCCAGGGGCATTTGCCGTATGATAGGACAAATCAAAGGCATTTTAAAGAAGAAAAGGGGAGGATTAAGAAGTCCTCTCTCTTAGCCAGATAATAAAGTTATTGAATGGAAATGCCCCTCAAGTAGTTGCCAAGTCTGTTATTTCTTTCCTGATTGATGGTTACCCCATCTGTCCTCTTTCAAATCTGTTAACACATGAAGAAAAGTAGCATACCTTTTGCATTAGATGACGGTTCCTTTTTTGTTATTATTGTTCTTCTTGGTTCTTTCAGGTTCTAATTAAAGTTCCAGGTAGATCCCAGTTAAACATTTTTTTAATTTGGTTTCTAGATGACTCAGCTATCTGATGGGAGTCAGGAGTGTGGTTCTAATTTATAGTAAATACATATTCTTAGTAAATACATATTCTTAAAGAAGAAAGACAATACTAAAGTGAGCATTTTACTTTGAATCTCTTGTGAATAATGAATGTCATGTGCTTCAGAAGTGTGTCTCACTGGAACCTGTCAAAGTTGCATCCAAGGAGTGTATTGTCTGATGAGACAAGCAGGGAATAGGCAATTTTACTGAAGAGTGATAAAATAAGGACAAATATGGGTGCTAGGAGAACTGAAATGAAGATGCCTCACCCTATCTTGGTGAGAGATAGCAGCATCAGGGTAGGTTTCTGGAGGAAATATTGTCCAAGCCAAATCCTTATTGTAGAATTGGAATGTGTTGCTCATGAATGGAGGAGTAACAAGCCATCTCAGGGAAGATGATGGAGACCAGTCAAGCTCATGGAATCCTTGATAACACCATCCATGACTGTTCAGAGATTAATATTTGTATATGAAGCCCAAGTATATTAAACTAAATAAGGTCTGTAAGCCCTAAAATGACTTCTAGAGTCACTCTGACATTGCCACCAAGTATATTGATTCAAGATATTTCTCATTTTGCTAAATAAGATTAATAAAAAAAATAGTATCTGTTAAACTTATGTCTCTACCAAAATGACATAACAAATCTGTTCTGATTACCAAACACAAGCACATAAATGTGTGTCACACAGCAGGTGCTTTTCAGTACTTGTTAAATAATGGATAGAATTACTGGGTGTCTTACAGTGTAAGAAACAATGATGACAATGACAGTAGCAGAGGGAACAGTAATAAGTTACTGAATGTTATTTGCCAAATACTTGCCTAATAGCTTCCCATTTGTTATCTCACTTAGCCTAATGATAACTCTAAGAGATAGGTACTATTTTTTTAACAGCTTTATTAAGGAATAATTTATATATCATAGAGTTTCACCCCTTGAAAATTTATAATTCAGTGTTTTTTTAGTATATTTCCTGACTTCTGCAAACATCACCACAATCTAATCTGAGACATTTACATCACCTAAAACAAAACAAAACAAAACAAAAAAAACCCAGTCCAGTCCCTCCCATTTCTCTCAAGCCCTCATCAGTCCTAGGCACCCATTAATCTGTCTTCTTTGCTTATAGATTTCCTAATCTGGCCATTTCTGATAAATGGAAGCATATGATACGTGGTCTTTTGTGACTAGCCTCTTTCACTTAGTATACTGTTTGTTTAAGATTCATCCGTGTTGTAACATGTTTAAAGATTTCATTATTTTTATTAGTAAATAATAATCCTTTGTATACATATGCCACTTCTTTTTATTTTAATACCTATCAATTGATAGACATTGTTTGTATTTTCTTTGGTTGTGTGAATAATGTTGCTATGAACATTTGTGTACAAGATTTTGTGTAGACATAAGTTTTCATTTTTTTTGAGTATTTACCTAGAAGTGTAGTTAGTGGATCCTATGGAAACTCTAAGATTAAACTTTTAGGAGATTCTAAACTGTTTTTTCACAGTAGCTGCACCATTTTATGTCTACCCAGCAATGTACAAGGGTTCCAGTTTCTCCACATTCCAGACAACACTTGTTCTTGTCCACCTTTTTTTCTTATAGACATCCTAATGGACATAAAGTAGTATTTCACTGTGGTTTTTATTTGCCAGGTAGAGATTACTGGTTGACAATTTTTTTGTTGTTGTTGTTGTTTTGTTTTGTTTTGTTTTTCCTTCAGCACTTTGAATATACCATCCTACTGCCTTCTGGTTTCCATTGTTTCTGATAAGAAGTCTGCTGTTTATCTCGTAGTTTTGTTATACTTAAAGCATTGTTTTCCTGTTGCTGTTTCCAATGTGTCTTTGTCTTTCAACATTATTACTGTCAAGTGTATAGGTGTAAGTATCTTTGAGTTTATCCTTCTTGGGATTATATGAGCATCCTGAATGTTCATATTAATATTTTTCCTCAATTTGAAAAGTATGTGACCATTGTTTCTTCAAATATGTTTTTCTGCTCCTTTCTCTCTCTCCTCTCCTTTGGTACTCCCACTATTCATATGTCGGTGTGCTTCATGATGTAGCAGGTTTCTCTGAGGTTCCATTCATTTTTCTTCATTCTTTTTCCTCTGTGCTCATTAGATTGTGTAATCTTGATTGATTGATCTGCAAGCTCACTGATTCTCTGCTGGTAGTTCAAATCTACTGTTAAGCTTCTGCAGTAAAATTTTCATTTCAGATATTGCACTTTTCAACTTCAATTTGGTTCTTTTTATAATTTCTCTTATTCTGTATTATATGAAACATTGCTATGAGGCCTTGCCTTAATTCTTTTGATATAGTTTCCTTTGGTTCTTTGAACATATTTATAATAGTTGCTTTGGAGTGTTTGTCTACTAAGTTAAAATCTGGGTCCCCTCAGAAGCAGTTTCCATTGCCTCTTTCTTTTCCTGTATATGGGTCACACTTTTCTGTTTCTTTGTGTGTCTCACAATTTTCTTGCTAAATACTAAACATTATAGATAAAAATTTTAGCAACTCTAGATACCTTAAGACTGACCACACACCACCACTCCAGTGCTTGTTGCTGCTGTTTTCTTTCTTACTTGTTTAGTGACTAGTTCAGTGAAGTCTGTTTTCCCTGCAGCATGCAGCCTCTAATGTTGCTTCTCAGAGAGTGCAACCTCGGGAATGTGCACGGTCTTTCAGAAAGCCTGTGCTGATCTGCTGCCTCTATTGGTACCACAACCAGCTGTTACTCTACACTAACTGCTAGGTGATTGCTTTTTTTTTTTCCCCAAGCACACTTCAGCATAGATTGCTCCACAGTCTAATTTGATTATAGAAGAGCCTTACAGGATTAGGATGCTGCCAGGTTTTGAGACTACTCCAACACCAGTAGGAATCCTCTTGTCTTTTTCCCTGAGTCTCTCTGCTAAACTTCTAGTCAGTGTACTGTTTTGCTTATTGTTATGTGTATCATGGAACAACAACCTTCTCTTAATTGCTTGCAAGTAAGATACCCATTATTTTTGACAATACCATTAGACATGAACTTTCACACACTCTGTTCCAAATATAGCCATTCATTTTAAGTGAGCTTCTTGTTCTTAGAGCTTGCTTCTGGCTTCTTTTCCTGGGAAAAATGTGTGTGCCACATTTTGGAGCTGGAACTAGTAGTATGCTTCTCCTCCCGAAGTGACACCACTACTCTATGAGTGGAACTCTGGGTGGAAATAGTAGCTCCTGGTCTTCTCTGCTTTTGCTTCCTGGCTTGAAATCTCTACCATACAAATGTTCCTGGTTGGGGATGTTCAGGGATCAATTATTCTCAACCTGCTGAGCCTGGAGTAGAGCTTCCATCTTATAAGCAGGGGCTGCTTAGCACAAGGGAAATCAATTCTTATGGCCATGCCTGTCCAGAATAGAGCTTCTGCAATATAGAACTGAGGGGATAAGAGATGTTGGTGCCTTGTTTCTCCTGACTTGAAAATACAGCCCTAGAATGGGTGTTGGGCAGGATAGGGAGCCCTGGTCTTTTTAGAATATACCTAGAATAGATCTCTGTCACATTGAGCAGGGGGAAAGGTGAGCATGTGACTATACCATGGCTCAAAGGTCACCAAATTTTACCATTCTTTTACAGATTTACTAAATTTAATTAGATAGATGATTTTCCACTTTTTTTATTGGAATATGGGAGGGATAAATCAGAAGCTTTGGATGAACACACACACACTACTATATATAAGATAGATAACTAAAAAGGACCTATTGTATAGCACAAGGAACTCTACACAATATTCTGTGATAACCTATATGAGAAAAGATTTTCCACTTTTTATGCCCTTAGGACAATTTCCAGAGACTTCAAATGGGGTGTGTGTGTGTGTGTGTGTGTGTGTGTGTGTGTGTGTGTGCAATTTTCAGCAGGAAAATGGTTGTTTCACTTGAGAGAGGATCTTCCACATTCCTTACACTGCCATTCTGGAAGTCAGTCTCTGCTAAATGCTATTATTAACATATTTTGCAAATCACTGCCCAAAGCTATTTTATTATCCCCATTTTACAGATGATTCCTTAGGTAATTCTTGAAAGAGTGGGATTTTGACCTAAGTTGACTGACTTCAGAAACAACACTTTAAATCACAATACTATTTTGCTTCCCTTGATCATGAGGTCATTGCTGCACTATAGGGACCTACAAAATCATTTATATGGATTTCCATTGCATCATCCTTGAATACTCTCTAAAGTCTAACGATGTTTGCATTTGGTTTCCACCTCAATACAACCTTCCTCAGTATCAAGCCCTCTCTGAACTTAGTAGGCCCATTTGTAATGTATCAGGCCCTTATACTAAAAAAACATGAATTCATTCCATAATCATTTATTTATAGGTTTGTTTTTTTATACCAGATTGTGAGTTCTTGAAGAGACACTGTTTTATTCATCTTTGTATCCCCAAGTTCCTGTTAACACAACCTAGTTCTCTTTTTTCTTGCAATGAATGATTGTATTTCAAATTAACAACCAAAAATACTACATCTTCTCAACCTCTATTTTAAGATATGAATAAACATAAAATTCATTTTATAATTCATTTCATATGATTTCCTTCCATGACTAATGTCAAATAATCTAAATTATCTTTTGAAGCACAGTTTATTCAGAAGTGGTCTAATCAGTAAGATTTCTGACAAACTATTTTTAAAAATCCCCATTGTCAATACTTTAAATGAGGTTTCTTTGGAAATATTTTCTGTTACATGTAACAGGATTAGATTTTCTTAAAGGATTTCATGCACGTTCTGTACTTGGATTAGTACTTTACCAAAAAAATTAAATAAAGAACAGCATCAAATCTATTGTCTGTCCTTGGCACAAAATCTGCCTGAATTTTAGCTCCTCTTGTGTAATTGTTAAGGCATTAATGCAAAGGATACATATCACTTCTCCTAAAATCTAATTATTCTCTTGCTTTCAATAGTGTTGGAAAACTTGTAAATGTCACAGTTCTCAGTTCAGTTTGAGAATTCCCTCACTTGGTTGCAGACTTACTTGTGGCCCTGGTTTGAATTGTACTAGGTTTTATTTCCAGATAAAAACTCCAGGGATTCTCTGGAAACTCTAGTCATTGAGAGTTTTCCTAAAGAACCCAATAAATCCTCGGAAACTGTCTGAAATGTTGCCAAGTTTTCAATGGACTTTGAAAAATGTTCTTGAGCAAGGAAAATAAAACAGGAGCAGAAAGGAAGAGCCAACACAGGAGATGGCTAGAAGGGCTAATATGAGTTTTAAAAGAAAAGTATCACTGTCTGAGGAGGCCAGTGATGGCATACCAGTTGAAAATACATCAGGCTTAGGAGACATGCAGGAAAATGGTAAAGAAAATAAGGTTTTTGGATAAAGTATCACCAAAGTTATTGATTATTAGGAAATTTAAAAGGTGGGTGTGGGGAACTAATTGAAAGTACTGAATCATTACATGAATTTCTGCTAATTACTTAAGAATAAATACAGAATAAATCTTTAAATTGACAAAATGGAATATAGTTCATTATTACAACTAGATCAAAGTAACATTTATGAGATAATATTTTGTACTTGTTATGACCAGATTTTTCTATTAGCTTACCATTAATTGTAAACAGAAATGAGATGTTTAGAGAAATTTAAGTATAAAATGTATGATTTTGTTCCATTTCGCTTATTTTTCAAGTGATGAACCTGAGAATCAAAGAGGTGGAGTGGCTTGGCCAATATTACAAAGTCAAGTGGGGTTTAGGACGGTCTAAGGATGTATGTCTTTAGGTTCTCTGTCCTGCGATATTTTCACTGAAAGAAACAGGATGCTATTACTTTTCATTATAGTGAGGGAACAGCTGAAGGCTTTAAATGTTGGACTATGTGCCAGAGATTTTAAAGATAAAGCAAGGGAGCCCTTGCTCTGGAGGTGTGGGGCAGGTGGCAGTGGGAAGAGAACAGAGCGGCAGGCTTCCTTCTGGTTAGTGTTTGGTGTTCCTGATGCCCTTTGTTGGGAATCACATGTTTCCACTGTATGGCAGCTCTCGTATGGACAGTCTCTATGGCCAATAAAATATTTGCTGTGAGGGTCATCGGAATGGTGTTTATCTCCACAACCAGTATGACCAGGATTTTCTCCAAGGCCAAGATTAGCCTGAGAACAGCCATGTGATCCCCTTGGAGGGGCAGGAATGTGATTCCTGTGGCCAATTCCTCTGGGGGATGACTCAGGTCTAGGATTTTCCAAAGGACAAGGATACTGAAACCTACATTTTCGAGAGTGACTGTTTAAGAGAAAGTCCAGGCCAGAGAGAGTACAAGAGGAGCCCAGATGAAACCAGACTCTTAAAAGCACGATCCTGCCTTGCCTGAGGTTCAACCAGAGCAGTCTGACTGTATCTGCTTAACACACAGGTAACATTTTTCTTCTTAAATGTCACTTTCACCACGAGGACCTCCCTGATCCACCCCCATCTAAAATCACCTACTCTTCCCCCTCCACACATACTTCCTATCCTCTTCCCTATCATATCTGTATTAATCATAGTCCAGTTAGGAAACAGAAACCACACAAATTAATTGAAAAGAGAGAACTAACACAATGCATTAAGTAGGTATTAAAGAACTGAAACAAGAAAAAGAAAATACCCAGATACAACAGGGTAGCAAGTGCAGGAAGCTGCTACTGGACCTGGAGCTGAGGGACTGAGGGAAGAAGTTGGGACTATTAAAATTTAAATGCTTGGAGCTGGGCTCAAACCCCTGAGTAGGAGGAGCTGGCCAACTGGTGCCAGGGCTGGGAGGGGCAACTTGCTGCTGTTTTTTTAAGTAACCTGTAAACTGCAGTCAGCTGCTGTTACTAGAATTAACTGCCACTGCCAGGATGAAGCCAGGCTGACAGGAACAGGAAGTAGACAGGAAGTCCATGTTGGGCACACAGGAAGTCCACAAGTCCACAGGGGCAGACAGGAAGTTCACAGGGTGAAGACAGGAAGTTCACAGGGTGCAGACAGGAAGTTCACAGGGTGCAGACAGGAAGTCCATAAATACCAGGCAGGAAGTCTATAAGGAGCAGATATGAAGTGCACAAGTCCACAGGGGGCAGGCAGGAACAAGTTCTTCCACCTTCTTTGAAATCGGATTTGTAGAGTTCCAGACCCAGTATCTCAAAGCAGAGTTTAAAACGGGAGTTTAGAACTGAGAATGGTTTCCTAATACCAAGCAGGCTATTTATGCTAAATATTGAGAGTATAGCAGGGATTTATGTCTAACTTTTTCTTGCTTTGTCCCCAGCACTTTCAATAATGCCTGACACATATTAAAGCCCGCAATAAAAATGTATTCAATGAACAAATTATTTTTTTAATGGAGAAACTGGAATTCTGGTGCTTTGCAAAAATAATTTGCGCAGCCACTGGTCTGAAGGAGTGGGGGAGGAGGAGAAACGAAAAGTTGAAATAGTAGGGACATCCCACCCCTAACTAGGGAAAGGTTTAGACCTCAAGAAATGGGCCTCACCAGGCCTGGTGGCAGGTTTATTCCTGTGAGGAGATAGAGCTGTCAGACCCATGCATGCAGACATTCCTCCCCTATGATGGACTATTCTTGCCCTTTTTCCTCACTTGATTAAAATTAAGTCCCATGTGTAGCTTTCCTGGAGGGAGAAGCAGCACAGCATTTCCTCAGTAGGCTTGGAAGTGGTATTTCATGACTTATTACACAGGAATAAACTGGCATTCAGAGGCTCGTGTGTGCGTATGTGCATGTGTGTGTGTTCAGTGTCTGTGAGTTTGGTTACTCTAAACCACTCCTGAAGGAGACATTGGAGTAGCATCATCTGTAGGCTGAGGCCAAGCTGTGTATCAGAGTGAATTTTTACACTCAGTGGATCTTCTCTTTGCTCATTCTGGACAACAGCCGTCCTCAGTAATCTCACCCCTACTCTCAGATTCCCTGAGCCTCAAAACTCAACTGGAAGCCACTATTTGGATTTGCTCTTCTGTCTATATTCCAGTCCCTATTTATTCCAAGTATGTATCATTTTTACTAATTTTGACTCCTTTGTCTAATGACAACATTCATCCTTTGTCCTCTATTGCACATATTTTTCACTGCTCAAGGATTTGTCTTTAATTTTTAAAGAAGAACAACATGTATTTTAAAGACATTAAATTAAGTAAATCCAGTATTTTTAATTAGTAGCAAAATCAGTGCTAATTTCATTTTCTCTATTTCTGTGAAATTATAGGAAAACTAAATAAAATTATCTCATTTGAAAAATTACAATCTAAAGAAATGTAGGCAGGATTCTTTTTTTTTTTTTTTTTGTATAGTTAGTTTACAGTAAATAGGTGTATCTAGTAAGGCATGCACTGTCAATATATGAAAAGTTACCAGTTACAAAACAAAAATTAAACTGAGACAAAACTAAAAACAACAACAACAAAAACTACACACTGTTACCAGATTTACAGTTACATTAAAATGATTGGTTGCCTTTAGCTTAAAAATGGTACTAAAATGATAGAAAGCTTCAACAGGCAATGACAGATATCCAGTTCTTCCAGTTTTCTCTCATTGAATAGGTATATCTCCATCCCTTAAGACATTAGAAATTTGGAGTAAGACATGTAAAGTAACATGTAGTTTAGGTAATTGGTGATTTCTCTCAGTATGCAAAGCCTGAGAAAAATATTTGCCTTGATGACCTTAGGGTCATTTCATCATAGTTTAAATTTTCATGTGAATACATTGTATCTTTCTCTCTTAGATGAAAAAGCAGGGGCTATCCCTTCAATGTGTTTAAGTTCATGCATGTTGGAAACACTTTGAAAGAAGATTCTTAGTTTTGATTGGGCTTGCAGAAATAGCCAGGGCATCCATGCATGGTAGTTCAAGTTGGACCCTGGGAACTGTGAACAGACATGGGGAAGGAGGGGGTCAGAGACTGTTCCATGAAAGGTGAGGCCACCTACCTGCACTCCTACCCTTCTCCTACTTTCCTCCAGAGAGCAGCCTCATTCGAGGTTGAAAAGCACAGTTCTGATCTTTCATTTCCTTACTTGTCATGTGCCCATTGCACTCTGGGGAAAGCCCACATCTTCACTGTGGTTGATGATGCCCTTGGGGTCTGCCCTTGCTTGCAACGTCAGCCTCATGGAGGAAACTCTCCAGGCTTGTGTGGCACCAACTCATTTCTATCAAGATAAGGCTGAGCTCCTCACACCCTCAAGGCCTTAGCAAATGCTTTTCCTTCTGCTGCCTGGAACACAATTCCCATCCTTCCTCCTCCAGTTATGCATCAGTTGGAAAGACACTCCCATGAGTCATACTTCTTTGCGGCTGCAGACTCCCTAGCAATACACTCATGACTCACCTTAATTTTCTCTTTGAAAGGAATTATTCTTATTTTGGTTACTAGTTTAGTATTTACCCGTCTCTCCCACTAGATAGTCAACATCCTAAGGGTAGCACTAAGGGTCAGGATCCCTTAAGGATCAGAGCGCCCGCATTGTTCCTGGCCCTTGGAAGGAACAAGATAGATGAGTGGAGGGGTAGGTGGATGGATGGATGGATGGATGGAGGATCCTAGTTTCAGACACTAGTTGGAGAAAGTTCCTGTTTCCAGAGAGAAGGTGCAGTGACTGTGAAAATCTCTGTCTAGAAATGGCTCTAAGTTGAGTTTGGACAGCATGCATTTCCCAGGCACCACACAGATCCAAGCCTGTCTGTTAAGGCTCTGGGAGTGTATTTCCACAGCAAAGAAGAACAGAGCAAGTGCTGTTCACATTCAAGTAATTTCAGCAAAACCCATCTGCTAGTGAGCACTTTGCAATCCTAACCATATGAGTAATTTCTCTAATGACAGAGAGTATCTCTAAATAAATTCTAAATAAGAAACATTGCAACATACTTAGGCAAGAAGGTATGTATAATTTATATAAAGTACAATTTAAGAAACTAAATGGCATTCATCCACCTCTTAGCTTCTTATACCTTACTACACGAGCATAAAGACATAGTAATTTCTGTGTCTCAGTTTCTTGGACATGATCTTTATTTATCAATCTTATGACCAGGATGGATTGCCTATTACACATGACAATTTCTGAGAAATGATACTCTTCCCTCCGTGAATCCTTCACAAAAGGTGATGCAGCAAATTTTTTCTATACTAACTTTCAGCAATGTCAGAAAAGCTGACACTTCTCATAAAATAAGAAAAACATTTACTTTGTTTAGTTAGTTAAGATACATTAAATATTAAGCAATTGTTTCATTTAGAAGCAAGCTGGTCAACAGCGTTTTAGAGCAGCTACAATTTAAGGGCTGTGATACTTTTCCAGACCAGCAAGAGGAGGGAAAAGTGTGAACTCTCCACATGTGAAGGAAAATACCTACTCAGACATTCAAATAAGAAACAGAGTAAAATGACTCCTTAAGATAAGCAAATGGGAAATTGAATGAAAAACATAGCCTTTGGAATCACACAAATCTTGTTCAAATCTAACTTCTCTTACTACTAGCCAAATCGTTCACTGCTATCCTTCAGTTTCCTTAGTTTGTAGATAACCTTGGCCTCACAAGGTCACATGAGGATTGGGTGAGCTGACATATATATGAAAGACCTTAGCACAGGACTCCTAGTAGGAGCTGAGCAAGTATCTGTTCTCCTCAACAACCCCCATTACTAAAATATGAAATGTAGGTTAAAACCTAACTAGAAGGTGACTGCACACATTGTCATGCAAGCAAATTCAAGTGAAGTTAAAGAACCCAGAGGTGGACTTCCCTGGTGGCACAGTGGTTAAGAATCTGCCTGCCAATGCAGGGGACCGCAATGAGAAGCCCGTGCACCACAACAAAGAGTAGCCCCCGCTCACCACAACTAGAGAAAGCCGGCGCGCAGCAACGAAGACCCAATGCGACCAAAAATAAATAAATAAATAAGTGATGTGTGATCACTACACGCTTATTAAAAAAAAACAAAAAGAAGAAGAAGAAGAAGAACCCAGAGGTGGAGTTCCGCTGACCTTCAGAGAAAGAAGACCTGCAGATGAGATGGCGATAGGATTAGAATACTTTGATATTTACACTAAAACCTTTTGGGTGATTTATTGAAAGCACTTAGGATGATTAAAATACATATCATTTAAGCAGGCAATTTAAAATGCAAGGGACTGTTTATGTACTTTTTAGAAGCATTGCTTATGCCCACACATTTGAAAGAAAGTTGTCCATTCCCAACACCTGGGAGATTACTTTGTGCTTACAAGGTATCATAAATGAGAAAAGTGCCCAGAATAGCTGACATCTTGGCTTTGTATTCCCCCTGCAGCAGCCAAAGGAGCTATAAACCTTGTTTTATTTGCAGAGATTATCTCTAACTGAAGCTGGGGGAGTTTTGACTATTCCCTTTGCAGGTCATCATTAGGTAATAAAATAAAGAGTGATGGATTACAGAATAATAAGCCAAAAGAGAAGCTAGGATATTTTATAGCACCAGTCTATGTCTAGATGAAATGTACAAGTATGTGTAGAAGACTTTGGAGAATAAACAGTAAATGTTTAAACATGTAAGGGCTGTGCTCTGTAAGCACGGCATATGTGGAAACAGAAGTCGTTATATGTTTCTTAAGAAGGTCAATAATATAAGCTGGCCTTTTCTTAACCATTTAGTATCATTATTCTGAATTTCTAATATTGACTTGACACATACCATAGTTATGTTTACTACTTCAATACATTTTTGTATTTAATATCAATCATAATTTCCTACCTCTGCCTCCAATAATCCAACATGCTGTCCACTGGAGAGTAGTTTATGGGCTATACATTCTAATAAAATTGAGCTTATTAATCCCCAACACTTTCAAGTGTCCTGTTATTAACCCTCTGAAAAGATATAGCAATACGTGTGTCATACCTTCCTCTACTGGAGGATTAAGAGACACTTTATTTATGAGAATTTTAGAGGAATGACTTATGCCCACATATTTGAAAGGGACCCACATCTAAAGTCTCAGAATGACTACAACCCCAAGCTGTGGTTGGTGCAGAGGCTTTATAGGACAACAGTTTTCTTTGAAAACAATGAAAATACTCTCTACATTGATTTAAAACTTTTAAAACTTAAAGCAAAACAAAACCCCAGCTTCACTTCAGGCTTGCATTACACGTGTGCACCAGCAGGGGGAGAATGGGCAAACCCAGCTTTTAGCCTCACCAGAAAGGCTGAGTGCCCCAGGAGCCCTGTGCCTCTGTATGTATGAAGGAACACATGTGTTTGAAATGATTTGGCCACTTCTGTCTTAAAATGTGAAGTACACTGGGAAGAATAATTTGACAGTTTCACAGATTGCAATTTTTATTTTATTTTATTTTATTTTATTTTATTTTTATTTATTTATTTTTGCCTGCATTGGGTCTTCGTTGCCGTGCATGGGCTTTCTCTAGTTGCGGCAAGGGGGGCTACTCTTTGTTGTGGTGCGCGGGCTTCTCATTGCGGTGGCTTTTCTTGTTGCAGAGCACAGGCTGTAGGTGCACAGACTTCGGTAGTTGTGACTCACGGGCTCTAGAGCGCAGGCTCAGTAGTTGTGGCACAGGGGCTTAGTTGCTCTGCGGCACCTGGTATCTTCCCGGACCAGGGCTCAAACCCATGACCCCCACATTGGCAGGCGGATTCTTAACCACTGCGCCACAAGGGAAGTCCCACAGATTGCAATCTAAATGTAAAAATCTCTTAAAATCCCATCATTTAAAAGTCAACTGTCGAGTGGCAGTCTTCAGCCTTGTAGATCCTAGTATGTTACCTATATTCACATCCAGCTATGAAGTCCAAGCACATTAATTACATTTTGACATTGTATCATATTCCCCTGTATAGTTTGCAAATTAATGCTCTCATTTGGCAATTATTCACGGTTCAGATTTCTCCTTTATCTCGTACACTCTTTGTTTGATCTTGGTTTCAAAGTCAGCCCCAACCAACTTCTCCCTTCTCTGGTTTCAAGCCCTTTCATCTATGCTTTGTCAAAGGTGTGACTGCTCCAGGCTCTGTCAGGGCATGGAGTGGCCATGACACAGCTGTTGTAGAAACGATGCACATGTGGGTAAAGTTGTAGGATCCCTAAGCATAATAGGTAATGTATTCTTATATTTGCCAAACATAGAGACAGATGTATCAGAAAACTCTGGTCGCTATTGCCATCATGTTTAGTTGGATGCTGGTTGGAGAATTCCTTTCATGATGAGCTAACTTTCGAAATTCCTGTGGTGTTTTAATTATCTTCCATTCGCATGTTCTTTCTACTACTTTTTTTTCATGTTAATAATATCACATTCCACATTTCCAGCTCTTGCCCAGACGGGTAGCCCCTGGTAATATTGATACTTTTTCTATCATAGGAAAAGCAGACACATTATTAGGCTTTGACCTGCTTCAATTTGGTGGTTCTTTGGAAATGGTGGTTCCACTCTTCCCTATAAACAGACAAATGGGGGTTGGGGGACCATGATGCTTTCATGGAAAGGCTGTTTAACTCACTTTCTTCCTGTTTAACCTACCAAATGCTTTTCTCCAACTCCTAAACCAGAGCTCTGGAGAAAAAAATCTGAACATAATTCAATGTACCTGGGTACCAACGTGTCACCATTTTGAAAAGGCCTGCTTTCAACCTATGTTCCGTGTTTGGTTGTTATGGAACAAACATATGGTGAATTCTGCTTTTTTACCATAGGGACGTGTACAATAAAGTACGTACCAATGATGCAATTTAAATAGTTTCAAATAAAAAATGAAAATGCACCATTATAGATAGGGAGGAATATTGATATTGAAGTGAGCACTTATTGTATACCAGGGCAGGCATTTCTGCACTCAGATTCATTGGTGCATTACTTTTGCATTTCATTATATTTACAATATAAGAATAATTTTTATTTCCATTGTAAATAAGAGAAATCTCAGGATCAGGAGGATTTTGTAGCCTGCCCAAATCTGCCATCCTACAAGGGACAGAGCCCAAATTCCAAGCCATGTCCATTGGAACCGAGAATAAATGGTGAGGTTCCCCACTAGCACTCTCCAAGGACATTCTTCCTCTGTCTTCTTGGAGTCTAATTGACTGTTTGGGCAGCACAGGAAGAACTTAGATATACAAAACCTGTGCCTTTAATCATTTTGATGTTTACATGGGGGACAGCTGTACGATTATGCACAACCTCGATCAGATGGCATGATTCCTCCAGAGAACTTTGGGGGGGCTTCTGTGTCCTTTATGGCTCTAGTGGTTACCAGCTCACATGATTATAAGATTTAGTGATGAAAGACCATAAAGACAGACAGACAGGCATAGAACATATGTTTATAGCATTTTTTAATCCAAAACTAATCAAGGAAGGCTACAGAGATTTCAAGTCATAAATAGTGGCTGGTCCCTGTAATTCAGCCTAATTCACAACTATTGGGCCCTGTGCCTTTCTTAAGGATGTGACAGCAGTGTTTCTAACAGCATTATTTCTTTCAGTGTGGTAGAGCTAAAAAGGCATGTAGAGAATTGGCAAAAGGGCAGCCTGAGGGTGCACTGTGATCATAGCCGTAACAGGCTGATTGAGAGAAATGAATGTCTCACCTGGAAATAACTGAGAGAACTGGTCCCAGGCATTCTCTTTTTTAATTTCTTGTGTGAAGAAAAACAAAATACATAACTGTTCAGGAATCATCCTTGTCAATGAAATACATGCATACATACTCATATATACTGATTTCAAAAAACTGTTCTTCCAGAAACTTTTTAACCTTCTGGATCATATTTTTTGGTGGATTGGGAGGTAACCTGAGCATGAATAACTTCACAGGTCCAATAATTGCCCTATAGATACCAAGTCTGTGATTTGACCAGAGTCATGGAGTTCTTGTGTATTGGTCATCTTCTGTGTTTCATGCTCTTCCCTATATTTCTATCATAATATTTAACCATACTATTTGTGCAATATCTTACACTTCTGCAGAGCTTGACATGTGGATTTTGAGCGCTCTCTTGGGGACCACACCCAAGGGTTTCAGTGTGTTGACCTGTAGAAGAGCTGGTTACTTGGGGCCAGGCCTCAGTCTTCAGCAGTCATTGTTTTATGTGCATGACTTGTGTGAAAATGCCAGAAGTCAACAAGTCAGCAGATTCCATGGAGTCACTGGCTAATACATCCTTTAAGGCAGTTGGATGTTCCCCACCCTCCATTATCTATTTGACAAACTCTTTAAGGGTACACCCATTCTAAAAAAATGTACAGCAAACAGATACATACTACTATATATAAAATAGATAACCAACAGGGACCTACTATATAGCACAGGGAACTCTACTCAACATTCTGTAATGACCTATATGGGAAAATAATCTGAAAAATGGGCTTCCCTGGTGGGGCAGTGGTTGAGAGTCCGCCTGCCAATGCAGGGGACACAGGTTCGGTCCCTGGTCTGGGAGGATCCCACATGCTGCGGAGCAACTAAGCCCATGCACCGCAACTACTGAGCCTGTGTTCTAGAGCCCGCGAGCCACAACTACTGAAGCCAGTGAGCCACAGCTGCTGAGGCCCGCGCGCCTAGAGCCCGTGCTCTGCGGCGGGAGAGGCCACCACAATGAGAAACCCGTGCACAGCAACAAAGACTCAATGCAGCCAGAGATAAATAAATAAATAAATAAATTTATTTAAAAAAAAAGAATCTGAAAAAGAGTGGATATATGTATATGTATAACTGATTCACTTTGTTGTACACCTGAAACTAACACAACATTGTAAATTAACTATACTCCAATAAAAACTAAATTTAAAAAACACCAGTTTTTTTAATAAACAAGATTAAATTATGATGTATAGGCATGCACACTTGAATATTCAAAGTACAAGAAATTTTAAAAACTAGTTACTGTAAAAATAGTAATAGTGGTTACTTCTATGGGGTCACTGGGGGTTCAGATTGAAACTGGGCACACAGGGGCTTGTGAGATGTATGGAAAAGTTCTATTTCTTTGCCTGAGTGATAGTTGCTTTACCTTATAACTCATTATAAATGTATAATTTGTATGGGTTTTCTTTTCTATATTTGTGTATTATTTTACAATAAAATTTAAAAAATATCAAAAAAATTAATAAAAAATGTACAAAAAATTCCCAGATAGGTGAAAATCCAGCTAAGCCATGATACCCCTCTGCTGGGTTCTTACAGAAGGGACTCTGGAAAGACTTGAATCACAGTCAACAAATATTTATTGAACACAAACAATTATGGGAGAGATAATGTAGGTGAGCCTCATCTATTTGGGGGGCTCTTTGGAGGTTGAGAGAATTGAAATGGTAAGGCGTGGAGGAGGCTAAATCATCAGTAATGTCCAGTTAATGCAGAACAGTGTATCTGTATGATCTAGAATAGCTGTCTGCCACGCTTAGGACCACAGGCTTAGTCTGTGTTGCTGGGCTGCTTTCATGGCCCTAGGAAAGGAGGATGGAGCTGATTCCAAGCTAATTTGGACTTGCTTTCTCTGAGCCATCATGGGAATTGAATCCTTTTCTCACTGGTTGGCAAAGGTAACCTGCCATATGGTGGTTTAGAGAAACCAGCTGTGAATCACAGGAAGGAATCAGCCCTGGCCTGGTTTCTTTTCTTTATTTGTTGTTTGTCTTGTTTTGGTTTATTTGTCCCTCTGGAAGTGATGGATCTGCCCATTTTCTGTAGTGAGCTGTCTCCTTGAGAGGATGCTATTTGGAAGACCCCTAGATTTGTATGGACTAATTTTGCCATAGTGTTTTCAATGCTCTATTTCTACCAAAAAAAAAAAAAAAAAAAGAGGTGGTATTTGCCTCATATGTGCTTGATAACAGCTTATTAAGAAGGCATTCTATTTTGTTTTTACAAATCATGGTGCTATTATTATTTGTTTCCAATCTACTCTTTAATGTGGGAATATGTAGCACATATTTGTTCAATTCTATTATTCTTATGTGACCACTTAAAGTTTCTATTTGTATTTAAAATTCAAAACAGTGAAACAGAGTACAAACCACAAGGTGTAATATATTAGTTTGGTTAAGAGCAAATTCTATTTCATAGATAAAATGTTTTTACTAAATTTGAATACTTTAAAATTGAAATGTATTTCTATTTTTAATGACTAACTGTTTTAAAACTAAAGAAGAAATCAAGAATTTTTTTTTTTTTTAAAAAGAAGGCATTCTAAAATAGACCATTTTGAATATGCATTGCCACATTATAATGATCACGCAATTTGAGCTAACAGTCTGGAAACAGGATTAGTCGTAACTTCTATAACCCCCTCAGAATTCTGACATGTGTATGAGAGTATATGCAGTCATATATATAACTAAGGCTGGAATCTGTGAATGGTCAAATTTGGTATCCATAGGGACAGATGTTTAAAGGAACTGCCTGGAAGGTTACATGTGTAACAGAAGTTGTGTCAAACACACAATGTTGGTACAAATGACCGTTCCCCAGACCCCACGTTACAAAAGCCATTATGAGGCCATATTGATACTGGTGTCTGATGTCCACTTGCTTGAAAACAAGGAAACTTAGTTATAACAAACCTCACCCAAAGTTGAATTGTGTCTTAGCAAGCCATTCAATAAACGGTAAACATCTGACAAAACTGTATAACCCCACAGGGATCTTGCCTGTCCCATTCCCTGAGTGCAGGGCTGGAAAGGGAAAGACGCCAGGTGAGCCCGGGGCCTTGGAGACACAGATGCTGGGTGTGTCTCCGTGTCAGGTCTGTGAATCTTATTAAACATGCACGTTGTCACAACCCCACCCAGACCCGCTGACTGAGCACTTCAGGATGGAGGAGGAGAGCATGGGTTTTCATGGACAGAAAGTTTTGAGAGTCATGGCTGGATATGCAGACTCCATAAGCAACACCGTCAACCTACCAGTCCCTCTTCAGGGAAAGTCCATGAAGTTCCTATCGTGTATCTGCGGCAGGGAACCTGCAGATGAAAAGCTTGTGCCTCTCCCCGTGCTTTGCCTGGTCCAGGGGTAGTGGGGAGGAGACAGGTGAAGAACTGAATTCAGATGCTCATCACTTTTAGCAACAGCATTAGTGAAAGTGGTTAAATGAAACGGGACAGATGCTTTGCATTCAGCTTTGCGATGCCCCACATGGATCTCTGGGAAAGCAGCTCCAGCACTGGCCCCTAAGCTGCCTGCAGTCTCTAGTTTTCATTGCCTGCCTCTGTGTTCTCTTATGAGTAATCTGACCCCTTAGAGGGCCCTGGAGTCCGGGCTATGCTTGTTCTTAGGCTGGTTGTTGCCAAAGGCACGTCTCTGAATGACTTCACCCCACTGTGCCCCCAGGAAGCCCCAAGGTGTGGAGGGAATGTCCAGCTGGGAGCCCAGCAGTCCTGGCTGCCACCCTTGTTCAGGTCACACTCCTGGAGCCTCAGGTTTGTTTAATTTTCTAAATACTTTACTGATGTATAATTCACATAAGAAAACCTCACTGCTTCAAGTGAACAATTCAGTGATATTTTAGTTAACATACGGCACTGTGCAACCATCTCCACGATCCAGTTTTAGACCATTTCCATCACCCCAGAGAGAACGCTTGTGCCAGCAGTCACTCCCTGTTCCCACCCCAGCCTGGCAACAACTGCTCTGCTTCCTGCCTCTGTAGCTTAGCCTTCTCTGGACATTTCAGAGAAATGGAATCATACGAAATGATATGGCTTCCTTCACTCCACATACTGTTTTTGGATCCATCCATGTTTATCCATACTGCATCCCTTTTAACGGCACAATGGTGTTCCATTGTAAGGATGTACCACATTTTGTTTATCCATTCACTCACTGATGGACGTTTGGGTTATGAGGGCCTCAGTTTCTTTATCTACAGAAATGTAGCTGCTGGTCCCTACCTTGCAATTCTGTTCTGAGGATTATTGGTAATCAGATGGTATCCAGTCCCTGGAACAGAGGCAGGGGCATGATAGGCAATCAGTAAATGAATGTCATCAATATTAATATGATTAACAGAAATAGGGTGGCACGTTCCTAGAACCCGGAGCTTAAAGGACACTGTTGTGAGAGACTAGATATCAACACCAAAACCAGTGAGGAAGAGAAATATCCCCAGTGGCACAATTAAATAGCAAAAACAGCTGATTCATGAGCTAAGTGTGAACTTGATGAGCTCGTAACAGAATTCACCTAGAGCCAGCAGCTTGCCGACGCCGGAGGGACGGGTGCCTGAATCACCCACTGGGATGGATTGAGTGTGTGTGGAAAAACTTGCATGACTTCAGGAATGGCTAGTAGATGCAAATGATAGCACCCCGGGGACCCATGGCCTCTGATGAGAAACACGTGTGCCCGCCCCGCCTCGTGACGCTGGCCGACTTCTCTGCCCTGACCATGCAGCAATGGCTGTCCAGCTCTGCTGTGACCCTCCCGAGCTGTCGTTGGCCTTTTGGTCTTGGTTTCCCAACCTGCACAAAGTCCTGCACACACTTTACTTCCTCTCTCTGCAGATTTCCTTGTGCAGCCCTCAATCTCCAAAATATCTACTGGGATCTTGATTGACATCATTAAAATGTCTTTTTTTTTGCCACCTTTGAAGTGTATATATTTAATCTGCACCAGGTGACCTAGGAAACAGTGGTAGATTTCTTCCTCGATTTACAGAGACAGAAGCTAGGTCTCAGGACACATGCACACGCGCACACACACATGCACTCACCCTCTGAAGAGAGGCAGAGTCAGGCCTTTAACCAGAGCTTTGGCCTCAGGAGCCACCACTGGCCATTGCATCGCTGCAGCACGTGTCACAAGGCTGGGTTTAACACCTGCTCTGCCCTTAAGAGCAACACAATGGCAAGCAAGTCCCCACACCTCACCCTGTCACTCCAAACGGAAAGGTAAAGGAGGAGCCAGGCCAGTGGAGGGCTGGGGGAGGTGTGCACAGGAAGCAGGACTAGTGGACGCCAAGAGAGACCAAAGAGAGCCTGGGTGTTCCCGAGGCTGGAGGGTAGCTGGTGCAGCAGAGGCATCCTGAGCCCCCCGGGGGGTGGCAGGAGCACAGCCCGGAAGGAAATTGAGGCAGGTCAGAGGGTAAGGCTCCAGGAATTGTGCTCTCAAATCAAGGGAGGCAATTGCAGGGTTGTAAGTAGTTAGTGATCTGATTTATGCTTCTTTTTTCCTCCAAAAAAGTAGAGAAAACATTAGAAGGAGGGCAAGAGTGGAAGGGGCAGAGAGTAAGCATAGCCCTCTGGGGGAGAAGGTGGAGGCGGGATGCAAGGATGAGCCCAGAAGTTTCACGTGTCCCCTCTACCAGATGGGCTGGAAGAGATTTCCCAGAGCCTTTGCCCAATTTGAGCAAGGCCCTGCTGAATCAGTATTAATATTATTAGTAGGTGAATCTATCACAAGCGGATATTTTGCAGAGAACGTGAGCTGATGCCGTGTAGGGCTACAGGGCCACTGCCGTGGCTGTTCCCTCTGCCTAGCCCACAGCCTTCCCTCTGGAATCCGCACAGCCAAATCCTCACCCATTTAGGGCTTTACTGAAATGCCACCTTCTCAATGAGGCCTAACTGGTTCCCTATCTAAAATTGAAACCCCCTTTCCTACTCTCCCGGCGTCTTCATTCTGAGTTGTTTTTTTAATATAATTTATTTTTAGGGCATTTTTAGCAAAACACAGCAGAACTGGGTGCAGAAGTTTCCCATCTAGACCCTGCCCCCCCCCCCCAGAGGCACAGCCTTCTGCCACCAGACGGCACATATGTTACAACTGATGGACCTACACTGATACACCATAATCACCCAAAGCCCGTAGTTAGGGTTCACTCTTGGTGTTGTACACTCTATGGTTTTGAACAAATGTATAATGACATGTATTCATCATTATAATACCATGTAAAATAGCTTCACCACCTTAAAAATCCTCTGTGCTCTGCCTATTCACACCTTCTGCCCCCCTATCCCCCAGTAACCACTGTTTTGTTTTGTGGTTTCTTTTACTTTTCTCCATAGTTTTGCCTTTTCCAGAATGTCATATTGTTCGCATCGTACCGTATGTAGCCTTTTCAGATTGGCATCTTTTACTTATTAATATGCATTTAAGCTTCCTCCCTGTCTTTCCATGGCTTGGTAGCTCAGTTAGTGCTGAGTAATATTCCATTGCCCGGATGCACCACAGTATTTATCCATTTACCTTCTGAAGGACATCATGGTTGCATCCAAGTTTTAGCAACTATGAAGCTGCTATAAACATCCTTGTGCAGGTTTTGATGTGGATATAAAGTTTTCAAATCTTTTGGATAAATACCAAAGAGTACAATTGCTGGATCTTATAGTGAAGTTTGTTTAGTTTTATGATAAACCTCCAAAATGTTTTCAGAAGTGGCTGCACCATTCTGGATTCCCACCAGCAATGAGTGAAAATTCCTGTTGCTCCACATCCTCACCAGTATTTCATATTGTTGGTCTGGTAATTCTACTAGGTTTATAGTGGTATCTCATTGTTTTAACGTATGATGACATATGATGTGGAACATCTTTTCATATGCTTATTTACCATCAGTATATCTTCTTTGATGAGAGACTGTTAATGACTTTGGCTTATTTTTTAACTGAGTTGTTTTCTTATTGCTGAGTTTTAAGAGTTCTTTGTGCATTTTGGATAACAGTTCTTTAGCAGGTGTGTCTTTTGCAAATTTTTTTTTTTCCCCAGTCTGTGACTTGTCTTCTCATTCTCTTGACAGTGTCTTTCACAGAGCAGAAATTTTAAGTTTCAGTGAAGTCCAGCTTATCAATTCCTTCTTTCATGGATCCTCTGGTATTGTCTCCAAAAAGTCATTGCCAAACACAAGGTCATCTAGAGTTTCTCCTGTGTTATCTTCTAGGAGGTTATAGTTTGGCATTTTACATTTAGTTCTGTGATCCATTTTGAGTTAAATTTATGTGAAGCATGTAATGTCTGTGTCTAGATTTCATTTTTTCACATGTGGATGCCCAGTTGTTCCAGCACCATTTGTTGGAAAGACTATCTTTGCTCCATTGTCTTGCCTTTACTCCTTTGCCAAAGATCAGTTGACTGTATTTGTGTCTGTATCTCTTTCTGGACTGTCTATTCTCTTTGTCTATTTGTTCTCCAGAACCACACTGTCTTGGTTACTGCAGATTTATAGCGAGTCAGGAAGTTTGGTAGTGTCAGTCCTAAGATTTTGTTCTTTTCTCTCAATATCGAGTTGGTTATTCTGGGGCATTTGCCTCTCCCTATAAACTTTATAACCAGTTTGTTGATATTCACAAAATAATTTGCTAGAATTTTGATTGGGATTGCATTGAATCTATAGATCGAGTTGGAAAGAACTGACACATTGAATTTTAACTTTTTATGATTTACATATTATTACATCAATTGTTTACTACCTGTCCTCCACCCCCCAACTCCACGATGGAATTTAAGCTTCACAAGGGAAGCTGTGTTGTCCATTGTTGTATCTGGATTGACAAGAAGAGCACCCAGCTCATAATAGGCAGTTAATGAATATTCACTGAATACATGAATGAATGAGCGAACATGCTACACACTCCCTGGATGAGAGGAACTGTGAATTTCCTCCACTATGGGATCAAATTCATGTCTAAATGTTACACAGCTCTGTAATCTATTGAATATTAGAGTGTTTAATCCATGGTGTTCTGATTATATTAGGTAGCAGCAATATCGTCAATGCCTTGACTAGGTGACTGTTTGCTTAAACATTTCTCTTTGTGTCTTGGGAATGTGCAGATAAATATAGGATCTGAGAATTTAAGTTCGAGCCGTTCCTAGTTCAGATAGTTTTGTGTCAACCAAAGGCAATCTTACTAAGCAATCAGTCTAGGACAACATGCTCTGGTTATTTAGCTGGCGCAGTTTTATCAACACGCTAGTGGACGTGATTTATAAGAATGTTCGTAGGTGACATATACTATTTATTATGGACAAATACCACAGCCATGTATTTACCAAACTAGTCTTAAGAGGTAAGCTCCCAAATATTTGTTAATTACCAGTTGTTCTAGAGCACTGTTCTTCCATAAAACTTTGTACCGTAATAGAAATATCCGTGCTGTCCAGTATGGGAGCAACTAGTCATGTGTGGCTATTGAGCAATGTCAAGACTAAATTTTTAACTTTATTTGATACTAATTTAAACTTGAATCCCTGTGTGTGACTACTGAGCAGTTGGAGGACTGCATTCTTAATTTTCTTCAGTGTTAATTAAAATTAGTGGCCACCATTTTGAACAGCACACATCTAGAAGTTTTCCTCTAACAGAGATTTAAATCCTTGCCATAGATTGACCTGAAAGATGTCATAACATTGAAAAGCTCAAAAAAAATTACTAATGAAAAATAAGAATACACACTGCAATGATATTTAAGCTCCAAGAGAAATTTGATCTCCCTTTATAAGTAACAGCCATGTCCCATTAGGTTATCTATGTTCTTGACTTTTTTCACATTCATTGTTTTTTCATGAGGTATTCCCATTTCAATCCAAAAACCAGATCTTGGCTTTATTAGAATTTTCAGCTTAATAAGCACATTCTTTTACTATTTACTGATTCATTTATTCTGAATTTATTTTTTAATAAGTCCTTTCTGGTTTCTAGGTGGTCATTCATTGCATTTTTAAAAACCTTTTGGGTTAATAGTTGGTTGGTTTGTTTTCTTTATTTTTTTTAAATTTCTCTAAGTGCAGTATGAGTACATCTCACCATTTTTAAAGAACCAGCTTTTGGTTTCTTTGTTTTTCCTCTATCGATTTCCTATTTTCTATTTTATTGATTTATACTCTAATTCTTATTATTTCTTTTCTTCTGCTTACATTACACTTAATTCAACCTTCTTTTTCTAGTTTCCTATGTTGGAAACTTAGATTATTGATTTTAGATCTGTCTTCTTTTCTACTATCTGCATTCAGTATTATAAATTACCCTCTTAGCATTCATTGCATCCTACAAATTTTGATAAGTTGTGTTTTCATTTTAATTTAGTCCAAAATATCTTAAAATTTCTCTTGACTTTCTTGTTGACCCATGTGTTATTCAGAAGTGTGTGGTCTAATCTCTACTTATTTGGGGATTTTGCAGTTATCTTGTTTGTTATTGATTTCTAATGTAACTCTGTTGTAATCTGAGAGCAGACATTGTATAATTTCTATTCTTTCAAACTTGTTAAAGTGTGTTTTATGGCCCAGAATGTGGTCTGTCTGGATGAATGCCCTAAGCAAGCTTGAGAAAAAAGTGTATTCTGCTACTGTTGGATGAAGTAATATACAGATGTCAATTATATCCAGTTGACAGACGGCATTGTTGAGGTCCTTAATGATTTTCTGCCTACTGAATCTGTCCATTTCTGTGAGAGGAGTGATGAAGTCTCCAACTACGATAGTGGATTCATCTGTTTCTCCTTTCAGTTCTATCAGACTTCACTTCATGTAGTTTGGCACTCTGTTGTTAAGGTACATACGTGTTAAGAATTGTTGTGTCTTCTTAGAGCGCTGACTCCTTTTATCGTTATTTAATGCTCCTCAATCCCTGATAACTTTCCTTACTTTGACATCTGCTCTATCTGAAATTAATATAGCTACTTTTGCTTTCTTTTGATTAGTGTTTTCGTAGTATAGTTTTGCACCCATTTACTTTTAATTTATCTGTGTCTTTATATTTAAAGTGGGTTTCTTGTAGACAGTGTATAGTTGGGTCATGTTTTCTGATCTATTGCAATCTCTTTTAATTGGTGCATTGGACCACTGACATTCAAGGTTGATGTAATTGAATTAACATCTACTATATGTGTTACTGTATTTTATTTGTTGCCCTTGTTTGTTATTTCTGTTTTGGCCTTCTACTCTTTTTCTGCCTTTTGTGGTTTGAATTTAGCATTTTATATAGTTGTATTTTCTGTCCTACTTTAGAATATCAGTTCTACTTCTTCTTTTCTTTTTTTCGCCCAAGAGTTTGCAATATACATTTACAATTAGTTCAAGTTCACTCTCAGCCCCCACCAGTATTGCAGTTATTTTCCAGGTGCACACGGTGGTAGAGAAACAACATGGTGTGCTGACAACAGTGTGTAAATCTGAGTAATTCTGAATTTTAATCTTAACTACCCCACTTCCTAGCTCTACAATGTTGGGAAAATGTATGCATTTAATGTCCCATTCCTTTAAATGGGAACATTAATTCTCACTTCATATGTTTGTTATTAGAATAATAAATAGAGCAAAACACCTAGCATATTACCTGCCACATAGATGGTGCCCAAGACAAAGTAACCATAAAAGTTCTATAAAAGTTGCATCTGTCTTGTGTTTTAGAAACATCACTAAGGAGACTAGAATGAGTAGAATATTCCCAATACAAATCACACTTTTGGAGAAATGACAAAGAAATACAGTAAAAATGAAATGAATTAAGAATTGAAATGCCTGTTTCTTCTAATGAGCTGGATCACTTTTTCACAGTGTTGATTGACACTCGTGGTGTCACCTGAGACAAGCTTGCAACCAGTTCAGTGAGGAATCCCTTACGCAGCAGGAAGGAATCTGATACACTGCCCAACCAGGCTCATCTCTTCCTAATTTACATTTTATTTTTTGATTCATGCAACTTTTATAGACAGTTTTTCTAAATAGATATACATTAATAAAGATCTATCAGCATTTAAGTGCGAAGCAACAAATATAATACAGTAAACATCCTACCTTCAAGCTTCAACACTTTCTTACATTGCTCAGAACCAGCATGTTTTCTTTTTGTTTTCTTTTATTTTTTATTGAAGTATAGTTGCTGTCCTTACAAGTGTATGGTATAGTGATTCACAATTTTTAAAAGTTATACTTCATTTATAGTTATAGAATATTGGATATATTCCCCATGTTGTACAATATATCCTTGTAGCTTATTTTATACCTAACATCATAGTTTGTACCTCTTAATCCCCTAGCCCTTGATTGCTCCTCCCCCCTTTCCTCTCCCCACTGGTAAATACTACTTTGTTCTCTGTATCTGTGAGTCTGAGAAACAGCACTTTCTCATCACTGACAGGGCACCCACTCTTTCTCTCTTTATAAATGCAGTACAAGTGTCGAGTTTCCCAATGTCAAATGATTTACAGAACTGGCGACGAGAGATGCAGGTGTCTGGAGAGCTCCCCTGCAATGCCTGGGAGAAGCTGACCTTTTCTGAAGTTGGTTAATAATCCACCCAGTTTACCTCCCAGTGGTTACTGTGGGCAGGTGTACACCAGACATTTTATGAGCTACTAAGTAAATATTCTCGATTCAGTAAAGAAAAGCACTGATAAAAAGAAAACATTAATCTTCCACAATTTACCTAATCATTTAAATAAGCTTGCAAACTAATAATACAGCAAGATTTATTGCAAGATTAATGCAGCAAGAAAAAAGGAGTAACTTTTTTCTTGTACTTTTCAGTATGTATTGATTATAGAGGAATATCAAAATATCAGTCTTATCAGTTATTGCGTCGTTCTATGTAGTTAGTGAAATAGGGGATTATTTAAATACAGAATACTGTAGCTCAGACTAAATTATAAATGAAACAAGCATAAACACTTGACTACTGTGTTAGTGAAAATTCAGAAGTCCTCCAGAGGCAGTTCTCTCTTGCCTGCGGATCTGGTCCTCTGGGCCACCCAGGATGTAGCCTTAAACCCAGGGGAAAGCAGGAGGTGGTTTTGAATCTGGAACAGCTGTCATAGAACACAAGTGTTTTAGGGGAGGAAGCCAGAAAGCCTGAGGCAGCAGGCCAGAAGCAAAGATGTGTTTGGGGTGATGATGTTGGGATATACCCACACACGGTCTTCAGAGGGATCTCGTACTGTAGAGTGAAAAATCCCCCAGAAACACCTTGCATTACAGAAGGGAATCAGACATCATCAGGGTGAAGTACGATATTTTACACTCTTTGTTTCATTAATGCAGCAAATATTTTTGCTTAGGCCATGTATTTTGGAGGCCATGTATTTTAAATATATATTATTTGTTAAATCTTACAATCTCGTGGCAAGTAGCTGCCTTTGTATCCACTCCCTAGAGGACAAAACAGCACAGAGGGGATGAGTAAATCATCGGAAGTCACAGAGATCATGTTAAAAAAGGATGATAAATGCTGGGTGTCTGACTCATCAGCCTGTTCTCTGCGAGTCCCCCCAGTTTTGCATCAGAGATGCTGAACATTATCTGCTCTAGAGCACCCACAGGAGCTTCTCATCTTTTCAGGGTGATTTGAAAAGCAAGGGATGGTTTGCATGTCAGAAAAGATTTTTTTAAAGCAAAAAATTACTAGTTTATTTTTTTCAGTTTAACATTGCAACTAGTTACCTTAAGTAGTGTACAAAACCTCTCTGGGGAATGTTATCACACAAGGTTGAACATATTCATGATTGCTCATGTGACTCCTGAGTTAGTTTAATTGCCAAAGGGATGAAACTAGCTTTAGCTATTATTTAATTCCATACTAGGCTCTTCCTTGATAGAACTGAAGACTTTAAAATATTGACTATCCTAGTTTAGTTGGTAGAGTTCTAGGGCAAAAAGATTCCCAGGGCATCCATGGAGCTCACCAATGAGAGCCCCTCACCTCCTCCACCTCAATCCAGAGCATAAATTCCAAGTATTTCACCTCTCCACTGCTAGCTGGCATTTGGGCCCCAGGAGGTCTACACCCCATGGGGCTGATGGCTTCATTGATAGTTTACCAAGTTTACCTTCTCTTACCTCTTTCCCACCAGCGGAACACCATGGTCAATGCTTAATCTCTGAATGTACGATAAGCCCGGTTGCCCCTCTCTTTTCTGTCTCCACCCCCAACCCTCCTGTCCCTGAGAGGTGTATTTGGCCCTTTCCCAAGATCTCAGAAGTGCTTCTCCATGTCTGTCATCCTGCACTGTACAAATCTTCAGACCCATGCAGGACAACTCAGTCCACCACAGAACTTTAGTTGGTGTGCAGTGATGGGCCCTAAGCCCCCCCAGATGAGAATCAGACTCAAGCATCTAAATCAGAGGCACTCTTAGGACAGGCAACCAAGCATCAGTGTCTTTGAATACCCAATCAGGGTCTAATCAGTGTCCTAAATTGTCAAAATAACTTGCAAAAAATCAGTACACATATAAATACTGTACTGGAGAGTTCTAAATTATAGCTGGATAATTCTGTAGGAGTAATTCTTTGTATGATAAAATTATAAAGGTATTTTAAAACATTTAGAAGGATTTAAAAAATTAATCTGTAATCCCATGATCCAGCAATGCCATTGACATTTTTTTTAAAGAAAGGATGCACACAGAGTTTAAAAACTTGAGCAGTGCCTAAGGATGTAAAAGTGGTAGTGGAATCCCCCTCTTGTATCCCTCTTCCTCGATTTTCTCTCCCTGAACATAACCAGCATCAACAATTTCTCATCAGTCCTTCTAGGAAAATTCTTTACACTTTTAAAAATGAACACATTTGGAATCCCACTATATACTTTATTATACACTTTTTAAAAATAACAACTTCTGGGACCCCTACAGTATAAGCCTTAAACTTACAGGTTTTTAATTTATTCTGATTTTGTTCCAATCCTTATACTTTGCTTCCCAGATGACCTTGAAAATGTTGTTTTATCAGCCTGATTCTCTATTTCCTCATCCATAAAAGGAGGAGCATAATGATACCTACCTCACAGAATTGCTGTGAGTGATAAATAAGGTGTAATATAGAAAATGTTGGCCATAGTCTTAGGAGTTCACACACACACACACACACACGCACACACACACACACACACACACACAATGTTTAGTTAAGATTATTATCAGGACATAATTAGCTGGCCTTTTTAAATCATTATGGTCTTGCCAAATATGTAAATGTACTTTTAAAGATTACCTTGAATTAGTTGGTAAACATTTAAATTATTTCTTGTTTTAATTATTTTTTCATTTTGTTTGTATTTTTTATGCTATTACAAACAAGGATTCAATTATACATTCACAAAAACTTATCAATATTGGGGACATGCCTACAAGAAGTATTTGGCAAGAATTCCAAAAGGTTAAAGCAGAAACTAACACACCATTGTAAAGTAATTATACTCCAATAAAGATGTTAAAAAAAAAAAGAATTCCAAAAGGGTAAAATCCTAGAATTGAATTATACATTTTCAATGCTGATAGATGTGGCAGGTCTGGCCCCAGTCTACCCTTTCCCAGTGTCATTGCCTGTTTGTTCCCATTTCTCCTAACAATTATCAAGTTTGAAAAATACTTGTCACTCTAAAAGGCAAGTCTCTCAATTTTCTCTCCTTTAAGATATTTTTGTCATTGTTTGTGCTTTCATTGTCTGTTATGCTGTACAGACATTTTTTTGTGTTTTCATAATCAGTTCTTTCCTATTTCCCAAATACTTTGCTTAGAAAGACCTCCCTGATTCCCTAAGAAATTCCTTGTGCTTTCTTCTGGATTAATTTTGTCAAGTTACACTTTTATAGAAAGTGTCACATTTTATTGAAGTCTGAATAGAATTTTGCTACTTACTATATTAGGATTATAATTTTATGTCTTTATTTGGGAACTCCCCTCACCACCTCCACCCATATTAATATCTAGGGTTGTGTGCTTTCTCCTCCAATTTTTGCTTTAAAGGACCTGACCTTAATATGTTGTGCACTCTCTTTGCTCCTGGAGTCGAGTCAGGACACCTCCACACCAGTGTCTCTACCAGGGTGCGGGTGGGGAAAGGGCTCAAGAGTGGGGCTGTCCCATCCCTAATTCTCAGCCCCCTGTGCGACCCCTTTCAACGTGTGCTCTCAGTGGCGGAAACAGCACGTTTGTGAGCAGATAACAAAACAGTGATGTGCATTTCTTTCTCCCTCTCTATTTTGCAGTCAGGCATGATAAGAACCCAGGAAGCGGACTACTTCTTGAAGCCCCTCCCTTCACACCTGGCAGGGGGCCCCAAGGACTCTGCGGGGGGTGGGCCTCCCTCCCACATCCTGTACAAAAGGTCCACCGAGCCTCGGGATCCGGGGTCCCACCAGGTCGCGATGATGGAGAGAAATTGGCGGCTGGAAAACCGCCACCTCTTCCACCACGAAGATCAACCCCCGCGCGGCGGCTCCAGTCTCAGGCACCCACAGAAGCTGCATTTCTGCGGAAGACGCAAGAAATGTATGTAAGGGCGATTCTTTTTAGTATTTAGCGATTTGGACATTTCTGTAAGCCGACGGAGTATTTTTAATTTTCTTCAAAGTAGTCTGCCCTAGAGGTGAAATTTGTTGACTGCCTTTGCTAAACTTAAGTGATGATTCCAAAGCAAACCCATCAACTGTATGTTCAGTTTAAAACATCTCTCCCTCATAGATGGATAGATAATGGTAGATGTTTTTCTGTGTTTGTTTGTTTTGTTTGTTTGTTTGTTTGTTTTTAAAGAGCTGTTCCCTGGGCAGATTAAATGACAAGGTGCTCAGAAATGCAGAATCCACCAGATGTCTTCAAAAGAATCCTGGCATGTCTGCCCGGTAATTCCGTACTTTTGAGGTCTAGATTTATTAAAGCTCACATGCTTCTCCTGCAGAGGTGATTTGTCCCTATGCAGGTTTATATACTTCACTCACCACGTCAGAAGACAGAGTATGCATGACAAAATTTATCTGCGATTTATCACCAAGGCTTTATCGAAGTTCTTTTTGTTTGTGTCATGGACATTTAAAAATAGATGTGATATTTACATTTTATGTAGGAACATCTCACAAACTCAGGAACAGGAGTTCAGTGTTTTCTGGACTTTTCCTCACTTCCTTCGGCTTTCCCCTCAAGCATTGCTTTATTTAGCAAACCTTCCCCAAGGAGCCTCTGGAAAGCCCATCCTTCTCTGCAGCTTGGTTTCGTTGGCTGCTAGACCCAGCACCCTCAAATAGAGGTGGGCATGTGCAGGGTCTCCGTAAATACTGTGGAGAAGAGAGGATGACCCAGAATCACTTGGCATCTTTGATGAAAGAACAAGTACCGTTGACCTGTCAGCACCTGTGCGTCATCTGAACTCACATCTGAACTGTGTAAATTGTAACTAAGTCTCAGGCTACGTTCAAATGGACTTGAAAAACTCAAGCCAAATTACTAAGAGTGAGTTTGGTCTTAGGGGAGGCACCGGGAAGAACAATGTTGAGCACAAGTAGAGGGAACGGGAGGCTGCGAAGGTCAGGGAAGACAGACTGAGCGGGTATTGGAACAGGGCACACTGACCAGCCACAGCTTCCTGAATCTGCGCAGACAGGGAGAAGCTGGCGGAGGCGGCTGGGGGCGGGGCCAGGCAGAGGCGGGGCGGGGCAGAGCGGGACCGAGGAGAGGGACTCAGGCACAGACAAGGTCAGAGCCAGGATGGTGCTCACAGGGCTCCTGGTGAGGGTGTAGTCAGAGTAGGACAGATTCTGTGTGTCGGGGACAGAAAGATGACCAAGCACCTGGATCCAGGCAGGAAAGATGGTCAGGGCTGTCTTCACCTCTTTGACAGGACACACCAGGGCCTGAAGCACATGTTGCAGTGTCTCTGATCAATCCAGCAGTGCTGACCATTCTGGAATGAATATGACCCTTTCATTCTTATCTGGAGGTGATCAGAGTCATTCAGGCCAGTAGCCCTAAGGCACAGTTGTGCACACAGGGCGGTACGATTACGCTGTTTGGTGGGGCTGTGTGTGCACGTGTGTGTGTGCATGTGTGCACATTTGTAGGTGTATTTGCTTCCACAGCCGTTTCAGAATCTCAGTAGATGGGGTTGGGTCGTGAGAGGCAGTTATTTGAAAAAGATACTAAACTGTACAATAAGGTTTGTGTTTGGAAAATGAAAAAAGAAGTAGCCACTGTTTTCATAATAAAACTAGAAAAAAAAAGTGCAACGAAACGCCACTTGCTGGTGGGCGGCATCAGTGGTTGATCTGGTGCTGTTTGACTTGCCCCCGTTTCGGTCCCCTCCTGCTGGGTACATGGCAGCTCCTGAGGGACTGGGGGCCCTATCTAGCAGAACTGACACACAGCACCTCCAGGATCAGCATTTAATTCTCAGGACTCAGTTACTTGTGCAGGACAGTTCCATGTTGTCCATGAGGCTTGGGGCTTCCCTGGAGGAATCCTGGTCTTCTGTCTCAGTGGGGTTCACACTACAAAGATTCTTCCGTAGAGTTCAGAGAATGAGAGATTGTTCTGTGTGTTTAGGCATCTCTCTCTGGAAACGGGCAGACAAAAGCAGATTGATTTGCTTAAAATCAAAAGTGATTCTGAACCTCAGACTCATGAGTTAGCTTGCTACTTCCAGCTGCAGGCTTCACAGGTGGGTTTTGAGCTGGGACTCACGTGTTTGGGAAAATGCTGCAGGACCATATTGAGGGGGGAGTGACTTGTTTTGAGGGACTTGTCAGATCCCTGGCTAGTAAGATCACCCCCCCACCCCACCCCGGTGCTTCTGCCTCTGTTCCAATACTGGGGGCCTGGGAGGCTGCTATGCTCCTATACCGTGTCCATTTGCACCCTGTACCTATGGGAATTAAGACTAAGGGTCCTGGGACCACACTGCCAGATCTGAAATCCATTTCCAACACTTTCTAGTGAGGGATTGTGAGAAAGTTACGTTCATTCCCCATGCCTTCGTGGCCTCACTCCTACCCATGGCTGGTGTAGAGAATGAATGAGTTATCCATAGACATCTCTTAGGGTGGGGATCACATCTGTGTAAATTGCATCAATGTCATCAATGCATGATGACTGCTTATTAACCTTTAGCCAGTGTAACAGTTATCCTCCGAAAGGTTCGTTTAGGTTTGGAAGTATTTTAGCAGAGAGATAAAATGCAACAGACATGGGAATCAGTCAAACAAAACAGCATCTTCTAGCAGTGTGTTCCATGAATAGAGCTGGCATAGCCTTTGAATTAGTACCACCTAAATATGGGGATATTTTGAAACCTACTTTCACCTGAAACCATTCTAACCACATTTTCTCAGGCATCCACTAAACCTAGTGATTTTTAACATAATGTTAATTTACTGATTATTAATGCCAAAACTTTATTTTTTTTATTTTTTTTTTTTTTTTTGTGATACGCGGGCCTCTCACTGCTGTGGCCTCTCCCGTTGCGGAGCACAGGTTCCAGACACGCAGGCTCAGCGGCCATGGCTCACGGGCCCAGCCGCTCCGCGGCATGTGGGATCCTCCCGGACCGGGGCACGAACCTGTGTCCCCTGCATCGGCAGGTGGACTCTCAACTACTGCACCACCAGGGAAGCCCCAAAACTATTTTTAAATGGCTTACTCCAAGAGGACCGAGTACATTTTGTCTTTTCATTAAATTAGATAAATATTTGCAATGCTTTCTAGGAAATTCAGTTCTGCAGTGAAGTGGATCTGTTTTGAGCAGTTTATAACCCATTGGAAATACTACAGACAAACCAGTTGTGTGTCTAGACATGGGAATCAACTTTAAAAATTTTTAGGTCATTAAAAGTCTTCAAATAAGAACACAGTATAAGACAGCACTCCTTTTTGTAATTATTAGTTTCATTGTTTTATCAATAACTCCTTTGCAGAGCCCTGTTGAACAGATCTTTATGTTCATAGTCTTTGAACATCATGCTTTTAGATAATAAGAGCTCAGAGCCAAAGTGATCTTCTTTTTGCTTTAAATCAGGACAAATTTATACAAAAGTCAATATAACAATGAATTCCATGACATGTAGACTATGCACACTTTACTTAAATGTAGTGTTCCACCTTAACACATGTTTTGCATCACAGTTTTAAGGGTTTTATGATTCGTTTTATGAACATTCATTTTTAAAATCCATTTTCTTTAGCACGAGTTCCACCACTGGTTTTGTGTGACAACTTTACATTCATTTCCTCTCTGAACGCCCCCCCTGTAGACATGCCCAAGCCTCCCAAGGAAGACCTTTTCATCTTGCCTGATGAGTATAAGTCGTGCATAAGGCACAAGCGGTCCCTTCTGAAGTCTCATAGGAACGAAGAACTGAACGTGGAGACATTGGTGGTGGTTGACAAAAAGATGATGCAAAACCACGGTCATGAAAACATCACCACCTATGTACTGACAATACTCAATATGGTAGGAATGCCCTTCTTGTTGAAGTCATGTGTGTGATTCCACCTAATGGGGTGTGTGTGTGTGTGTGTGTGTGTGTGTGTGTGTGTGTGTGTGTGTGTGTGTTTTGTGTCCTACTTTTATTTGTGGATTTATGTCTTGTACACAAGAAATATTTTATCTGTGATAACTCCTTCACTTTTACTATGTGCCAATAAGAAGATCCTTTTTCAATCCTTCGGAGAATAAAATTCAGAGGATGAATAATTTGACTTTCTCTGTAAGCCAGTAACATATTTCAAGTTTACTGATGTCTTCATTTATCAGAAATCTATAAGAGGATGTGGAGACATCTGAGTGCAGTAAATCTGCCCATCAGCATTATATGTGAGATTTTAGATGACTGTATAGAAATACCCATCTTTTTAGGGATAGAAGTGTTCAAATATTGAATATGCATCTTTCTATCGACAAGAACAAGGAACAGTACTCCCTTTAGAAGGTTGCTGCAGAGAAGATGTGACTGTGGCAGCTTTAGTCATTAATGAAGAGTGGAGCAAGGTGTCTAAGCCCCATTCCCCCCAAGTGAGACCTGCATAACAGAAGACAAAGTATGGGGTCATCAAAGTGTATTTTAACATAGTTGTGATGACAATGTTTGAAAATGTTTTATGTCCTACCTCTATAAACAGAGTACCCCTAAATGTATTTCAACTTCCCATGAAGTGGTGTGGTTGCTATTACTGTCCTCATTTTTGGTGGCCAGACCCTCGTGGTTTATGATCTCCCAGGGAACTGAGGGAGGAGGTGACACAGACTGCAGGTCTGTGACAGCCCCCACTGCAGGTCTCTGATGTGTGCAAGCATTGCCTCTGTTCTGCAGAGCTTTTCCAGCATTTCTACACCTCAGTGCCAAGTTAGTTCCCTGCTGCTTCCCATGTCTGGTGACTTGCCCTCGCTCATCACCCCATATGCCACTCGGATCACTCATTTTTACACATGTGACCATCATCCCTAATGATGGTCACATCATCCTTCCCTGATCACCTTCTCTCCACATTGTTTTCCTTCTCTTTCTTGTATCTTCTTGGTCTTTTCCCAAGAACTTCTCTTATTCTTCTGGAATATTTTGCTAGGACAGCTTCAGGAGGGCTCTGCTGTGTATCATCACTATGAGTTAAAAAATAAATTAAAAGAAACAAAAAGAAACCTCCTTATGTCTAATGAGGACACTTACCAACTAGGAGGCCTGATAAGAGGTGTTTGATAAGAGGAGGAACCTGCCTCCACAGACTTCATTATTTTACTTCCAGGCACCAAGAGTAAGGATCCAACAGTTGGTATCATTGGCTGTTAGATATTCCCATACCTGTGTGCCTAGCAATGTAAGAAACTTAACCTTGCTATGTCACTGGAGAACACAGGATTGGCCTTCAACTGTGGACTCCAGGCTAAGGGCTGGGGGAAAAGTGTGCCGTGTATAGGGACTGATGTGGATTACCTGTCCTTTTCAGGTGTCTGCTTTATTCAAAGATGGAACAATAGGAGGAAACATCAACATTGCCATTGTAGGTCTGATTCTTCTGGAAGAAGAACAGGTATTCTTTGAAACCAGTAGTTTTTTTCCCCCAGAAAAATAAATTCAAAATAATGTTTTGTTTTCCTAAATATAATTGTTCTATGGATTCTTTACTTCTCTTTCCCTTGGGGACAAAAATGTTTTAATATTTTGTGTCTAATGCAATGAGTTTCTTGTCAGTTCCTGTAATGCTTATTTGTTTTGTGTGTGTGTGTGTGTGTGATTTTTGTGCAAGAGTAGTAAGAAATACTCATCTGATTGGCTAATAAGAAAATGGAATAGAAGAGCTACTTTAAATACCCTGTTGGAAATGCACTAGGAATGCAAGGTGCAAAACTTGTCCTCAGCCACTGTGAGCTTTGAGGATGGAGATGAAGTGAGCCCTTTGGTCTTTTGCTAGAAGACCAGCAATGTCCTGTAGCCCAGAAGTTAATTTGTACTGTGTGGCAGTGCATTGTTGTACTCTATTGCCTCCCAACTGCTGAGACTGACCTCCACCACCTTTGGTCTCGGGATTTTATTTTTGTAGAGATTCTAGGATGTCAGGCACATTCCTCTCATTGCACACAAACCCCCAGATTATGCTGGATCTTGGGAGCAGTGGGCATAAGACTGTCTGTTGCCTTCATTTCAGAACCCTGTGTGAACACACAGAGGTACCCCTCCATTCACAATAAGGACTCGTGTGAATATTCCATGGCAGAAGTAAGGGGGACGTCTTAGCCATAAAGGGCTCTCACTTGTATTTTGCCCCAAGCTGGTCATTGATTGGACCTGGGGGCGTAAACCCTGGGTCCTAGTCAGGCACCCTGCGTCCAATTTCACCCGGGCTGACATCTTCACAGAGTCTCCTGTTAGCCACAGTTGTCTTGTTTATGAAACAAATGATTTTTAGATGAAATCTGAGATCATTTATGAGATTTAAGATGCCTTCAGATTTTCAGTTTCTGGGGTGCTGCCCTCTTTCCCTGCAGGATGGGGCATGCACGGGCAGACCTGCTTCTAGCCTGAAGAGTCAACACGATACAACTCCATTGTCTTTTGTGTGAGTGTGTCTGCAGAGGGGGTGCTGAACTAGCAGGGCTTCTCAGGTGACAGGTTAATTATTCTTTGTATTAAAACGTTTCACCTTGGAACTCATCCAAGCGGCAAAGAATAAGCGAGGTTATCATTTGATCGTACACCTGTGTTAACTTTAATTAATGCAGTTTTCCTGGAAATCACCGGCTGAAGAATGTAAGGCATGTCCCAGGGTTGATGTACAGCATTTAGCTTGGGTGCATTTGACTCTCTGGAAAGACACAATAAACATTTAAGGGGAAAACATAGTCAGTGACTGAGAGACGCAATTTCAAAGCAACACTCTGGTCATGAAAGCTTTAAACAAGTTCTTGTCCTGAAATGGAGGTATTTAACCTGGTTTTCTCTGACCATCCTTAGAAAAATATATCATACCTATAAATAAGCTTTAAAGAACTCATCTGCCTGCCAGTTTTGGGAGATGTCCTTGCCACCCCCCCCCCACCCCCAGTTCTTCATTTACCAAGACTTCGGGTAGCCTTCACTCTGATCTTTCACTGCTGATCTATTAGAACTTGGTATATAAGGATAAGGTGAAATGTCATCTGTATAGTTTCCTTCTAGTTCCAGCCTATTTGCTAGAGATAAAGCTTTGTCAGTTGAGCTGCCTCTTCTCATAAACATGGTGCCTCTGTAGGAAAGTGACTTGATTTAACACTGTAATAATAACTCTTAGAAGAGTTACAAATTTGAAATCTTACTTGCCCAACTTGGTTATGAAATAAACACAACACCATCCGGGTGTGTTTTTGTGTATGTGCAAATTCTCGTATAAACGATTCTGTTGCCTTATATAATTTTTCAATGTTTTATAAAGACTTTGAATGTGAACATTTCATGCACAGAAGTCATCTTTCTTGGGTCATTGAAATGTGTTCAGAGTCAGCAAATACATCCCAACCGTTTTGGTACAGAACTAGAGAAATAAACATGAGTGTCTACACTGAGTCTGTACAGGTTTTATATATGACACCCTCCTTTGGATTTTAACACATAAAGTGGGTAAATTAGTTTCTGCCATCCATTCCACCTGTGTAACTGAATCCAAGTTAGTGCTAGTTTTCTGTGATGACAGAGCCAGTAACAACTGCATGACAACATGTTTTCTTCCTGTTATCTCGGGCTCCTGGTCTGTCTCCTGCATAGCCAGGGCTAGTGATAAGCCATCATGCGGACCACACCTTGAGCAGCTTCTGCCAGTGGCAGTCTGGATTGATGGGGAAAGATGGGACTCGCCATGACCATGCCATCTTACTAACCGGCCTGGACATATGTTCCTGGAAGAATGAACCCTGTGATACTCTGGGTAAGACCCTCTGCCAGGGTTTTGAGAAACACATGTGTGCTGTGTGCCTTCAGTGGCCTAGGATATGGAGTATTTTTGCCCTCATTCCAAATCTGTAAGCTGTAGCTGCTGCTGGGTGGAATTGTAAGGAATAAACTCCCTGCCCTGTATAAACTGTGGCTAAAGAGAAGAGTATGCATTTATTCACCAAAATCAGTTCTTTCACAAGAAAAGGTTTCTCACAGATTCAAGAGCTTCTATCTCTTCTAATTTAAGAAATAATTTCTTCCATTTCTTCTTCCAGTGGTGAGAATAGGGTCAACAGATTCAAGGGTGTCTCATTCTATGAAAAAATAATAATACATTTATGAATATTTGTAGAGATACTACAACACTATTGGATCCCTGATTTTTCCATTTCTCTATGAATATCCCAATCTTAGCCATGTTCAACATGTTTATTAGGCTGGGTGTATCTTGGTGGTATTTTATAATATGATGCAAGTTTTTTATACTTTTCCAAATAGTGTAAAGCACAGTGTGATACTGAGCAAGGCTCTCCTGACCTTTTTTCCTAATTCTCCATTTCTTCCCAAGATCTTAGGGAAGAAGGGTCTTTATTACAAAAACATTCAGATAAGACTTGGTTTAATAGAGGTTAGTCCTGACTACTTGTTCCCAGAAAGCCCTGAGTGCAAGGTGGACCCTGGGCTGCCTCTGAGGACTTAGAATTCAGGAGGTTCCCACCCTGCACATGATAAGCTCACTGGGCCTAAATTGTACAAATAATGCTGTTTACACGGAAGACTTGCTTTCATTCTGGGCGCCTGGAATTTTGGCCCACTCCAGGCAGGGGTGCTATGTGACCAGCCCCCAACCAAAGGCCAGGGCTTTGTGTCTCTAATGAGCACCCTGGTGGGCAGTATTCCCCTTGTTGGAGGAATTAAGTCCGTTTGTGCGACTCCACGGCGGGAGGAAGCCCTGGAAGCTCGTGCCTGATTTCCCCGGGCTTCTCCCCAGGTGCTTGTCCCTTCTGCTGATTTTACTCCGTATACTTCCATCCCTATTAAATTACACCCAGGAGCATGACAGATGCTGAGTCCTGTGCACCCTCCTCGAAAGTCCTCCACCGTGGAGTGGCCTTGGGGACCACCTGACACCCACTCTCTACAGCACTTTTTCTCAGGCTTTTGAGAACACAGCTGTTTATAGAAAAAGGCTGAAATTCTCCATCTGCAGGGAATGCCCTCTTCAACTACGCCGCCATTGTAACCTGTAACTTGAACATTACATAGAACCATGGATTGGGAAGGGAAAACAGACCCCCTTTTCCCACATAATTCAGACCCCCTTCTCCCACATAATTCAGGTCCCTTTATATGATTGTCCAAGGGTTTCCCACATAATTCAGGGCCCTTTATATGATTGTCCAAGGGTTTCCTGTTTCATATTTCACCTGACAAAATGAGAACCAAATTTCTCTAAAGGACAGAGGTAAATACACACACATGACACACCCTCTTTCTTTATTTTACTACAATATTGCTCCTATATGTTCTTTTGATCTTTATATCCTGTAGGATTTGCACCCATAAGTGGAATGTGTAGTAAGTATCGCAGCTGTACGATTAATGAAGATACAGGTCTTGGACTGGCTTTCACCATCGCCCACGAGTCTGGACACAAGTAAGTGCATCTCCCTGGGAGGATGGAGCCTGGGGTTCTCTGCGGACTGGAAGATTGTCTAGAGATTCTGGTGCAGTAGCTCAAGCCTGTGAGGGGAATTCACACATTTGCAGCGAGAACGCCAGTAGGAAATGCTCACGTAGGCGCTTCTGTTTTATTTGAGTGTCTCGTCGCACACATTCTAAAGCTGTGGCAACACACATGTTTGCACTTTCCTCACTCCCTTCTTCCCTTCCTGCTCACACATGTGCATACAATCACAGACTACAGACTCTTCTGTCTCTGCTCCTTTGTCCTGGGTTTTGAACTTGGTCCTGTGAGCTCATCTCATTCCATGGTTAACTCCTACGGGAGGACTCCACGTGACTGAAGATGGTAACAAGCCCGCCCATTGGTAACTTACTATTCTCAAGTTTGCATTCTTATATCACTTTCAAAATTTGTAGAGATGGGTTTTGACTGGTGTGCAGGGTTTGGGACGTACAGGGAGGACAAGAGATGCAGCCTGGTGGGAGCTGGTTTGCTTCCCACATCCCCACGTTCCCACCATTGTCAGTTGTGAAATGGGGCAGCATCAGGGGGAGTGGGGAACCCGGGGCTTTGGCACAGATGGATAGACACCGATGCAGGACAAACAGCTCTCAGCAATGGGTGGCATGTCATTAGGAGTATCTTTTTAAGTGAGAAGCTTACCTTTGTTCCTGTAGAATGAAACACTTCTGTCCATTACTTATAGTAGTTATTATTCTTAAATAAGATTTCTTAGTCTAATAATCTATAAGCTGCCTCACTTCGAGGCGCCATCTATTAAAAAAAAAAAGTTTTTCTCAGTGGGGTCCACTTGCTGATTTCCTGCAATTGCCCTGATTTATATGAGCATCAGCAGTGGTAACACAAGTGTTTTCCTGCTGGACTGAAACTGTACTTGAAGCTTCTCCTAGAAAATTCACAGCCAGGAATTACAGCTTTTCTATTTTCACTTTCATCCTCATTTTATTTGCAAATTACAAAACTTGCAGAAGGCAATGTTTGTGATTTGGTCTTTGCAAAGTTGATTTCTCCATCCCCTGTTAGAAATTGTACTAAGGCCACTCATGTCATCCCGACCTGTTCAAAGCATCTGTGTGTGTGTGTGTGTGTGTGTGTGTGTGTGTGTGTGTGTTTGTACACATGTGTGCCTGTCCTTAATGGGCTCTCACAGAGGCCCTGCAGACTTTGGCTCTGTGTGAACTGATGACCTGAAAGTGAAGCTTATATCTTATTACTGATCCCTTCATCATTACAGGTAATGATTGACTTTTTCAGTGCCTAGAAAATTGCACCTACACTTTACAAAGCTTTCAGTTAAGTCATAATTTTAAATAGGCTGCTAGAGTTAAAACTTCAAAAAAACTCATTATTTTAACGACATGGGGCTCTTGCTGTCCTCTGAACCATACCTGAATTTAATTAAACAATCAAAGTAAGAAATATTTAAGTCATCAAGGGCTGAACAAATCAGCATTAGATAAGCCGTTGAGATTCAGGCCCCTGGTGCGTCCAAGACGAGGCTCTCAGTCTTCCAGTCAACAAGGATTTGTGTTTGCTTTTATTTTTTTCTTAGAAGTCAAGTATTAATATTTCCTTTCATCACTAGGGCTGGGTGTAGATGGAAAAAAAATCCAAACAAGAGAAAAGTGTTTTTGCTTGCAAGTGAGAATACAGATGGGAGGAAGGAAAGGAACTCTAGATTTGGACGCAGGCAAGTCCCACTCCTGATAGAACTGACCTCCAGGAAATAATCAGCTCCTTCTCCAGCACCTGCTGCTTAGAGAATATTGTACAAGAGTCAGGAGGACTGAGAGCTCTGAGTGTTTGACGTCACCTGTGAAATAGCTTCTGATCATATTGAGGAAATAGGAAATACATGTGGGATACATGTACACATACATGAGGAAATAGGAATACATGTGGGATACATGTATTTATGGGATACATAAAAAGCACGTGCTAATTGCCAAAATAAGTGATCATAATAGTACCAATAGTAATAATAACGCTAATACGTGCTCTTTGTGGAGTAGTTTCACATGTAACTCTAAGCCTGGAAACCGCTGGGGATGATCTCTTATCTTCCCTTCACTAGCTGGGCAAGTAGCCTGGGCTGAACATGCAGCACAGGAGGCGTGGAGGAGCTGCAAGGGGGTCAGAGGTGAGCTGAAGGGGGCGTATTTCTAACACATTCTTAGCTGTGGCAACTGCATCAAATGAGAGGGGCCGCAGCAGGGAAGATTCAGCAACCCAGCTCTGTGCAGTTCAGGTGAATTGAAAACAAACAACTTTATTCAGTTTATTCATTCAAGAACTATTATTACTTGGAGAAGGAATCATAAGTTTAATGCATGGATCAAACAGCATGCCTTCCTCTTATCCTTGGCAAAGAGCTCTAAGCAGTCAATTTCTGAGCCCTGTACCTTAAGAATTAAAAAATAATTTTATATTTATAAGTTGTAAAACATCCTGTTTCACAGATGAATCTTACTTCTTCAGTTTGGTTTACATTCAGAGCACATTATTAAGGTGGAGGAGTACTTCTCCGTGCCTTTCAGCCACAGGTTTCCTAACCTTTAACTCAAAGAAAGATGCAGTTCATGCCCAGCTAGTTTCTTCTACGAGGTTCAGTTCTTTTTATCCTAAGACATCTTGTGGTTTCTACTGGAGAATCTGACCTAAAAATAGGAATTGCTAAGAACCAGTGTTTGGATCTGTGTTGGGAAGGGGAAAAGAGGGTCTGGAGCTGAAAGTGAGGATGTGTGCTTTCCCTTAGTGTGTGGGACTGAGCCAGGACTGGTGCAGGGCCGGTTTCCTGCTTGTATTAAATCATTTGTCACAGGATATGTGGTTTCCTAGATGCAGGTGTTGAAGAATCGGCACAGACACACTGAGGGTTCAACTACACATTTTGAAGAGTATGCCATCTGGGCATGGATCCATTTGAAAAATTCTCATTTGTCAAAGGAAGTCATGCCATGAGATGGGTAGGGCCCTGGGACTCGTATTCTAGATACCCTGTGGTTCTCTGGCAGCCTGACAGTGACCAGGCTGCATCTCCTGATCTCCTCTTACGTGGGTTTCCATATGCAAAACCCGTAGAGCCTGTGAGACCTCAGCAGGTGTGTGCAGGTGCAATTTAAGTTGCATTGTTTGAGCTGAACATTCCTTGTATATAAAGTCAGCTTAAATACTTAATTTGCATGATCATTTCAGACCATCAAGACAATATTAAACATACTTACTGTGCTCAGGAGTATTCATGATCCATCGTTCTGTCCCCTGTCTTTTCCACTACTTACTGACCCATTCACCAGGCACAATTTGCATTCTGCCAGCAAAGCACTGTGTAGCGTTCTATAAAATGACTAGTGATCCATGCCCTTCAAAGCCTAAAGAAAGATAAGGTAGGCATGGCATGCAAGGGGTCAAGCAGTGAGGGCTGTAGGCATTTCAAGAGATGCAAGGAAAATCAGGGAAATCTTCTGGAAAGAAACAGAGTTGGTGTGCTGATACCATTCAGCTCAACCATATTCGGCTGGTGATGTTAGACTCCCTTTCAAGCATTTGATGGTGATGTGTGCACCTCACTGATTTATGACTGTGCTCTGTCATCAACCTGAGCCCCTACAGCTGGGTCAGGGAGGTGCTGGGTGATTTTAAGGGTTTGCGGAATATTAAAGCAAGTGGCTGCTTAAAGATCACCTGGTCTGGTGATTGTCAGACTGCCCCCTAGGGAGCTCCAGCATGTTGGAGCATCATTTCTTACCAATTTTATTGCCTGTCATTCCTCCTAAGATTTTTGTTTCTTTCTGTGTCCAAAAAGTATTTGAAAACCGTTGACCCTTGGCTGAACTGCCTCCTCACCCCCATACACACACACACACACACACACACACACACACACACACGCACAAAATATGTATGCAAGTGATATCTGACATCTAGGTGTTGAGAGATTTGATCAAGACCACATTTGAATCTGGGAAAGATACATTTTGAATTTTCCTTTTTGACATGCCAGGTATTCTGAACAGTTTAAGAGAAAGGTTTTATTATCCCATTTTATAGGTGAGGAAACTGAGGCTCAGGGACTTGAGAAATTTGCCCCAAATCAACCCACTTGTGAACGACAGGATCAAGACCTGATGGAGGTTCCCCCGCCTCCACAGCCTGTGTTCCCCCAGGTTATCTGACCTGCCCTGGCCCTGAGAGTCCCACATGACTGCTGTCCCCATGTCCACTTCCCATCTCTCAGGGAGGATGGGTTTGCTTCTTGAAAAGCCTGCATCAGGCTCTGGACAAGCAGATCCTACCTGTGGTGCTATCATCACCTCCAGGGTGTGATTTACCATCCAGATGACTCTGACTCATCGTTGCTTTGAAGGGGTTCTCCTTTCCTTGACCTACTGCTGTCTGATCAGCTTAAAATATTGGTACGACCTCTAAAACAGCTTGGCTGTTCATCATTCTGGGTATATCATTAGTAATAAAGAAATACTTGCTGATGTAATTGAATAATTCAAGAAAATTCTATAGAAGACATTAAGAGCATCTGATACAGAATATAATTCTCAAGTCCAAGTTAATCTGAAATTATGTTTACATTTGGGTATTTGAGTTGTTGTTGTAGCTGGAAGGTTGTTCTTTATTCATTCAACAAACATCGGTGGAGCACCTGTCACGGACTAGTGAGTCCACTTGCACTCGGGCTCTGAGCATTGTTAAGAAGAGCCCCTGTAGATAAGGAAGAGAAAAAAGTGCATTGTTTTAACATGTAGGGTGATAACCACTTTGAATAAAGTATTGTGAGTCATGGAAGCAAAAAAAAAAAAAAAAAGGTCTGGTAATGTATAACTTGAATAGTAATTTTATTTCTTAGTTGCCAAATACCAACCTTATCTTCAAAATGTGCCCTATTCATTCTTCCATGACTTATTAATGTTAATATCAACTGTGATTATCATGTGGTATTTTCATGCCACTGTGCTAACACCCACAACAGTGCAGAATATGGGATTTGTACTGCTTGGAAAAGCAACTCGAGACATAGTAGTGCTGAAGTTTGGGTGGGCATCAGAATCACGTTATTGTGTTAGGATTCACCCAAATGCCAGAGCCTAACCCCCAACTTACTAAATCAAAAATCTAACAGGGTGGGCTCTGGGGAGGCACATGTGTGGTGCATTTCCCAGATATTCTGATACTCAAAAAAGTCTGAGAATCACTGAAAATGCCTTAGATGAAAATGGTTAAGACCAAGGTGTCCCCAGATCTGGGATGTTGTGGCTTTGAATTCCTTAGAAATGTAGGCAGAAGTGGTAGCAAATTCATCTAGGGCACTCGCAGGACCCAAATTTGTCTTCTTATATTCAGGTCAAGGGCCAGCCAGGGGAGGGTACTTTGTTATTTCGTTTTTATCACTTTCTCCCCAAAGCAGCCTCTGCGTGAATCCTCTCCATCACCGTGGCACATTTCTCCAGCCATGTGGTTACCCTCACCTTGATTGATTGCTTCTAATAGAACTTCAGAGAATGGGTGGAGGCCGAAATGACCACAACTACATCATCCTTGGTACTGAGCAGGAATTTTGCAGAAATTCGACAATGTTTGTGTGCCAGATTTCCTTGGACACACCCTTCAATCACGCTCCGGGTACACTATTGCACGAGTCCCGCCTGGGCTCTGACGTCAGAGTGTCAGGTTCCAGTCCGGACTCTGAGACCCTGGACAAGCCTGTCTCCAGCCCTCAGTCTTGCTGTCATTGTAGGCTTGTAGGCTTGTAGTAAGATTCGGGTTAGAAAATATAGATAATGTGCTTAATATCTTGTCTGAAAAATAGTGCTTACAAATGGGAGTTGTCATTTTTACTGATATTATTAAACAGCTCTAAGAAGAAACAGTTAAGTCTTCAACCTCGGACACAAGTGCAGATTCCCTGGCCCCCTTTTGGAGCCCACTTCCCCTGGGTTGGTGTCTCCTATCCCTGTGACCCTCCCTCCATTCATCCTGGGATTCTTGGTGGCAGAAAGCCCACAGATGCAGTAACCCACCTGTCCTTCTTTGCTTTCTCCCCTCTTGCTTTTCCCCTGCCTTCTGTATCCCACTCATTCAGAACTGCTCTCTGGGAATCCATACAGTGATCGGGTGGGTACCAGACATTAATGGCCAAAAATGGCTTGACTCTCCAAGGATGTATCTACCCTAATGGGAAGTCTTCAATGTCACGGAGCTCCCAAATTCCGGAGGCTTTCTTCCCAAGGTAGTCATTTGTGCTCTTCTGAGGTGGGTGAAGATGGTAACATGAGGTTATCCCACAGGGCTAGCTTTAGGAAGTTAAGAAGAAGAGCCTACTTGGTGGGGAGAGGTAGCATCTCAGTCAATGGGATTCGTATAGGTGCAAGGCTGCAGTTTTCTCGAGTGACAGTAAGGGGTTGCTGTTGGCATTGTAGGATTTGAACATCTGCAAAGGACCCTATTAAGAGGTCCCATAGCCACTGTAGCCTGAGGTGTTTCCATATACTAAGCTAGGGCTGGAGCCCCAAAGTGCTCTGGTTTCAGTCAAGAGTAACAGACGTACCTTCAAACAACGCCTGCAGATAAACGCCACCACAGCTACTCACGGGAGTTCCATGGCGCCACTTCCTCCAAAGGGAAGTAGGGAGTCTGGTCAAGTACTGGCCTGCTGTCACAGCCTCCAGCAGTGAAGACCTAGCATGAGCTGGATCAGCACTGGGTGTAGGGACAAAATGTCAGCACCACCAAGAGGGGCGGTAGTGGTTTAGTCGTTCTTAAATTGTGTAAACATCACACTCCCCTGTGGAGCCTGCATTTGTGTTTCTTACAAACACCTGGAAATCCTGACCATGGCTGGTGAGCAGCAAAGAGTGTAGAGAGAGAAGAAAGCAATAAGAACATCATAAGCTTTCTCAAGATCAAATAAACTGCCCTCTACATCCCACTGGAAATGCTTTTTTTATAATTAAAATGTCTGCCTTTGGCAGACATCTGGACATGTGCTCTGTTTTGATGTAGGTGTACACTTTCAAACAGCTGGACAAATGGTAGTTCTCCAGGAGAGGTCTGTGACCTCATGGATATTCTCCCCTGTTTGGCTGTTAGGACTCTTTCTTCTGCCTGCCTAGCATACAGGAGAAGAGGGGCCTTCACATTGTTGACTTGTGTTTGTTAGAGTGTGTTAGACAGTTGAAACTGCTATTTGTTTTGAAAGACCCGTTTCTTTCTCTCTCTCATAGCTTCGGCATGGTCCATGATGGAGAAGGGAACGTGTGCAAAAAGTCTGAGGGCAACATAATGTCCCCTACGTTGGCAGGACGCAATGGGGTGTTCTCCTGGTCACCCTGCAGCCGCCAGTACCTGCACAAATTTTTAAGGTATGAACCCCTAAAGCTGGTTGTGTATCTCTCTGTGCCTTTGATGTTCACTGCTGGGTCAGCCTAATCCTGTCCAAGAAGCCCCAGACCCAGGTGCCCCTTCCGCAGATGGTCCCCATTTAAAGGCATCTGGAGACATTCATTTGACCAAGGAGTTTGCCAAACACTTTCTTAGAGCCTCAATTTCTGCAAGCTTAATCTGACCTCATTTGCCCTTTAGAGTCAAAAGAATCCCTTAAGATACTTAGCAAACCAAAGTATTTGTCACTACCATTTGTTTTTTTTTTTGTTTGTTTTTTTAATTCTTACTTCTATAACCAGACATTTTCAGTCCATGCTTTTTTTTAATTTTTTAATGTTTAAATATTTTCTTGTAGTTTTATTGAGATATAAGTGACATACCATGAATTATTATTATGTTTTTTTACAAAATACATTTCTCATTAGGAGGAAAAAAAAAAGAGTATATAAACCTTCACCTGGGTCTAAAATCCTATAATTTTAAGAATTATTTCTGGAAGGTTTCATCATAGCTCTAATTCATTGAGGGTATAGAACATTAAGGAGGTACAGTTTGACCCCCTGAAAAAGAGATCGTCAGTAGATTTTAAAATTTTAGAGAAATAAGGGACTTTAAGAAACATTTTTAGATCTGCTAGTAAAGTGGATTATCCCCCTGGTTTCCTCTCTTTCTTTCTTATTTTTTCAGTAGAGCCCCTCTTCTTTTTTTTTCTGCTGCACAAATTAACCCGTCTTGTTTCTAGAACATCACTTGAGCAGGGTCTCAGGCCTATTTCTGTTGGTTTTACTCACCATGTTCTGTTCATTATCCTATGGATGGTTCCCTGTGCTCACCTGGGGCAGTGAGTGCACAGCTGGTTTCTCTTTCTTGCTGCCTCTTCCATCACTTCCAGACCTCATAACACATCTTCAGAGCTGCGTCCTGACTACCAGCCTTGGGGGCTCCAGCCTGCAGCTGTGGTCCTTCCTCACAGCCTTACTTTGAGACCTCAGCTGAGATATTTTACCACTTAAAGGAACGATGACTGCTTTCCATATTTTGTGCTACCCAGGAAGAGTGAGAATTTTGTAGATAATATCTGTACCCTGGTAATATAAACCTATATTCTAGGAATATACACTTGATCATTTTTTTAATTTCTATTACCCAAAAAACAATGTTCACATGACACAATCGGTCCTTCCAACATTTGCTGTGCCCTGCATGGTGTTCTCTTGGAGTCAAGTTGGGGATTGTTAGCACTTGTTTTAGCTTTTTCATGCACCTGTTCAAATGTGTGTGCGTGTGTGTGTGTGTGTGTGTGTGTGTGTGTGTGAAGGACTCTGCTTTCCCTAATAAAGAAGATAATTCACTTTAGCTCACAATGCTCTTATTTGTATTAACAAGGAAATTTTTGAGTTTTCCATATCCCAAATCCTTTCTATAAACTTCTACATTCTTTTCTTAAAATTTTACTTCTTTTTCATCTTAATGGCTATGATGAAGATATATAAACATTTTTAAATTTTTCGAAATATGCTCTGACAACTTGAAAATCCCAGGGATGCAAAGTATGGGCATGCAGTGAGAATCAGCATCATGAAAGAGTCCAGAAAAACTGCCAAGAAATATAGGAAAACTCACAGAAAGGAAATAGTTATAGGCTTAGAGAATAATTATTTTGATGACATTAAATATGGGCTGTAATCTTCAAATCAGAATAATATCCTGAGAATACTTATTAAGATTCTGGAGTTCAAAGACATTTTGTCCAGTGATACTGGAATGGTTAAACATATGCTGAAGTATGCTCATTTGTTTTTGTGCCAACCAGTAAAACCCTTCTGTAGCCATGCAGTAACAAACATTTATTTTCAGGGACTTGACTGATTAGTTGGGACCACATAATAACAAAAATGCAAGATTTTACATGCTCCCAAATTGGATTTCTCAAAAGATTAAATTTTCTACGATAGCCTTTCATTGTCAAATTCACTCTTAAGATTAATTGTACTTGAGATGTCTAGTTGTGAATTGGACGTGTCCCCAGTCATCAATCCTGATTTTTCATTGGCTTAATGAACCTGAGACCATCTTTTATATGTTTGCTGACTTCCTGATTTGTAAGTAATCAAAATACTGTTATATTCTCCACCAATTAGTTGGCAATTTGGACATGATCCCAACAGTGAGTAAGGATAAACAGCCAACTTTACAAAGATGAATCTGTTCTTCTTTATGATCAGCCTAGCATTGGGTACATGGAAAAAATATATATAATAAGGGAACTCAATTAGCCTGAAGGTGTCAGCACAACTTTTCACTATACTCGGTAGAGTCAAGAAGGACAGATATGTTTTTGCAGTAAATTCCTCAACCTCATCAATAAAGACATATGTCATTTCCCATGGGCAGACACAGACCTCATCACGTTCACTCATGTCTGTATCCGGGAGGCCTAAGACTTAGGGAAATTTTAGCTCGTTATTTTAAACTTAATGACAACATGGACTCATCTTCAATTTGCTTTTTAAAAACTTGAATCATGCACTTCGGATCAGTGAACACACCTCCCGCTTGTCATATGAATCTGCATCTATACATGAGAAAGGTCATCATAGGAAAGCAGGAATTTGAGGGATGCCCTGCCATACCCCCGACCACCCTGTCAATGGGAAAACTTGATTTGGCCTGAAAGAGTATGTTTTGGGGCATAAAAGAAATAATACATTACAGTTCACATCTTGCTCTGCTGTATAATGTTCGTCTTAAGAAATATAAACCAGCGAGTCATGGCTGAGTGCAGTTTCTGGGAGACTGGAGAATGGGCACTGCCGTATCGTTGATCAGCAAGCGAATCAGAGTTCATGTGCCGATCAGGTCTTCATCACTATGCCGGGGAAGGCCTTGACCTTGGCAGCTAATATAACCTATAATCCATTGTCTCTCTTGGAAAAAGAGGGGATACAAGTAAAAGAACTCTCGAGCTCTTTAACGTTTTATGGTTCATGAATCAGAGTGGGAAGAGGACTTTGAAATATTGTTGCAGAACCTCTGGCCTTGCCTTATTTCCTTCATTGACGTTGTATATGTAGTTAAACACATATAGAAAAGTACAAAATTATGAGCATATAACTCAGTGACTTTTCACACAGTGAACATTTTAGTGTAACTTCTACCTAGATCATGATATGGAGCACGTTACAGTAGCCAAGTCATGGAAACAGTCTAAGTGCCCTTCAATGGATGGAAGAGTAAAGAAGGTGTGAGATATACGATGTATATGTGGTATTTATATGTGTATGTGCACTGTATCTAATTATATCTCTCTATCTATCTACCTGTCTACCTATCTACACACACACTGTAATATCATTCAACCATGAGAAAGAAGGAACTTCTGTCATTTGTGACGACATGGATGGTTTTTGAGGGCATTATGCTGAGTGAGATAAGTCAGAGAAAGACAAATACTGCATGATCTCACTTATATGTGGAATGTTAAAAAGAAAATCAAACTCTTAGAAACAGAGAGTAGATTGGTAGTTTCCAAGGGCCAGGTGAGTGGGAGAGAGGTAATGGGTGAAAGTGGCCACACTTCTAAAGGTTAGGTGAATGAGTTTCTGGGACTGTCATGTACAGCATAGTGACTACAGTCAACAATACTGTATTTTATAGCTGAAGTTTACTGAGAGAGTAGATCTTAAAAGTTCCCACTACCAAATAAATGTTCTAACTTTGTGAAGGGATGGATGTGTGAACGAACCTAAAAAAAACATGGAACACCGCTCTCCCCCCCAGAATACCCTTCCCCAATGCCGTCATCACCTCCCTCTTCCCCACAGACAACCATTCCTCTGACACAGACGCCACCGTAGACAGTTTTGTCTGGTTTTGAACTTACTATGAATGGAGTCATGAGTTATGTGCTATTTTGTGTCTGGGGTCTTTAGCTAAATATTTTGATTTTGAGATTCATCCTTATTTCTGCATAAAAATATGATATTCATTTACTTATTTTTAATTGTGTGGATATGCTCCAACTTATTAATCCATCCTGTTAGTGATAGACATTTGCATTTCCAGTATTTGACTATTATAAGAAATGTCACTGTAAATATTCTTTTGGTTTACACATATATCTCTGAGTATACGGAGCAGAGAAACTTTGGGGTCATAAATATATATGTACAGTGTCAGTAGACACTGCCAAGTAGCTTTCCTAAGTGACTGTGCGAAGTTACAATCCCACAAGCACTTATGAATATTCAGATTGTTCCACAATCTTGCCGACACTTGATCTCGCTGGTCTTTTTCATTGTGGCCAATCTTGTGGGTCTGTGGTGGTGGATCAAAGTGGTAATTAATGAGACTGAACACCTTTTCACATTTTAAAGGCTACTTTAGAAACCTCTTTAGTGAAGTGTCTGTTCAGATCTCCTGTGCATGTTTTTGAAATTAAACTCCTTTATTTTTCTTATCTCTTGTTGGGAGTACTTTATATATACTGAGTAGGAACACTTTGTGCATTACCGGAAATATGTATTGCGAATACCTTCTTTCACTCTATGACTTAGTATTTACACAGTATTTACACTTTAAATGGTGTCTTTTGATAAACAGAAGGGTTTTCTTATGTTTTTAAGGGAGTCCAAATTATTCATATTTTTCCTTTAGGATTAGCACTTTCTGTACACCACTGGAAAAAAACTCTGCTTACCCCAGAGCCATGAATATATTCTTCCACAAGCTTTGTTGCTTTGCTTATCACATGCAGGCCACCTGACTTTTGTGTGGGGCATGCAGCAGAGTTCACACATATTTTGTTCTGGTGGATATCAGGTGATTGTAAACTGGCTGCAACGCTTTCGCTTCATGCACCCACACCCTGTTGTAGCCCTGTGCCCACCTCACTGACTCTGGGCTTAGCTGTGTGACCTGCTTTGGGTGAGGGGACAAGTGCAAACACGCCCAAGCATGAGCCCAGCCAGAAGAATCAGGGGTGGGATCTTCTCATGGCTCTTCAGATGCGATGCTGACCAGAGCCGACTTTCACATCACAGGGTTGACGTGTGTGTTGCTGTGTCTCCCCCTGCATGGGACCTTCCAGGCCCCTAGTCTGTGCACTGGACCAGGCAGGCACCTCATCCTCAGGGCCATGTACAGATTCTCTGTGGCTCCTTTGAAAGTTTTGTTTTCAGGTTACTTTTGACATTTTTCTGTGATTTTGGTTTTCTGTAGAATTTCTTTCATGTACCCACGTGTTTTTCTTTTTCTTTTTCCTGCTTGGGGTTTTAGAACTGCTTACATCTGTGGTTTATTGTCTTTCATCAGTTTTTGAAAATGTTCTGACATTTTATCTACAAATATTGGTTCTGACCCTTTCATTCTGTCTTCTCCTTTTTGGATTCCAGTTGTGTAAGTGTTAGAACTTTTCACAATACCTCACATACATATTTTGTATATATTCATTCTCTGGTGAAATTCTCCATCTTAACCTCTATTTTCTCAAAGCTAATAACCATAATAATTTTAAAGTCCATTTCTGACTACTCCAGTATCTGGATTCCAGTATCTTGTGCATTCTCTTGGGTTTCAATATTTTGGTCTCATCTCCCAATACATTTGGTAATTTTGAACAAATGAAGGATATTGTTAATGAAAAAATTAAAGACAAGATAGAGCCCCGAATGATGTTATCTTTTCTTTCTAGCAGACAGGGCAGTTGCAGTTTATCAGTAAGTCACTTTGGGGTTGAGCTGATGTCATCCCGGCATTCGGTCTTCCTAAACCGGCCTTTCACGTTATTTCTTTACTCCTTCAGCAAAGACCTAGTATGGCTTCCGTGAAAATTTTGTTTACCAGGGTTGACCCACAATTTCAATCTTTATCTCCCAGCCCCACCAGATTGCCAACACCTTGCTCAGCTTCTCAGCCTCGTAAGGACCACTTTCTACTCGGCCACTAGGCTCCTTAACATCTTTTTATGACTCATTAAATTCCTTGAGGAGAAAAATATTACTGGGTGTTGGGTTCACTTCTCTACTTTCCTTTGCTCTGGAAATGTTCATCCTTCATGTTCTTTTTACTTTGATAGGCTTCTGATGCCTGTAGAACAATCAGTCTCATACGTGCTGGTCCACCATAGTTAAAAGTGGAAGTCCTCTTTGAATTAAATTTTAAGGATGAATAAAAAATAATAGGTTCCATTTGATCAAACTATAAAAAAATCCTGAATCTGTGAACTTTAAAAAGTTTTTGTTTTTCAATCTCTTGCTTGGGTTCATCAATGTAGCTGACTTTTCTTAGTTTCCTTTCTATGCAATGGGAATAGTATTGCCAACCCTGATGTAACTTTAGAGAGATAATGGGGAACATCTAACTAGTATATAGGAATCATTTGAGATCATTAGAGAGAGGTGCTATGGAATTCCAAAGTTGCCAAATCACTCCTGTCATGGAGTGTTAGTTATGCTTTTATTCATTTTTCTCTACTTATCGACCCTTACATCATGATCATCGTAGCAGTAATAGAAAGATCATCTATTCAACACTCACAGTGAGCAAGTCACTGCTCTTAGCACTTTCCTAGCCTTTGATTTAATCTATTAAAAGGCTTGTGACCTCCTTGCATGTATGTTTAATGTCCTGTCCACAGTGACTGGTGCCCTTCCTCATGTTTTATGTATGTGGATATTAATTAAGGGCACACATGCATCAGTGGGCTCCAAGGCAATAGAATCTGGGGCCCGGGTCCTGGAGACTGGGGACAGAAAGATTCCGATCAAGGTGGACAACCACACAAAGAAAAGTTTGGGGATGCTTAGGCAGATCTACTGTTGTTAAGTTTATTGTGATTACAGAGGTGTTTTGTTTTTGTTTGTTTTTGCTTATTGAAATTTATAAATAAGATTTAGTTGCTATTTGCAAACACTTGTTTCCCCTCCCTCCGAATGCAAAATTTATACCAAAGCCTGTCTCTGGTAGGGAAGAGGATACCCTATTTGTAGAGGAAGAAATCATTAGTTGGCCTTTAGTCCATCTTCTAGGGAACTTAAGGAGAATTAATTTTCTTCTTGACTTTGGAATCTAGTCAGAAATCAGCCTGCGTATAGAGCATTTCTGGTGGAAATCATTGCAATGCTCCATGTGGAAGCTGGAAGCTATTGTGCAGGAAAGGAAGGAAGGACGGAAGAAAGAAAATTCCAGCCTTTGAAATTGGCTGATTGTGTTTTGCTGTTTACAGTGTTCATTTCATCTTTTTATTGTTCCTGGCAAGAAGTGTACTTTTTAAGGTGTCTGTTATAGAACTCCTCACATCGAACATCTGGTTGTATTATCCCATTTCACTCTCCCCATGATAGGTTTAAGAAATCCGATGAAGAACAAATTGCCTCCCTGGAAAAGGTGAAACATATTATGAACAATTTCAGAAAATGTGGCCTCTGTATTTTAAGAGAATTAAGATAAATGTTATATTGGACCTCAGGAGAAAAATGTCCCCTCTTCTTTATACAAGACATGTGGTAAAATTGCATGAGAAAGGAAAGGCATGATTGAATTACGTGTAATTACATGTAATTCAATCATTGAATTACGTGATTGAAGTTACATCTTTGGTAATTTCCGGCATCACCAGCAGTTCCTCTGTTTTAGCACTGCCCAAGCTACATGCCTTGCGGATCAGCCAAAGCCTGGGAAGGAATACAAGTATCCCGAGAAGCTGCCGGGAGAGTTATACGATGCAAACACACAGTGCAAGTGGCAATTTGGAGAGAAAGCCAAGCTCTGCATGCTGGATTTTAAAAAGGCAAGTGACTGCTGGCAGATGTTCAATGTAGAATTCTTCATAAAACCGTTTTATTCAGTGAAGCTGACATTGATGTATTCTGCGTTTATTGGGTACCTACCAAATGTCAAATCCTGTATGTTAGGGCTGGTCCTATATAACAGGAAACACATGTTTTACTGGCAAAGAAAATGACAGTGGATACTGTTGTGGGGATCAGTTTCCTCTCAAGTACTGACTTGGCCTGTTGGGTCAGTTCTTTCTTTCTGATTTATCATGTGGGAGCTCAGCAAGAACTCTTGGTTGGTGTAAGATGGCAAATTAATACACTGCATTCCTTTCAAATGGTATTTAAGAAACAATGTCCCCCCCACCCCCTTACCTTCCTCAGATATAGACAAAATTTACTAGAAAGCAGTAGCCTATCTCGGACTTCTGATTATTAAATTCCTCAAATTAAGTGTTTCTAGAGAAGTCTTTCATAGAACTCCATTGACCCCAGGGACACCAGAAGACTGGTTTCCTCATATAAATTCCTCATATAACACAGAGACATGTGCTCTCGCTAGACAAGGGAAAATCGAGATTTCACAGCTTGCCCTACTAAACCACTAGGAAAGCTACCCATAAATTAAATGAAATTAACTATTTTTGAGGTTTCTTTTATTCTAGTTTATAATGAAATCAAGAGAAAAATAGACAAAAATATATAGTCTTCCAGAAACCTCCAACATTTCAGAATGCACTGGGAATATTCCCAATTTCAATCTAATGTGATAATCTTCTTTCTTCTAAACTAAAGTAGATCTCCCCCCAAAAGTCAATTACAGCCATGTGCCAGAACTGGATTCTTATCTCCTCAGCTGGGTAATCTCAGCTGGGAACAAGAATAATAAACCAGTCAGCATCAGCATATATTCCCAATGTTGCCTTTTCATTGGCAGAATATGTGAAATCCCTGAGAATTTTTTGCGTGTCACTCTCCTGTTTGCTAAGGAAAAGGAACATAAAATTTTTCTTTCAAAGATGGAATGTTCTACATCATACTGCTGGTTTTCACATTATTTTGCTGTGACCATAGAGTTTCCTCCGTGGTAAACTAGTGCCGTTTGGAAAATACAGGAAATAAGAAGTTAAATGCAGCAGGTCTTTTTATTACTGAGGAAATATTTACCTGCAGGGAAATGTATTTCTTATAGGTGTACAATTGGGTTTTAACAAATGTATTCCCCCATGTTACCAGCATAAATCTAGAATGTTCCCTTTTGCCCCCTTCCATTCAATTCCCTTCCCACCCCAGTAAGCAACCATTGTTCTGATTTGTCACTGTACTTTCACGTTGCTTATTCTGGAACTTCATAATTGCCAAGTAAAGTTTCACATTTTGCCATTAAATATGATGCTTTCAGTTTTACATAGTTACCTATTATCAAGTTGAAAAAGTTCCCTCCTGGTCCTATATTGGTAAGAGATTTTATCACAAACTTATGCTGACTTTTATAATACTTTTTTTTCTGCATCTATTGATACAAATGTATTTTTCTCCTTTATTCTGTTAATGTAGTGAATTGTACTGAAGGGTTTAAAATTATTTTTCATTGATTTTTGAATGTTAAACCAACCTATATTCCTAGGGTAGCTTTACTTGGTCATAATCTATTATTCATTTTTATATTTTGTTGATTTGATTTGAGAATATTTTGTTCAGGATTTTTATATCTGTGTTCTTTTTTTTAGTAAATTAATTTATTTATTAATTTATTTATTTTTGGCTGTGTTGGGTCTCCGTTTCTGTGCGAGGGCTTTTTCTAGTTGTGGCGAGCGGGGGCCACTCTTCATCACGGTGCGTGGGCCTCTCGCAGTTGCGGCCTCTCTAGTTGTGGAGCACAGGCTCCAGACGCGCAGGCTCAGTAGTTGTGGCTCATGGGCCCAGTTGCTCCGCGGCACGTGGGATCTTCCCAGACCAGGGCTCGAACCCGTGTCCCCTGCATTGGCAGGCAGATTTTCAGCCACTGTGTCTACCAGTAAGCCCTATATCTGTGTTCTTGAATAGTATAATTTAGAATTTTTTTTTCTTAAAATTACCATTCAAGAATTTATATCAGGGTTATGCTGCCCTCAAAAAATGATTTGAAAGTGCTCCCTACTCCTTTGCTTTCTTGAAGAGCTTGCAATAAAATTGCTATTGTTTCTTCCTTAAAGTTTTATTAGAACTTACCAGTGAATCCTATCTGTGGGAAGGTTTTTGTAATCACTAATTCAACTACACTAACACATGTAGGATTATGCAGAAGAAATTCCTATCTAGACTGATCAGATTCATTGGGAAAAAAATTAAACATCAAAAAATGACACAGAAAGAGTCCTTTTCCAATGATTTTGTTTGTTTGTTTTACCTGTTTTTTTTTGGGGGGGGAGGGGGGTTACCAAAATTTGTTTGTAATATTCTCATTTATCCCTCGAATGACTGAAAGGTCTATAGTGACATTTCCTCTTCCATTCCTAATAATGATAACATGTGTTTCTTTATCGCTTTTTCTTGGTCAATCTAACTAGAAGATTATCAGTTGAATAGTCCTTTCAAAACATCAGTATTTATCTTTATTAATTTTTAATGGAAATATTTGTTGGGTTCTTTTCTATTTCATTAATGTCTGTTTTGTCTTTATTACATACTAAGGCTTAATGTGACTTTCTTTTCCTTGCTGTTTATGGGATAAACTTGGATCACTTACTTAAAAATTTCTTCTTTTCTAATATAACCATTTAAATATAATTAAAGCTAGTAATTTCTTTTTCTCAGCAGCATTATTAACATATATCCTGAACATTTTTAGATGTTGAATCTTTAATATTATTAGCTATGAAATATTTTCTAATTTAAGTGACGATTTCTTCTTTAACCCATGCATTATTTAGGAGTATACTATTTAACTACCAAATAATTGGTGATTTTCTAGACAGCTTATTAATTTTGATTTCTAATTTTGTTCAATTTTATCAGAGAATATACCCTATAAGTATACTTTTGAAATTTATTGAAACATATTTCATAGCTCAGCATTTGGTCTACCCTGGTGAACATTCTATGGCCACTTGAAAGAATTGTGAATTCTGCAGTGGTCAGGTATAGAGTTCTAGATATATCTAGTTTGTTAGTTTTTCTGATAATATTGTTTATAGCTTCTATATCCTCTGCAGTATTTGGTACTTGTTATGTAACAATTTAATAATTTAATAGATATGAGTGTTAAAGTCTCTAACAAAGATTATGTATATTTCTATTTGTCCCATTAGTTCTATTAGTTTTTGCTTTGTATATTTTGAAGCTGGGTATTTAGGTGCATACACATTTAGGAATTTTATGTCTTCCTGACTCTCTCATTAATATATAATAACTTTATTTTATTGTTGATAATGTTACTTTCCCTTGAATTGTACTTCATCTTATGTTAATATAGCCACATCAGCTTATTTAAGAATACTCTTTGCATGATATCTTTCCCCACCCTTTTACTTTCCATTTATCTGTGTTTTTATATAAAATATGTCTGTCATAACATCCTTTAGTTTGGCATTGCTTTTCTATCCAGTTGAACAATCTATAGCCTTCCACTGGGATGTTTAATCCATTTATATTTAATGTAATTATTGACATAGTGGATTTAAGTCTACTATTTTGCTATTTGTTTCCTATTGTTCTCTTCCTTTTTGTTTGTTTTCTTTTGGATTAAACATGCTTTTAAAAATTCTATGTTTGCATCAATTTGCTTTTTAGCTATATTTTCTTGTATTTTTAGTGGTTACTCTAGAGATTACAGCTGCATCTTTAATTTACAACCTACATAGAATTAGCATCATATCACTTTATGCAAAATGCAGGAGGATCCTTATGACAAATAAGTCCATGTATCCCTCTTTCACAGTATGTACTATTGTCATCGTGTATTTTATTTCTATGCCTGCTGTAAACCACACAACACAATATTAAAATTTTTGTTTTAAAATGATGTGTTGCTTTAAAATAAAATAGGGTCATCTTTTATATTTACCCACATGTTTGCCATTTATTATTTATGCTTTCTTATAGATCAGTTTCAAATTATATCATTTCCTTAGGGGATGAGAAACTTCCTTTAACATTTCTTGTAACACAATCTGTGGCCACAAAGTACGTCAGGTTTTCTCTATCTGCAAATGTCATTAACTCACCCTCAGTTTTGAAGAACACTTTTTCTGAGTACAGAATTCTAAATAGTTTATTCTTTTTTTTTCCTTTAGACACTTTAAAGATATAATTCCGTTTTCATTTGGACTCAGCTGTTTCTGATAAAATGTTTGTGATCATTTGTATCTTTCTTCTAACATTTCTAATCATTTGTTTAGACAATTCAGCAAGCTATGCATTTGGGTTATTTTAAGTTTCAGTTCCAGAATTACTATTTGGTTCTTTTTTTATAGTCTATATTTTTTTTAGGGAATGTCCCATTTGTTCACTTATTATGTCCATTTTTAAAATATATTTATAACATATTACATATGTTACAATTATATATTGTAACATATTGTTATTTTATGTTGCATGTATTTATATTATGTTATTATAATAGGTGAATCCTTTTGATCCCCTGAGGCTTGTTTTACTCTTCCTTAGGGCTCATCTATTCTGGTTTTTCCTTAGCCCTAGGGCATGTTCTGTACTCTAGTTTGTGGTTCTTACTCATGAGACATGGACGCCCGGGATGCTTACTGAAGTCTCTCCACTTTATGTGGCCAGAACACTGCTGTCTCCTAGCATTGTGCATCTCTGTCTTCTAGCCCTTATCAGCTTTCGACCTAAAGCTGTTGCCCTCTTCCAGGCCACTTGGAGTCTCATCCTGTGCATCAACCATTCACTCACCAGATAAGGACCTGCAGAAAATCCTCATGGAGACCTCTGGTGCTCCCTACTCAATGCAGCTTTCTCCTTTCTGGTCCCATTCCCACAAATTCTAGCTACTTCTGCAGCCCCAACTCTGATCTATGCACCCTCCATTCAGTGAGACTGCTGTTGTCTTCATGGGAACCATGTCTTTGCACCGTGGCCAGCAAAGTGTTCCCAGAGAGAGAGCTGGGCAAAGGTGATGCCCACCTTACAAATTCCCTTCTCTTGAGGACCATGTACTGTGTTGCTTGTTGCAAGAGTCTGAAACAACTGACCAATACATTTTGTCCAGTTTTATAGTTTTTGCATGTAGAAAAGTAAGTGTTGTACCAGTTACTTCACCATGAACAGTAGAGAAAATACCTTTTGAAAAATACCCATTAAAGTCAATATTGTGAGCTTATTCCCTTTTCTGACTGAAGAATATAAAATAATAAATAACAAGGAAACTACCCAATGCCTCAACCAGCACTTGGCACTTATGGCCCATTCAGTAAGACCTTGCTGGGAAGGGTGATAGATGGATGGATGATGTTTTAGACAGGGGTAAACCTTTTTTAAGTACCACGTGCCATTTAGTTTGGAAAGTTAAGAGATAACGCGAATGCATATGCATTCTTCTTTTGGATAAATAGATGTGTATTTGGTGTATATGTGTGGGTGTTTACATACTTGTTTATAAATCCACACACATGTATGGCCATGGCTTTCTCTGTCCACTGATGACTTGTTGATAATCAAAATTAGTGATAAAAGCACACCACTGCTTGAAAAACAAATAATTACAATAAATTATATATCCTATTATAACATCATTTGTATATGCATTTTTAGTTTGTGTTTTTGGAAAGTCTTATACTGACAGTTTGAGAAAACTAATCTGGTGGCATTCTATTCACAGTATGGAAATGCCACAATAAATCCAACACAGTCATCTGAAAATGTTTGATTTATTTGGGGCATTAAGTTGCGACATTAAACTTAACTAAGTCAGTATTATCAAAATAAGTCATTGTGAACGTAGCTCTTAAATTACGGGAAGGAATAGCAAGTGAGAGAGCCTTCATTAAAGAGAGTACAGTATTCCTTAGCAGCAAAGATAAAAGCAAGCGTGAACTCTGTACATGGTCCTCAACTTTCTTCTTCTTAAGTCAAGTATTAGTTATTTTAAACATTGTGTCTTTATCAAGTTCCTATTCTGCTTCGTCAGCATTGCTTGGTGGCCTGACCCTGCAGTCTGAGATGCAAGTTGCCAGAATTACTTTGAAATTTGATCACCTTAGTGTCCTGGGTACTGTTGGTAAATTGGGAACCCACCCTCCAATCCAGCAGATATTGCATTCCAACTTCTTGGCCCTAGAACCATGATTTAATAGGGTCATTGTTCCAAGAGGACCCTGAAGTTTTATTAAGAATGTAATGACCTACAACCATAAAGCAGAATTTAATACAACCATTGTACATTATGTCCAGAAGTTAGCAGTTAGGTCAAAGTGTGATAAAACTGAGAGGAAGTAATCGTTTTTTGGTTGTTTATATAATAAAATAAACATTGTTTGAGGTACTAGAATTTTTATTTGTTTTCCAGGATGGAATGTCACATTTTTATTAAATGACCAGCAGTTACATCTATAGGGCACCAAAGTCTCAAATCCTTTTTGACATGTTGGAACACAGTAACATGAATTATATATTTCAAGGCTCTTGTAACTCTGATTTATTTCTTCCTGGAGGCCTGGAATTGGGAATTGAGCAGCTTCCAGAATGAGGCTGAAATACACAGATGGCATAAGCTGGGCACAGACTGAGTTACAGTCACATGCTTTAGTGGTGAGCTGTCACCAGCATCCTATACTTGAGAGCTTCTTACTTAGAAAACTTAAAAACTATTGCCTTCAATAGTATCTTCCATCCATATTTCTTTAGTCTGCAAAATGTTCCCCCAGACTACAATGTAAGAATATTATGAAAATCCTTTGAATAGTAGTCTAGGTGTAGTGTTTTCATATCATAATATCACCCTCTTAAGTCATCTTAGAAGCTTTTATGATCACAATTCACTGATCACTATTCATTTCATTTTACACTAAAAATGTTCCTGCTCATTCTGTCCAAGGTTTCCATAGAAACAAACTAACAGATGTTCAACTCAGAAAGCATTTATTGAAAGCCAGCCAGGTACTAAACACTGTTCCAGGTATTGGTGACAAATACATAAAAATAATTTAGCATTTTAAAACACCATTTATTTTATCATCTTGCATCATCCCTGAAACTGCCTCCAGACTTAGTACCACTGGCTCCCTCAGGCCACAGCCATGAACTCAGGCTGGGGGCTGGGATTGAGCTCACATCTCCTCACACCTTTGAAGTGAGAAAGGACACTGACATGAGTTTGGTGCCTGTTAGTTGCCAGGCCCTGAGTTGGGCACATTACCTACCTATGACGCTTCATTCAGTCCCCAGGACAAGTCGATGGGTGGTTGCATTCAGGGAGGATAACGGGACTCTGCCTGCCCAGGTTTGCCATGCCCAATTCACACCAGACAGGTTTACCTTCTCGGAAGCCCAAACCCTCACCTGGACCACTGTGTCCATCCCCCGCTGACCCAACAACAGGAGCAGGTATCTCTGTCACATCCACCATTCACTCATCATTCACTCATCCATCCGTGTGTTCATCTGTTTGTGTGTGTGCACACCCAGCCACCTAAATCAGTAGGTCTCTGAACCAGCACTCACGGGCAGGTATGCCTACCCTGCACCACTTTCTGGATTCTGGCTTTGATCCACCATATTTCCACCCAGATATTAAGCCAGGGTCCACAAGTTCAGGTTTCAAGGGAGCTTTATTTATATCCTGATTTCTGTCACGATGTCATACCAGGAAGCAAACAGAGCTTCCCAGTTGTCTCTTTGGAGACTTACAGATGCCCAGGCCCCTGCTTTTATGGATGCCTTGTGGTCCTCTTATGAGTCTAATCTCTAACCACCGTTCTGGGCAAGAAGAGAGGTTCCCAGCACAGCATGCTAATTGATGTCATGAGAGCCAGGAAAGCACTAACCACCAGCGTGACACATTTGCCCCAGTAGCACTTAATGATTCTGGAGGACTTCCAAGAAAATGAAGTTTAGTGGTACAGTGATTGTAATCTTAAGAGGTTACTATGAATACCTTGAAATAAAAGCAATTAGTTGATATCAAAATTAAAACAATGAGAGTTTGCTTCTTCACAGTCCATGCTCTGAAAAGCTGTCTTATTAGTGAGAGAGATACAAGTGGAAAAAAATATAAGGCAGTGCCTTTAACAAATTCCTTAACTTTTAAATATATAACAAGTACATTTATAAAGGAGATTTGAGAATTAGTTTTATGAAGGTAAAATTAATATGGATTATTAAAAGAGAAATCCTTCAAGAGTTCACTCACACAATGCAGAAAGTCTCCTGTGAGCACATCTGTAGCATCACTGAAACAGAAAATAAAGGCACAAGTGCAGTGAAATGCCATCTTTCAAGCAATATTAGGTGGAAGTTTTGCTGTGTTGCATTTTCTTTATAACACAAAAACCCCAGTAGATGCAACTATTAAATGACTTGGGAAATAGTGCAGCACTTGTTCAAATGTTCAGAACAGTTGTGCAGATAATTTAAGAAATGTTTCCATCGTGTGCAGTTGAAGCTACCACCAGCATTCCTGAAGGTCCCATCATTTCATGAGTTCCACTGCTGACTGCCCTTCACTAAGATGTTCCTTTGGGCTCAAAAGGATATAGAAGTAAAACTAATTCCTTATACTTGGAGAGGCCTTTATTGTGTATAAATCTCAGATCTTGTTTTATTTTATTGACAAATCAGCCATGTGGGCTTTCCTTCCTCTGCACACGTCTTTCTTCTTTGTCATCTTCCTTTGCACGAACGCTTCATTCCTTTTCCCTTGAATGTGCCGTCCTTGAGCTCAATAGTTGGCTCGGATGTCCATCTTCTCTGACTTCTTCCCTGGGTCCTCCAGGCAAAGCCCTTTTCTCCTGGCAAGCCCACCCTGCACTGTGTTCTTCCCCTTGTAGGGGCATCTCTTCCCACGTGCACCACATGGTGATTTACAGCTAATCTATCCCGCTAAGACCATTCTTGAGAGGGTAGGTCTGGTCATATTTCTTATGGAACCTCCTGCCTAGTAAGATAACTGGCATATTCTAGGACTTCACTGAAGATGTGGGGATGGTGGATGAGTGGGTGGGTGGATGAATGGATAGCTGAATAGAGGAATGGACAAGGAGAAGTTAGTGAAAGGGAGGATGGAGAATGAATTATAAAATGCTAGGTTTTACTGGGTTTTTTAATTTTAATATTTCACAGTTTTCTTCAGTGCCTGGATTAAGCATATTTTACTTTTTTAATTTAGAAAGCGTAATTTTGTTAAATGTATGATGAATAAATATAAATAAATAGAGCTTCAGGGATAGAATTAAGTTGAAGCAAGTCTAGAACATGAGTCTTCTAGGTCCTCACTATCATATGCACCTACTCCTAAGTAGATGTCAGCTTTCAATTTATATCAGTTGTTTTTCCCTTAAATTTTTCAGTGATATTTTTTCAGAGTCGTATGGATCATTTGTAATACTGATGACCTTTTTTCCTCCTTTAGGATATCTGTAAAGCCCTGTGGTGCCACCGGATTGGGAGGAAATGTGAGACTAAATTTATGCCAGCGGCAGAAGGCACAACTTGTGGGCGTGACAGGGTAAGAAGCTAATCTTAGGCACATACGTCATACTCAGATGTCAGTCTTTCAACCATGCATCTTTCCTCTGCTTGCCTTGGTATTTTTTAAGCCCATCCTTCTGATATATATGTCCATATCTATACCCATGTCAAAAGATTGTGTTTAATTTATATTAATTCTATGAAGAGGACTCCCCTTCATACTTTTCCAATGATATAATTGATGAGCTGCCTGGAATAAATAGACATAAATGTCAGGCAACAGGTGATGGCTGAATCTGTTTAATGAAGGAAAATGTTAAACTCTGGACCACCTTTTAATCAAATAAAGAACCAGCATTCAGCAGTTCTGTTAAAGCCTCAAAGCATCAGCTTGAAGACTGTGGAATAGATCCTTCTGACCTATTGTTGCTCCTGTGAAAATGAGAGAGGTGCTCTAGTGGGGAAAAGAAGAAATTCATAAGACAGCAAGTTTATTACTAACTGGGGGGCAATGACAATTCTGTCATTAACACTTAAAAATAAATTATCTTAACACTCAAGAGTAATCTTTTAATCCTTTTGATTTAAACTGTGATTGTATTTTTTTTTCAGAATATAAAAGACTATTGATAAAGATAGAAACATATAGGAACCAAATTGTCACTGTAACCATTTTCATCCATATGTATCTGAACTTTTTAGTGATGCTAATGAGTACACAATAGAAATCTATGCCTGAATATCATTGATCCAGGATGTTTAAAGTCCGAAGTAAACTTATCATACCATAAACATATTTAAATGTGAATACAAACAGAAAGGATTTAAAGTATTAGGACACAATGCTAACATAATGCTCTTGGGTTGAATTATTGCAAAGCTGACTGAGGAAATGAAGAGAAATGAAGTAAATTTGCTTAAGAATAGCACCCAGCGACCATTCATCCTACACATGTTAATATGCTTTATTTTCAGACTTTCCCAGGGTGAGACTGATATTTAAATCCTTCTAGGGATGTAGGCAGCAGTAAATTAATCCATAACAAAAATGTCTAATTAAAATGCTTTTAGTTTCTTGAAAGGGAAAATAGATTTGCTTAGGTACTGCAATGTGGAAATACCAACCGTCACAGGATACCAGGGAATTTACCTGAACATTAACTGCAGGTGATCACGATTCTTTGCACATAACTGACTAAAACTGACCAAATTTTGCAAATCTGATAGTTTGCCAAATTATGCCTATTTATGGAAAGGTTGGCAGCCCTTCCATTGTTGCCTTGATGATGGTTCACACAGGTATGGTGTGGTTCTCCAGGTGTCCTACTTTCTTTAAAATCTACTATTTTCCTTGGATGAAGTTACAGCTGTGATGCCACCCATATATTCCTGTTACGTTCTATCTACCTTAAAAGCAATTAAATTGGTTTTCATTGGTATTTTAAAATATTTTTTTCCTGGTGTTTCCTCACATTGAAAAGAATTAAAGCCCATTAAGCTGGACTGGATGCCTACAAATTACACAGCAGTGAGTGTTCTGCCCAGGATTGAATGGCTGCCCAGTGGCCATGCTGGGACAAGCATCAGAAGTTCATGTAAAAGCCCCCTTTCATGTTAGTTGTGTCATCCTGTATCACTGGTCCACAAGTGTCCATGAGGTTTATTGGTTGAGAAGCATGCATTACCAAAAGTCAGTACTTTGGAATATTCCAGAACAATGGATGGGCTGTAGATAACTGGCAACAACTGTACTGCTTCTGTGCATCTTTCTCCTAGATGGGAACCTATTTTCCTCCATCAGCTACCAATGCTGAGGCTCTGCATGGGTGTGCATGCTGGTGAACCTGAGTGGTCAGTGCGTCTTTCAGTGGCAAGCACTGTACTAAGAACATTATATACATTGAATTGTCACAGGCACCCTGGACGGTGAGCCTAGGGCAGCCCCCCACTGTACACCAAAGAACTCTTCCAGGAAAAAGACACTCGGTTTCTCTGCTCTCATGCCATGAGAAATCCAGAACAGGGGTCAGGACCACAGCCTGTATGCATGCTGAAGCAGATTCCGGTTCTTTAATGATCCCTAGTAGAAAATTAAACCATCTCTCACTTTGTGATTACGTTGCAAATGGTCCGAGGCACTTGGCCTGTGTCATTGCATTGGGTCTTTGGAACAAGCCAGTCTGGTGGTTTCCCTCATCCCTGATGTTCACAGGAGGACGGACAGGCTCAGGGCACCTGAGTCAGTGCCCCAGGTCACACACCTAGTTGAAGTGATACGCGGGGCTCATTTTCACCTCAAGAACGGTGTACGTTCTTGTGCCTCATTATGCTGCTGCCCTGTCTGTACGGGGTTTAAGTGTAACAATGGATTCCTTGAACAGTATCACAACAGGGTGTGAGCCTTATCATGACATCACACTGTCCAAGATAAAGCCTCTTTCATAAGCCACACTCTCCATCGGTAAAATGTAAAATTGTGATAAACATGGGATTGTTCTTAGAAATACAACTGGTGCTTCAGTAGACATTTTATGTGTCCATTTCACACAAGGGTCTTACCCCCGACCACCCCACTGACCGGCTCCACAGGTCTGTGACTTGCATGAAATTAGACTCAAATTGTATGTATGTATGTCCGTGTTTGTGTGTCTACGTGCACCTAGGTATTCCCCCCAACCTCCTTGGGAGAAGATGTAGTGCTTTCTCCTCAGAATCTCAAGAAGTTTTCTTAAATAATTTTTAAGGATAGTCACTTAAGGATACTCCTGGGCCTATATCCGGAGAAAACCATAATTTGAAAAGATACATGCACCCCAATGTTCATAGCAGCACTATTCACAGTAGCCAGGACATGGAAGCAACCTAAATGTCCATCGAGAGATGAATGGATAAAGATGTGGCACATGTATGCAATGGAATACTACTCAGCCATAAAAAGAGAACGAAATAATGCCATTTGCAGCAATGTGAATGGACCTAGAGATTATCATACAAGTGCAGTAAACCAGAGAAGGATGAATATCATATGATATAGCTTATATGTGGAATCTAAAAAAATGATACAGATGAACTTACTTATGCACAAAACATAAATAGACCCACAGACATAGAAAACAAACTTATGGTTAACAAAGGGAAAGGGGGGTGTAAATTAGGAGTTTAGGATTAACATATACACACTACTGGATGCAAAATAGATAACCAATAGGGACCTACTGTATAACACATGAAACTATACTCAATATTTCTTAATAACCTATAAGGGAAAATAATCTGAAAAAAATGGATATATATGTAAGTATAATTGAATCACTTTGCTGTACACCTGAAACTAACATAACATTGTAAATCAACTATACTTCAATTAAAAAAAGGATACTCTGGCAAAACCAAAAAAAAATGCATTTGTAAGACTGTTAATTGCAGCAATAATTATCAAAGCAAAAACCTGGAAATGATGCAAATGTCCATCAGAAGGGGACTGGTTGGAAATATACCTAATGGAGCGTTTTGTAACTACAACAGAGGAAAGAGGGATGTGTCTATCTTCTTCTGTGGAATGAACTACAGAACATATTGTTAAATGAAAAAGCAGGATGGAAAAAGATGTGGATAATATGGGGTCATTTATGAAAGAAAAGGAAATACCAGTCTATATATAATTACTTATATTAAAAAATAAAAGGATAAACTCTAAATTAAAAAAAAAAAAACATAAACATTTTCTGTAATTTTAAAACAAAACTAGACCAAATTTTATTAAAGTAATTCATAAACATCCCAAGCAAAATGAAACAATCTAACCTAAATAGGTTCCATTTAGGCTTTAAGTCAAGTTATTGGCTTAACTATGACCACAACAGAGGAATTATCCAAGTGACTTTAAAACCCAGCACTTTGTGCATCTCAAGTAGAATTCATCCAGTAGACACCAAGTACTGCAAGGAACCTTAAACAGTTCAGCAATCATATCAACATTGATAGGTTGGATTTGCTCTTCTGAAACTATTATTTTTATAGACTCCTACACAACGCTTTGCCGGCAGAATGTCAATTGTGCCCAGTGAATGGGTCCATCAGTAGGAAAACCAACGGCATTGAATGCACGCTAGATCTTGTGTAGTTTTTGCATGTGGTGGAAGTGAAGAAACCATGTAGATTTTAGCAGAATTAACATCTATGAACGCTTCTCTGGAGAAAGGGGAGCTGATAGCATCTCCAGCCTCGTAGGGACAGGAGGAGCCCTGTGTGGGTCATGCATCACTTATAACCTCCAGGCTCCCAGCCCAGGTGCTTTGGAGCAAAAGCACAGAGCACCGGCCAGAAATGACAAGGTGTTGAGCCACATGGAACCTCCAGCTGGATTTTTCTACCTGACAGTCAGTCTGTTCCGACAGTGAGAGGTGAAGAGCACGTTGTTTCCAGGAAAGGTTAGAGCTCCTACACCTGAGAGGTGAACAATTGGACTGAGTGTTCCTGCAACACAACTTAACTACACGTGTTCGGTTCCAGCAGCTCAGACAGAAGTTTGAAAATGATTTTGCTCTGTACCTTCCCTTTATGTGGATGTATAGAACAAGGCTAGGTCTGGAAAGAAGAAAAGAAGCTGCATGAAATGTATGTTTATTATGTGCTACCTGAGGGTAGGGATGCTGATGTCTGCCTATGTGACCAAACTCCCCTCGGCTCAGCATTGCAGTAGTGATGTACTACCCACAAGTCAGATCACTGTTTTGTTTTGTTTTTAATTTTCAGTGGTGCCGCGGAGGGCAGTGTGTGAAATATGGTGACGAAGGCCCCAAGCCCACCCACGGCCACTGGTCAGACTGGTCTCCCTGGTCTCCTTGCTCCAGGACCTGCGGAGGAGGGGTGTCTCACAGGGACCGGCTCTGCACCAACCCCAGGTGAGCGCACTGGACCTCCCTCCTCATCAACACCCATCTCTCTGCTACGAACTTTCCAAACAGCATGTAGACATAAGCTCAGTGAAAGTAATTCTGTACTCCCCATATTACTGTAAAAGAACGCTAAGTCAGAAAGCCCTTTTACTCAAGCATTTTTTGTACAACGATGTCTCTGTGGTATAATTTAAGGTGCTTATAACTACCTGACCACAGCAAAAGTAACGGAGCCAACAGTGATATTCAAGAACTGGATTTTAACCATGCTTACATGAAATACCAAGGTTCTGCCTAAAATAAGGAGATAAATCATAAGTATAGAGAACCCAAATCAATAAATAAGTATCAGTAAGAACAATTTTTTCATGTGAGAAAACCAAAGTCTTGGTTTTTCATCAAATATATTTCCCTTCACAACATGTGGTCTCAGTGTGTCTTCTGTAGACGATGAGGATGTTAAAAGCAGTCACCAATGCAGTGGAATGAAGGGGTTTTTCAGTTCTCCTTTTGCACCTATATATGTTTAACTTATGTTAAGACTAAGTAAAATGATTTATTTCAGTCCTGTCTTTAATGCATGAGACCTGATTGGTCCCCTTCATCGACAGGGTGCTCTTGTGCTGGTGTGTCCACGTGAATTCTAAGGGGTGAGAGGGATGTTTGCTGTCTCTTCCAACCAGTGGAAGACAAGTGCTTGTTCTGTCCCCATCCGGTGTCCTCGCCTTGTCACAAGGAGGCTGGTAGGGGAAAGAAGTTGCCATCTGGACAGCAAAGTAGTTGAATTTCAGTCTCAGTTCTGCTTTCTCCCAGCTGCCCTCCTGTAGTCATCCTCTCCTTTATGGAATTCGGAGAACAACGATGCTCACCCTGCCCACTACAGGGAGACGAGCAAATATGTGCAAACTCACTTCCCAAATTCTAACCTGTTCTACCAACGCTGCAATTATTTGCACACTCAATAGAAAAGGAAACTACTACCCATATCATTAATATGTAAGAAAATGCCAGTGCCTTCTTAGGAATGCACTTCTCTTAACTGGTGACAGTAAGTATCTTTACTTAATGGTCACCAGTTTCCTATGTTAAATCTTTAACATTATCTGCTCCATCTCCCTAATAAGCCTCATTTCAAGGGAGGGGTGAGTAGCTATTCAAAGGCAAGGTTTCTAACTGGACACTATACATTCCAGACCATCGAATGGAGGGAAGTTTTGTGCGGGATCCACGCGAACTCTGAAGCTCTGCAACAGTCAGAAATGTCCCCATAACAGTGTCGACTTCCGTGCCCTGCAGTGTGCCGAGTACAATAGCAAACGGTTCCGAGGATGGTACTACAAGTGGAAGCCGTACACCCACGTAGAAGGTAAATCTCAAATCCCACTTTCTGGTGGCAGCTGCGGACTTCTTTACTCTTTAAAGAACTATGTGATCAATAGTGTGCATCCGGATAGACTGAGTATTGCTGTTAGGGCAACGTCACAGGTTCTTTCCCTGTTGCTAGTTTGATTCTGTCTGCCCGAAGGCCACTGGCACCTTATCTAAACTTGACCAGCTGTGGGCTCAGAATAAAAGCAAACAAGATAGAGAACATGTGCAAAATACCATGAAATCTTTAAAGAAGTGATAAAGCACTCAAAGTAGATGATTTATTGGTAATGAATCAATTCTTTTTTAATACAAATCATGGTAGTTGATGGTGAGATGGTGTTGAGTATGTCACCCATTGAACACTCATCATTGTCAGAGAATGAAAGCAAATTCACGTCTTTTGGAAAATCAGATAATATACCACGTATCTGGAAAGTCTTGATCTACAACTTATAAACCAGGAAGTTTATTTGTACCATATATAAGACTGTACTCTCCAGTTGAAGAGAAATATGTACTGGCCTTCTGATCATAGTAACTTGAACTCAGTAGCTCAAGTAACATAATTTGAAGATAAATTCAAAGAACCCCTAATCACCTCATTCTTTGAAAATGAGAGTACTGTGTTACCCAAGAAACACTTGAGAAGTACGTAAGTTAGGCCATCTCATCGGGCGCTTAACTTTTGCCATCCCAAAATATATAATGTTATCATGGTGAGAGTTTTATGGATTCAGCAAATTCTGGAAGGAAAATTTAAGCAGTTTCAAACAAAGCTATTTTTGGTTGGGTTTTTACTCCTAAAATTAAGTAAACGTTAAGAAAAATTAAGCCAGTGAGAAACAAAGGCACAGGAGAAAATAGTAGAAAGAACTTCGAAATTGGGGTCAAAAAATCTGTGTGCTATTTCTGGCTTTGCTAGTCTGCAGTAAATAAATTCGTGAATCATGGAAACACATATTCAATTTGATTCTTAGAATTATTCAGTTGGGGTTCTTATCCTGCACTATAAAGAAAATATTTGTACATGAGTCTCGGGCCTGTGAAAACTCCTAAGGCAGATAATTTTTTATTATCAACTGTTCTCTTCTTTACCAAGAAGAGAACAAAGGGAAAAGAAAAAGTTTCTACAAAAGTTCGTATTAGCCATATAAGTCATAAATCCTTGAAGTGGATCACCGAGAGTATATGCACTTGATCTGCCAATCTGTAGTAGATAATGAGACCTATATTCTCCATGTATCAGTGTTTTTTGACAATCCATTATATTTATTTAAAAAACAATGTTCTCTGGAGATTTCATCCAAAAGTTATTCTCTTTATCAGTTTAAAAATACTATGTATTTTAGTAAATGCATTAGCTGTTAAGAAATTTTGTGATTATTTTGAGTATTTTATTACACTTTATTGGTAAGAACTTTGTGTATTGCTACAAAATAGTAGTGACTTTTTGCATTTCTAGAAAGAGTAATTAACTATACTAGTAAAATAAGCGAACAGTAATGTAGTTCAAGTCAACAAATGTTTATTGAATGCCTACTATGTGCCAACCACTGTGTACGGAGCAAGGACCGATAAAGGACACAGTTGAAAAAAAATAATAGTGAAGCTTTAAAAAATATTTTAAAAAATTCAAGAGGAAAAACCAAGCCTAAAGAGGCAATTTATAAAAATGTCTTTGCAATGTATTATTGTGTGGGAGTTATTTTATGGGCAAAAAAGAAAAAAAATAGTCTATCTAAAATTTAGAGCAAAAAAAAATGATCAGAGCTTAAGTATCTTTCTTATTTGTGTTTGTGTGTGTATTTCTTTTTAAGATCAGGACTTATGCAAACTCTACTGTATCGCAGAAGGATTTGATTTCTTCTTTTCTTTGTCAAATAAAGTCAAAGATGGGACTCCATGCTCGGAGGATAGCCGTAATGTTTGTATAGATGGGATATGTGAGGTAATAATGATCATTCATTCATTCAACAAACATCTCCCAACAGTCTGCTTTATGCCAGGCATCCTGTAAGGGGCTAGAGAGACCAGACATTTAAAACACACCCTTTCCCTCCAAATCACAGCCCAGAGGGAGAGAAAGCCAGATGAACATCTATGGAGACAGGCAGTGGCTTGTGGCAATGGAGGCGTGTGCAGAGAGCGTGGCCGGGGGAAGGGTGGAGCTGATTCTCTCTTAGATATGGACCTAAGAGATTTGTAGGGTTCCTCAGGGAAGGGAAAGGGACGAGGGGTGTTGGGGAAGCAGGGAGGGGAACACAGAGATACAGGAAATCATGGGATGGTAGGAACCAGTTCAGGGGTCAGAGTACCCAGAGGCAGGCAGGAGCTGGGGGATGCTGAGGAGGTGAGTGAAGGGGAGAAGCTTGCAAAGGGCCATTTGCTGCGGGGACGAGGACTTGGGGTTTTTATCCACATGTCCCTGTGGAAGGCACTGGGACTGGGGACGCGATTGGACTCTTTCCAATCAGACGGCAGTAGCCAGGCAGTGGCACCAGAGTCAATGAAGGTAGGGACAGCACAGAGACAGGGGCCGCTTCACTGCTGTCGAGGGGTCTCGGGAAATCGGCAACCTCACTTCTGCTGGAGAGGGACTCAGGGCACAGGCTGGGAAAGATAGGCGGCTAAGTGAACGCAACGCCTGAGCTTGTTACCAGGCACAGAAGTGAGATGTAGGAAGAATTTTATTATAAACAAAGGGAGGGTGTTACATGCAATGGTCAGATACATTGCATGTAAATAATGGGCTTTTCAGTGAAGAAGTTACTCAATATTCGTATTCAGTGGAGTCCAAAGACCTTGGTCCCAGGTCTGATTTTCTTTAAGGTGTAGACCATGACCACAGTAAAGTTGAATCATCCACTCAGACCCTCAGTGTAATCGTTTGAATGCATGAAGATTAGACTAAATGATTCTGTTCGGATCTCTTTCAGCCTTAAAATGCTCAACTGTCCACCCATTGTGTCTAATTATCAGTTGATTTGTTAAATATGTCATTGTTTTTATGTATTCTTAATGATACAGTATCACAATCCTTTATTTGTAATTCTGAAATCCAAAGATGTGTGAAATGGAAAGTTTATTTGACTGTAAAATATAAGCTGACCTGAATTTATTTGGTGGCAAAACTGTCTTGAACTGATACGACTATCTTCAGTTATGTTTATCCCGCTCACTGTAGAGATGTGCGCATTTTAGAAACATCGTTGCTGTCCGGAGCCCTGCAGGGACTCTCACATCATATATGTGTTAATTACCTTCCCACAATCCAAAAACCTCTTGAGTTCTGAAATGCATCTGGCCCTAGGATTTCAAACAAGGGATTGTGGACTATAGTTCATCCATCATTTCTGAATGGATTTTTTACGTAGCTAGCCTATATTCTTTGCTAGGAAATGTAAAATTGGCAAGCATCACAGAATATATAAACAGCTGCTAAAATTCTAGACAGTAGCCAAATGTGCCTTTTACATAATTTACTGCTGGGAATAATCGCCCTGTGGCCTGTGTTCCTTCTTTGCCTCTGCACAAGGCGATTCAAAAAAGCACAAGGCGAATTCCAGTGGAAACTCGTGAGGCCACATTGCTTGTCATTTGTGCTAAGTGCTTTATATCGGTCTGAAATTTACCCACGTCTCCAGCATGACAACCCGATAGGTTTAATTCTGGGCTCAGTGTAGGACAGTCGTGTAAAAACGCCAAAGAGGACAGGGTATGTTTGCCATGCGAAGGTCTCCTCCTTTGGATGGAAGCGTAGTTGACAGTCTCGCAGTGCACATACTGGGTATCCAATAAATATTTGTTAACTCTCCCGTGTTGGTGAAACTTTCAACTCGACGGGAAAAGGTTTGTGACTTTGCCCCTGTTGTCTTGTCTTTCATGAATGACACGTGACCTCGTGGGTCCCACAGAGAGTGGGGTGTGACAATGTGCTGGGATCCGATGCTGTGGAAGACTCCTGCGGTGTGTGCCGGGGAAATAACTCCAGCTGCACAACGCACAAGGGCCTCTATGCCAAGCAGCACCGTGCCAACCGTGAGTCCACCCACCGGAGCTGCCTGCCTGGCTGATCCAAGGGCGAAAGGAACCACCTGGTGGGAAGGATGGGAGGTGTAGTGCAGACAGAGTCCTGAGATCCCTACACAGACTCCTTGCCTGCTTTGCTTCTCAAACCTTCTGTTTTGACTGGAAGTGGTTGCTAGGGTATTTGAATTCAAGCGGTTTTTAGACACAGTGAATATTACAATAGCTCTGCTCCAATTAAAAAAATTTAAAAAAACCTCATTTATAGGACCCATGCAACTGGATTGCCAAAACAGATCTCCAGTTTCCAAATTCTGATTCTCAGGGTTTGGTTATGGAGAAGAGCAGGTGCTTAGGGATTTGCCTTGGCAGTACTGAGAGAAGCATCCCATCCTCCCCCTTCTTGTCTCCTTTGCTCTAGAGTATTACCAGATGGTCATCATTCCTTCTGGAGCCCGGAGTATTCGCATCTATGAAATGAATGTATCTACCTCCTACATTTCTGTGCGAAATGCACTCAAAAAATACTACCTGAATGGACACTGGACAGTGGACTGGCCCGGCCGGTACAAGTTTTCAGGAACTGCCTTCGACTACAGACGGTCCTACAGGGAGCCCGAGAGCTTAACCTCCCCTGGGCCAACCAACGAAACATTGATCGTGGAGGTAGGTTCCAGCCTCTTGGTCTCAGGGCTTGAATTTGAGGTCTTAGGGTGTTTCTGTAGGTTCAAGGCTACTGGAAAAATATTACATCCACACAAAATATTACATCCACACAAAAAATATTACATCTAATTGTTTTCAATTAGATAGTGTCTCAGAAACAAAACTAATCAATATATAGACTAAATGGGCCAGTGGACTTGTTTTGATCGCCTTTCATTTCTAGGTGTGGGATGAGATTTGTAATTACGCATATCATGCAGTCCCCATTTTTGCATCTTGATCAGTCGATTTTAACAAAAATCTGCTTCTCTCCTGTAAGCTCTGTGGCTCTGAGAAGCAGCCACTGTGGGTGGCTCTGTGTGTGCCTGTTTGGGTGGGACCAGCATTCTGCCGAGTTTTGTGGAAATGGGAGTGAGATGAGAACCCACCACCTGGGCCCAGTGCCTGGCAGGGGACTGCACACTCACCCCCTACGCAAGCCCCTCTGTGCTCTACCCCAGATGGCAGAGGCTCATGACATACAAACGGGCATCTTCTAACAATGTAATTTGTCCTCATGGGACCGGGCAGGTGGTGGCAACAGGCAGTGGACACGCTAATTCCCTACTTTTTTTTGTATTTCTGTGCACACTTAAAGAAAAGACTGGTGCAAAAGTTGCCCCCTCAGCCCACACCTATGGGTGCAGGTGTGAACCATCCACAGGCCCTCCACCTGCTCTCCAGGCCTGGCAGCCCCATCCCGGAGTCCTTGCATCCTCCTGGGAGACACCCCATCTCCACACGTCCTACTGCCATCGCCCCTCCTGACCCGGAGCTGCCTCCTCCGCCCCTTTATAATTTCTGCCTTGTGAAATTCTGCCTTGGTTATTTCTCTCCCCCCATCTCAGGCTTTTAGCTTTAATACCCATGAGGAAAGAGAGATCGGTCAGGGTTGAAGGTAGTTGAGGCTTGTTGGGCACCTGTTTCCTATGCAAGAGGCTCAGGATGTCAGGCGACAGAGTGGCTCAATGGTCATACATTGAGGCCACCTGTCCAGGGCTCATACCTGTCCTGAAGCATCTTCTCCAACTAGACTCGAGCTATGTTGTCAGGGAGGGAACTGTAGGGCCAGGGAGTTTAGGGAAGCTTCAGTGACTTCATCCACTGGAACCTCCCATCAGGGACCAGTGAGACTCCAAACTTCAGAGATGGGATTTCTATTAACAGGCTAATGGTGAGGTTTCCAGAAAAGCCTCTCACCCAGGTCAAGGGATCGATACCTTTATAAAGGAAAAAGTAAGTGGTCCATGTGGTCGCGTTTCCAGCTAGGAGATGAAGAGTCCAAATGCAATTCCATGTGCTGAGCATTGCTCACAGGTGTGCCCAAGCTGAGAGATTTTACTAGTAAGATGTTTTTCTCCTGGAGCCATACAGTACACGCCAGTAAGCAAAAGTCCTCTGCATCCCATCACAGGAGGAAGTACTCAGAGTTAGCCTTCATCCTGCAGGGATGAGATCCATTCACCTGTTCTTGGGGGTTTGGAACTCACTAGGAATTGTGAAGGTGCTTTTTAGGTGTCATTTTCTGAATTGCTCAGATGGAGAGCATTGGTGGGGCTCCCACGGTAACACGGAGGGAAAGAACCAAATGCTCTTGTTAGGTGGTAAAGGCTGTGGAAGAAACACTAAATGTATGGCAAAAGAGTCAAATGTCTATATATTTTATAGATGTGCTTGTGTCTAGTTTAATTCCTGTTTAGGAAGTTAATGTAAAATTTGGAGGATGGACAGTTTATTACTGTAATCATCTTCTGATGGATATGTCTGGTGTTTCAAGTAGTTTAAAACAAATTAGCTTCTATTTATTGGTTCTAATTTAACTCATTGTATTTTTCCCTTTCTTTTTTTATAGCTTCTGTTTCAGGGAAGGAACCCGGGCGTTGCCTGGGAATACTCTGTGCCACGGTTGGGAGGTGAGAAGAAGCTCAGCACCCAGCCCAGCTACACGTGGGCCACCATCCGCTCCGAGTGCTCCGTCTCATGTGGAGGGGGTAGGTCACTTCCCACGGCTGTCCTGGTGATAGGCACAGAGGTGCCGGGTGCCTTAGGACCATGGGGCACACTGCCCTGGTCCTCATCACACTGCCCTGGCCCTCATCACTCTGCCCAGGTCCTCATCACACTGCCCTGGTCCTCATCACTCTGCCCTGGTCCTCATCACGCTGCCCTGGTCCTCATCACACTGCCCTCATCCTCATCACTCTGCCCTGGTCCTCATCACCCTGCCCTGGTCCTCATCACCCTGCCCTGGTCCTCATCACCCTGCCCTCATCCTCATCACACTGCCCTCATCCTCATCACTCTGCCCTGGTCCTCATCACTCTGCCCTGGTCCTCATCACCCTGCCCTGGTCCTCATCACACTGCCCTGGTCCTCATCACACTGCCCTGGTCCTCATCACGCTGCCCTCGTCCTCATCATGTCCTGATTAGGAGACCAGGGTTTCTGCCTGAGGGAGGTACTAACCTTTCTAGAGGCAGAGTAGAGAGCAGTGCTGCTGAGTGTTACTTGAAGACTTGAGCTGTTTTCTCTAATTCATCTATGTCAGCGTGTGGCCTTAAGGTTTAGTGAATTGGTTTCTGCTTTTCATTTAATTTAAGATTTTTGAAAGAGTAATCGTATTTGAGACTATTAAAATGGAATTCACTCAAATTATTATACATTTCATGTTTATGATGAGAAATAGAAACTTGCATGGAAACTATAGTGATACAGAGTGAGGTTTTTATCAAATGGTTTTGTTCAAAAAATTTACTGGAAAAAATTTTGCTGTAAAGTCATATACTTAAATTCACTCAGAAAATGTAAGAATTTTATGAAAGTTGCTGTGAAAATGACAAGAAACAACATGTTGAGAGAAGAATTTCACATGATGGTAGATGGGTTTATCATCTTAATACCATAAGAATTTTAAGCCCATGATTAATTGATAAAGCTAGTTCACTAGAGGAACATTTTTAGCTTAGAGCCAGTATGCACTAACTGGTAAAGGGTGGAGAATAAATAGTGCAAACTTAGAAACAAAATATTAAGTTCTCTCTGATTTTTAAAAAACAGACAAGTTTCCATTCGGACAAATGGATTTCAGCTTTGTGCATTCCAGTTTTTAATAATTAAGTAATTAATCCAGACAGTACTATATATTTAAGTATAATGGTACACAAATGAGAATAGTACAAATTTAGAATATAATGAATAAGGAAAAAATAAAAGTAAACTCGTGCCTTCTTTATAGTTGCTCTAAATAAATGAGATGAAGAAAATAAAGGAAAACTGAATGATTAACCAAAAAATAAGTCCGAAACGTTAACACTAGATACTTAATATATATTAATTCTTCTCATTATAAACTAAGAACAAAATATTTAAGTCATATTTAAATTCTGACATTAAGAGCTTTCTAAGGTGAAATAGAATCCCCTTCTGTACAGCAGGCTAGCAGCAAATGGCTCTAAAGGCAACTAGAGAAAAATGGGATGTCCTACACTGGTGATGGACCCACAGGAGCTGCTGTTTTACTCCATTCAGAAAAAAGTAGAACAGAGCCATACTCTGGGCATCTCTGTGTGTGACCTGGGAAAGTTAACCTACTTATTTCCCTTCCCTCTTTCTTATAACCATCCCCTACGACTCTCTTGCCCATATTGGGTATGCTTGATTTGATCTGCCCCTATTTAGGATTATCTAACAGTGTTTGATTAAAATAATAATTAAATCAGAAAGCCTTCTATTTGTGTAAGGACATGACGATGTTCATGTGGTGAAAGGAGTGTAACGAACCACGTGGCAGAACCTGTAAAGATGTCTGGCCCGTGAGAGTATTTCATTAAGACAGTTTCCCTCACATCTTCCCTTTGAGAGTCAGGCATGCAGAGGGATGCTCAGTTTCCTCAGCACCGACCAAATTACCCATCTCAGCAGCCTGAAAAACACCGAGTGGATGGTCAGCATACTAGCAAATCTCCTAATTTCATCTAAGGACTAATTTTTACATTGAGGTTTCTAGAGGAAATCAACCCCAAACCCATTCCCTAATCATTTGCCTAAAGAAGTGTGTTATAGAGTCAGAGAATGGGTGTTTGTTTTTAATTTTGATGGAAAATTCATGGAAAATCAAGGGTTCTCAATTCAACAGCAAGAAGGACTGTGGGATACCCATCCTTTATCACCTTGTGTAGGCTGCGGCTCTTCCATTCAGTCCTCCGGTGGTAATGCCCATGCCATACCGCTCCCAGGACTCAGCACCTAATCAAAGCATCCCCTCCCAGGCCACATGTGAGCACTTGTGAAATCCCATGGGCTTGAATTGAAGTGGACCCTCCCATATTTTCCTAAAAGGACAAAAGCACAACCTCACCCTCCCTTCTCTCTCTCTTTCCTCTCTTGTGTCCCCAGGGATTATCTTACTTTCTGTACAAACAGGAGGAAAATTAGAAACACTTCGCTGTATTTAACTGAGCAGCTGCTATGTCTTGTCACTTACATGGCTTTGTGGAAACCCTCAACAGGGCTTAAAAGTCGAAAGAGTCCATGGAGGCTAGAGGCAGCCAAATCGGGTTCAGGTCTTAGCTTCATTTTATCTGCATGTTTTATATTTTGAAGATTTCCACTTGCATAGACCTCCCAATAACCTGGATTTGGAACCTTGGAAGCATCTTTTACTTAGCTATCTTCTTGTGACCTTAATGTCTACAAGGGGTTCTTTAAAGGAACCAGTTAGGGAATTAATGAACTGGGAGAAGATACCTGGGAAATCCCCCACCTCTTGTTTCATTCCAGAAACATTACCTGGCATCAGTAAAGGAAGGATAATCCCATTTCCTTATCTGTTCTAATGGGCCTGTCTCTCTATAGAAAATAAGATTTCCTGACAGTGCCTCTCATCTTCTTTTCTGTCAGCTTCCTCTGCTCTTTTTTTTTCCCTTTCCACTCACTTTTACAACATAACCATGGGATTTTATTTCAGTTATCCTGCTTAGTCGTGCCTTGACCGGACTCTCATTGGGGCATTGGTGATGTGCAAGGACTCATACAATGAGATGCTAAACCAACAGTATTTGGGGGGATAGGAACCAGCTTAGCCGATTATGTCCTACTCTAAGATAAGGGCTTTTAGACATGGTGATGACTTCACCAGACTCTTGTTGACAGTGTAAAGGCATCAGAAATTTCTCAAAATTACATATGCTGCAATTTTTTAAAATCTACTTCTGTGATTTAATCGGCTCAATGCATTTCAAATAGTAACAAATTTCAAACCTCTGATTTACTTACTCATGAAGAGGCTTGTTCAGACGTGGCTTATAGTTATGTTGAATTTATCTGATATGCATCATGCAACGTCTGGGGATTATCATCTTTCAGATGGAACTATTCATCTGTTTCACAATTAGAGTTCCTCAGACAAATCTTAAAACTGGCTTGTAAATCAGGCTCTTTCATGCTTTCCCAGTAATGGTCTCTTCACCATCTACAGATATTTTTAGGGCTTAAACTTTAATTAGCTTAGTGGTTAGGTTTAGAAAATGGAATAAAAAATAAAAATGAAATTAAGTATTAGCAACCTTGCCCTCGTTTTGTTGATATGAAACCATTCATTCATCCATTCACTGTTCAGTCAGCAAACATTTGTGGGTGTCAAACTTCTTTAAGCCACATGGGGAAAATGTAGAGACCTTTGCTAATTCTCTCTGTTTCTGAAGTGGATGATGAAACACCAATGTAATTGTTACTTTATAGGAAAAGTCTTTAGTGACCTATTAGCATTAAGGCTAATTGAAACATGGTACCTCTGTACAGCTCAACCAAGGCGTTGAGTACTTACACTCTTCCTCAAGTGTGCAAGGCACCACACTGAGTTTTGAGGCTATAATGAGGAATCATACAGACCGGCCCTGTCCTTCCAAACATGCAATCAGGAGGGAGGAATTACCGCACACCCATACGTAACATGCGAGATTATGCACTGTCGTATGTAGGCATTCATGGGAACTCAGAGAGGACCCCAGAAACGTGGCACAGAGGGTGCTGGGTTAGCTGCATTTTGAGTATCTGTCGTAGTCAGAGGTGGAGAGCTGAGGTGGCTTTTGAACATCAGTCATTCATATTACTCATCTCACTGGCTAAAAATCACATCTTTTTCACGGGAACTATTTCAAATTAGACGTCCCCCGTCCTTATATTCAAAACGTCCTTACCTATTTTGAATGTTAGAGTAAATGTGCATTTTACTTTTCTAAACTTTACCTAAAGGCTTGGGCTTGTCCTTCTAGGTCTCAGAGATCAACTGAAATTACTCTGGCTTTTTCCTCCCTGCCTTGGGTCACCTTTGAGCCAAGTTCATGAAACCACTTCTCTGTCTTTATCCAAGACCTGGATAAATTACAAAACACATCCCCACTTTAGCCCTCTTACCCCCCAGAAAAGCAGAGGAGAGGAAAACAAGTTCATCCCCTGGAGAGGGACCAACTTCCTCAGGAGGCCTGTGCGATGTCCACCCCATCCCTTTCTTCAAGAGCCCCCAAAGGTTCAGGGTAATATGAAGAAGTCCATCTCGTCCACTCTCTCTGGGGAGCAGGAACCCTTCCCTGTCCCCAGAGCCCCACAGTCCTGCACACACACCCTCACTGGGGGCATTGGGACCCATCCTAGGCCCAGCCCCTCTCAGGCTCCTGTGGTGGTCACGTGGTCACGGATGGCTCCCCCTTCCACCATCCTCCTGCAGGGGGAGGGAGGTGCACATGTGGGTTTCAAGTCCTGCTGCCCCCTTCTCATTAACCAAACTTGGAACCTTAAAGACGGGTAACACCTGCCTATAGCAAAATGAAGGGCATGTCCTGCTGTCATTTCACACAGGTCAGTGTGGTCAGGAAAATCAGATACCGGGCCAGCTTCTTGTTAAGCAGAACAGACACAAGGATGTCACGGGCCATCCGTAAATGGCCATCATCACCACCCTCCAAGCTCTGGTGCCCGTTAGGGCGCCATCATGCCAGGAACGCTGTCACTTAAGCGCACCTGGGCATCATTTAGACTCTAGCAGCAGCTCCCAGGAGTTCACCCTCTCTGCTTTCCTGGAGTTATCTTCCTTCTTCCACTGTCAAGGTCCTTCAATGTGCAGGCATTCATGTCTGTACTATATCTAGCGCTTACCACAGAGATGATGCATGCGTCTCGTGGAAACACATGCTTCGTTTATGGAATATTTTCCAGTTTTCTGTGTAGTTTTGCTTAAATGATGGGTTTCTTTTCCTTTATTAAAAAAAATGATAAGGATTTTGTCAACAGCTGGAACTCATTCTATTGTTAGAATTACTGAAAACTTAGATATTCTTTGATATAATCACAGTCTTTTAGACTGAATACTCCTCATCCAGATATTTTGGCAAAATGTGAAGATTTTTAAAATGATTTCCAAAGATCTGGCAAGAGCTGGTTTCTGTAAAAAGATAAAGGTAGAGCTTCATCAAATTGCTCGTTAAACTCACCACCTTCCATGGCTAGGGTTCAGCTTTGGGCTTTCCCCAGTTAAAGGATTATTCTCTCTTTTTTAATGTATTTTTCAAATTTTATACTCTTGTTCTCTCTTATCTATTAACATGGATCATTTTAGAATATTGGCCAGCTTGATTCTAACATTCCTGTGGACTATGAGATTTTTCTTTCTGACAGATAGTTGAGAGATTGGAAGCACAGTTGAGAAATTGCTTTACAGATGTGCCCCCAGTCAGAGAAATGATACTTGTGTCTCCGTAAACACTCAGCCAGGTGGCTGAGGAGACCCCCAACTGACATGAAACTCGTCTGAAAACATAATTATCTAAAACCTAATGTAAAAATAGAGCCCAGAAACCCTAAATACCACTGGGCATATGGCTGTCTATATTTTTATTTTCCCAGAATATTCAGATGTCTGAAAACAAAGGAAGAAACATTTAAATTTGCCTTTAGAGTTTACTATTGTTTATATGGGGAAAGTAATTTTAAATTAAAACCTCGAGCATCCCTACCACCTACAAACAGATCTGACCTCCAAAATTCATCATCTCTTGGTGCATTGCTGAACGTTTAGATTTGTGACCATTTCAATGTGGGATAAAGTGGAGTGTTTAGTATCCCCAGGCTAAATCCCTGTGAAAATCTTGTCTTTTGGAAAATGCTGTGACTTGATCTGAGATGCAGAGACAGGAGTGTTTTCCGGCATCGTCATATCCATAGGCAACTAACTCCCAACCTACTCAGGGCCTGCACTGATGCCTGAGGGTCTTCGCCCTGGGATGGTGGGTGCCGGTGTGTGCCATCTCCTCTCTGATGTCTGAATGTCTCTAAGGACCCCTTCAATTAAGAGAATAGCAGTTGAGCCTGACCATTTCGACTTTAGTAGTCCAGAATTTGGGCATCACTGGTCCATCCCATAGGCACCTGGCATGGAATGTTTCATCCATTCACCTATTCCTGTCCATGTGGAGAGGGAATGCCTGCAGCCTGAGAAGCCCGGCCTGCAGGCTCCCAGCCTGTGGCTAGGAAGGATGCCGACCCACAACCTGCCTTGGCTTTATTTCTTCATTCTCGATTTGACTTAATCTCGGTGAAAATGCGCAGAGACATCGGGTGCAATTCTCCTTTTAAAAATGCAGAAATGGAGGTAAATGGCTATAGTATGACTGAAAGGATATTGTTTTCTATAGGCTCCCAGGTCAGTCTCTGCAGAAAGCCCAGGATCTGGGCACGCTGCATGGAAGTGAAAAAGTGTCCTGCAGAGGAAAGAATTTGTATTATGCATCCTCACGTCTCATCATTCCTACATGCTATCGTGTTGAGCAATGACTGGATTTTTTTCCCCCTTTCTTTGGTTTTGATTTTTTTCTACACTGGTTTCAATTTTATAAGCTTTCTCAATGTTTTAAACTTTTCTTGGGTCTGTGGACGTGCTTTTTGTAGGTTCAGTGTTCCCTGCACCTCTGGTGTGCCTTTGCTGTGTTCTGCTCACCAATGGTCAGCTCCAGGAGGCCCTCAGGCAGCAAGCCGTGGTCCTCACCACCCCAAAGCAGCAGCACCCTCAACTTTCCTGTCCGGATATTTGTCTTCATGGGTGACGTGTGTACATGTCACTGCAGTCTCTCTGTGGTTTAGATTCTGTGACCGTGATGGGATGGTCTGGGGTGCTGGTTGGTTGGTGATGTTTGCTGTTTGTTATTAGCTGCTATGTGCTCAGGATCCAGCACATACCAGGCATCAAGTATATACTTGTTGAATGAACAAATGCAAGATATCAACCGCTTTTCCATTTGTAAATATGCGAAGGCCACAGATGGAAATGGCGATGCAGGGTCAGCCCGCTGTCACCCCTCCATGGTGGCTTCCCCAGGGCTGCCCCTCAGGCTTCTCATCCTTCTGCTCCTGGATGTAAAGAAGGGAGCATATCTGAAAGTGAATTGAAATTCCCTAGAATTCAAATTCCCTTGCTTCTAGCCTTCTACTCAGCTCCCAGTGAAATAGAGTTAATTGTCCTCCAGTATATGAAGAGTTCTGAAACAGAATATATTATGAATCTCTTTCCTTCTCAAACAGGAATCAAACAAAAGCTTAAAATTTCTACACGTGCATGCCACGTTGGATAGAAAGGCCAGGCCAGCAGGTAACCTGTCATGCCAAGGCTAGAACGTGCAACGTGGGGTTTTGGCCAGACTGTCAGGGATCGAGTCCTGGCCCAGCCTCTTTAAAACTCGTGAGCTCCTTAAGCCTTTTACGCCTTAGCAAGCCCATCTATAAAGTGAGGATAATAATGTAATCACCCGTATAGGGTTCCTTTAAGGATTAGAGGAGAGAATACCTGTAAAGCTCCAACACTTAGTCTGGCCAAGTAAATGTCAGATTCTATTCTTTTCCATTAGTGTTATAGCTTTGCTTAAGAAATTGGACTGTTTAGGTTACTAAACTCTTAAAGCAAGAGGAAATTACACAATGATACTAGTCACGTGGCCCCAGGCAGGGGAGATGAACACGTTCCTCCCTATTTTGGATTGTGCTGCTGTCTTCAAGGTCCTGTGTGTTTTTGCACACTGGTGTGGTGGATACACACACTTGGAGAGGGGCATGCAGCATGTCTCTGTGTGTCTCTGTGTACCCACGGGGTGTGCAAGCTGGTACCTGCCACAGTGAGTGGACAAAGCATGGCCTGCCCTTTTCCTACCAGGATGGGACAACGGCCAGTGGGCAGGACTTTGGGGCAGCTCAGGAGGAGGAGTGGAGCAAAGGGTACAGGAAGTACGTCCTGGAAGCTGCAGTTTCCAGCATAAAAGATGAGTTTACTCTCTTATGCAGCATTTAAAGGAGATGGAGAGAAATGGTCCTGTGAAATGCTTTCTGATTCCCCAGCCTCATGGATGGAGCGTGCCCTTCTTGGGAGGACTCAGGTCGCCACGCGAAGTTCAGTCCAGCACGTCGTGTGATAAGGCAGCATGTGGTCCTGTCCACAGGGGCAGCCCGGACCTTGCAGAGCCCTCGGCCCCCCACTGAATGCCCCAGACAGTTAGGCCACTGGTTCTGAAACCTGTCCTGTGGAGCTCCTACTTTCCCTTTCTCCACCCAGTCTGCTATCTTAGCATCTGACCTTGACAACATGCCAGCCTGTAACCTTTTCAGACTCACGAACTGAGAACTTTAGGTCCAGGTAAATGCTGAACCCAAGATCTTGAGGGTACAGAGTCTATGCATATTGTGAGCGAAAGTCTCTGCCTAAGGACCTAAGAAAAGCCCTTTGATACAAAGGCATAGACGTTGCACACAAGCATGAGGGTCGTTTCTTTTGCTTAATCTTTAGTTCACCATTTTTTCTTCAAGTGAGGTTATGGGATGGTTGAAATATAGGTACGCACAATGTAATGAACAGACAACAGAAAAGCAGGAGTTTGAGAGGGATTTCAGCGGCAACTCATAAGGGAGAAATGATCTGATAAGAACATACAGAAATTAAGAAACAAGATCAGGAATATGAAAAAAGAAATGCAGATGTTCTCGGCCACGACTGTGGGTTCAGATTTTCAGATTCTCAAGTGAAGCAAAGACCTTCTGTTCGCATGGAATTTTCTGCAGCCTTGGATAAACTGTGAAAAATGGTTTCTCAAAGCGTAACCAAGACCTTTACAAGAAGCCTGGCCATGTGATACCTGGGATGCTCCCTAAGAGCTCAGGTGTAAGAGTCTGGGCACAGCCCAAGGAGCAGAGCCCTGATGTGGAGTCTGCCTTCCACTCCGCCCTCCACTGAGGAGGGAATGTGAACAGGCCCAGAACCTTTCCTTCTTCTTCAGTGTCTGGGTGGGTGTGTGCTTTATGGGGCCCCTGACGTGCTTTCCAGTTTGACTTTCTGTGTCAATCGACGATTACCACGTGGATCAAAACAGAAACCAGGATGTCAGCTTCCCCTGCTCCCAGCTCCTCCCTCCCTGGTGCATCTCTTAGGCTTTTGTTGCTAAGCTTTCTGGGGGGCAAAAAACAGGAAGAGGAAGGGGAGGCCCGAGCAGGTAGGCAGACAGGCTGCAGGCCAATATGAGGTCAGGTGAGCATCACCTGAGAGGTCAGGCCCCTCCTGCCTCATCCTGCACTGCCCGGTGTCCTTGAGAAAAGACTGTCCAGGAGATCAGAAAGAGGGGATGTGCATTTTCATGAAGGCCCAAATCTGTAGATGTTGGAATTATTTTTCATTACAAATGTCACAAACATAAAAAATAGGGAAGACAAATCTTCCTCTGACCCAAGGTCACTGCAAACATTTTAATAAGTCCTGTCCCATCTCTTCCTTATGTTCCGGTTTACATGTGTGTGCTCTCTTTCAGAGGTTCGTTAATGATAAGCTTTTCCATGTTATCACATCATTTGTATCCTTCCTTTGCAGAGAGTTCCTCCTTACGTATTAAATCAATAGCTCATTTTTAATATGGGAGTTCACATTCTTGAGCAAATACATTCAACCATTATTGATACTTTTGTTGATCTAAAACAATAAGATAGCTAGTTATTTTACCGGCCAAATGGGTTTATCAGGGAACAGCAAAGAACTGCAATTCTGGACATGCAATTTATGTCAAGCCACAGGCAAGTCCAGAGAATAAAGGAGAGGAACATTCTTTTATAGAGGAGAAAAGGAAGTTGTGATGGGCTGTTATAAATGAAAAGTCCATTGGAGGAAACTGGGAGTTTGAAGTATAGAGACTTTCCGTTGGCTGAGCTGTGCAGTTTCTCACTGGCTGGACTGTTGCCAGACAAGGAGAAATTCTTCCTTCCTTCTGCTGGTAGTAAAGTAATAACCTTCTTCCTGTTGGAGATGCAAGGTACCTCTCTTCTTGTCGATAATGCAGTTGACATCGAGTGGTGGGGCATGAGAGCTCCCCCTTCTAGCCTTCCCATTGCTTTTTCTTTTTTTCTTTTGAATGTAAGGGACCTGAATGACTCTTTTTTCTTTGAAAATAAAGAGTATTATTCTTATATAAATTTAAAAATGACCTTTCTGTGTGTGGTTCTATACTACAGTTTTAAGTAAGATGTCATCATTTAAAGTGTGAGAGTCTAGTAGCCAATAGTTTACCTTCACTAATTCAACCAATGTTTATTGAGTACCTCTTCATTTTGTGTGTCAAGTACTATGTGTGGAAGAGTTTACAATAAATACTCATGAATTTCACATTCTATGCATTAAAACTTTAGTATTATCAGAATATTTAATCATATTTTCTTATTAATTTTTTTGAAGACTATAGATTACTTTTTGAAAGTAAGAATATCTGTGCAACCACTACCCATATAAAGAACTGGAACATTGTCAGCACCAAACCAATTGCATTTTATTTATGTATGTATGTATGTATGTATTTTTGGCTGTGTTGGGTCTTCGTTGCTGCGCGCGGGCTTTCTCTAGTTGTGGCAAGCGGGGGCTACTCTTCGTTGTGGTGCACAGGCTTCTCATTGCAGTGGCTTTTCTTGTTGTGGAGCCCGGGCTCTAGGCGTGTGGGCTTCAGTAATTGTGGCACACGGGCTCAGTAGTTTTGGCTCGTGGGCTCTAGAGCATAGGCTCAGTAGTTGTGGTGCAAGGGTTTAGTTGCTCAGTGGAATGTGGGATCTTCCCGGACCAGGGATTGAACCCACTTCCCCTGCATTGGCAGGCAGACTCTTAACCACTGTGCCACCAGGGAAGCCTCTCATTTCTTATTTTGTGTATGTGTGCTTATTGTTTATTTTCTTCATTAAGTTAGTATGTCAGTGACAGTTTAGCCAGGAAAGCAGAAAACACACTAGGCATTTCAAGCAGGAAGGTTTTTAATATAAAGGATCATGTACTTACAAAATAGCTGGAGAAGTTAGAGGAGTAAAGGTCAGAGACAGACCCATGTAGCTCTCAGTTGCTCTGGCTAATAAAGAGGTGGAAGGTGTGGAACATTCCAGAAATTCCTGGTAAGGATTAGAGTTAAGCCAGCATTGGAGCAGGTGCTTCCCAGGAAAATGTCTGGAGACTACTGCAGACCTCACATCTGCCAAAGCCAGTGTTTATCCTCTCTGCCAGGGACATGATGCTGTGGCTCTGTCCACATCCTGTGCTCGTACTTCTCATTGGTGGGATCTCCCCGACAGCCTCATAGACAAAAGATGTAAAGACTACAGTGCTGACATGGAGCCCCTGTAATTGAGGGAAGAGCAGGAAAGAGAGGAGTGAGCTGGGTTGTAGGTTGTTATGCTTGAGGGTAGCCCCCTCCCCCAAAACATCAGCTCCTGGATTCACCATTTTCTCTCCCCTAACATATTAACTTCTGCTTCACATTTTTGTCTGCATCCAAATATATTGATGTCTGTTCATTTTCTAATATACTGACTTTTGTTCCAATCTATATCAGTTCCTTCTTTCTGCTTCCTTGATCTATCCTTTCTTCTAACGTTGTAATTAAGTATTGGCTTCATTTATTTCCATTCATACCTATTTTTATCAATATAAGGTATTTAAGGCCATGAAAATAACCTCTGAATCTTACTTTTAGTTACACACCGTAAATTCTGTTTCATAGCATTTTTGTCATTGTCATTTTCTTAAATGAATTTTGCTGTGAACCTGACGACCACTCTCCTGTTTTGTCCTACTTCCACTAATTGCTTAAAATTTCCAGGCAACACTCTACATTTTCCCTTTCTTCCTTATCTGCTCGTGGCCCATCAGTGTCCTCCACTGAAGATTGTACTGTCTTTCAGAAGGAGCATTTGGAAATGTGCGCAGGCATTTTAGTTGCCGTGATGAGTGGGGGTGGGGTGCTTTCAGCATCTAGCGGGCAGATCCAGAGGTGCTAAAAGTCTTATGATATGACAGCCGTGCTGCACAAGTAATGCTGGCGCCTAAAATGTCAGTAGTGTCCCACTAAGAAAAATGAAAGGTCTCCAATGTCACCAGCTAAAAGAACTAACTGACAGGGCTTCCCTGGTGGCGCAGTGGTTGAGAGTCCGCCTGCCGATACAGGGGACACGGGTTCGTGCCCCAGTCTGGGAAGATCCCACATGCCGCAGAGCTGTTGGGGCTGTGAGCCATGGCCGCTGAGCCTGCGCGTCCAGAGCCTGTGCTCCGCAACGGGAGAGGCCACAACAGTGAGAGGCCCGCGTACCACCAAAAAAAAAAAAAAAAAAAAAAAAAATTAACTGGCAGAGTCAGAACTTGGACATGCATTGGACAAATTCAGTGTTTTTCTTTGGGTTATATTTTTTCTATTGTTACTAAATTATTCCATGAATGACTAGATCTAGATTTCCCTCTTATCCGATTAACCTGTAAAAGTTTGGGACTTGGCTAACACCAAGGTCAAACAAATGTCTCCACTAAGAAAGAAAAATGAATACATTAATAAAGTAAAGTTATGTTTCTATTTCAAAGAAAAACAATTTCCTATTTGCTTGATCGAGAGCCTGTACCTCACTCAGGACCATCAGTGATCATTAAGGCCTGATTCTTTGTTAAGACTTGAGCATAAGCATTGAATTTCACAAGTCTTCAATCTCAAAACTGGAAACCAAACTGAAGACATTATTCATAGAGTCACACCTAAAAAGCCAGAAGAGTTTGGTTAAAGAATTTTTAAAAAAATTGACTTTTAAATTATCGTATAAGTGGAGAGAAAAGATTAATTTTCCTTCTCTACTATTAGAACTGACAACCAGCAGTTTTAGAAAATGGTACTCTTGTTCAGTAGGTCCTCATGTAAATTGGGTCATTAAGATTATCTGGCTTAATTTCGAGGAGTTTGCAGGATTTAATTTAATGGAGTTCACATGATTCCCTACAGAACAGCTTTAAAATGACATGTGTTTCTTTTTTTTACTTTAATAGTCTCTTATTCCCTGTTAGCAAGTGGAAAAGTAGACTCATAAAACATTGATTCAGATTTCGTCTCTGCATTGATACATGGGTCAGTCATCAACACTGTGCCTAGTTCATCCTAAGTACTGTATAAAGAAGAGAATATACCCTTACTTGGGTGATTCTTTTTGCCAAGTATTATTAACTCACTACAGTCATCCTTCCCTGTTGGTTCCAGGAACCCGCATGGATACCAAAATCTGCAGATGCTCAAGTCCCTTGTATAAAATGAGGTGGTATTTGCAAATAACCTATGCACATCCCCCCACACACTTTAAATCAACTCTAGATGGCTTACAATACCTAATAGAATGTAAGTGCTACCTAAATAGTTGTAAATACTCGGTAAATGCTAGGTAAATGGTTGCGGGCACAAGGCAAATTCAAGTTATTTTTTAGAACTTTCTGGGATTGTTTTTCTGATTTTTTTCCATCTGTAGTTGGTTGAATCAGCAGACTCGGAACCCTTGGACCAGGAGAGCTGACTGTATTAACTGGCTGGGGCTTAGAAGTTACTGAATATAATGAAGTTGGCCGATGGCTGAAAAACTGCCTAATAAGTGTGGGAGCAAATCAGTCCAGGCAGGCTGTACTCTCCGCTCTCAGGAAATTTGATCTAAGGGATGACACATATATGTCCACTGAACTTTGACATTAGGTTCACCATATAATGTCTTACCCAAACCTGGATGCTACTGAGAGGCAAAAGGGTTGCTTACCATTTTTCTAGGACAAATGAGCACAGACCTGGGCTAGCCTGGCAGGAACTGTCTTTACTCACAACACTCTGGATACCAAATGTGTGGGTTTTGTCCACACCAACCAGCATTGCCGGATTTTCCAGCTTCCAACAGGGTGTCCTGCATTAATCTAACTCCGGTACTAACTACCTAGAGTCACCATCAGACCCCACAGGTGAAGGGCTCAGTCCCACAGCACTGCTCCCACTTCAGATGCCATTTGCATGCCATTTGCATGCCAGGGCACCCACACTTCTGTCTGACTTGGCTAAAAAGCTGTGGGTTCTACACTCTCCTACCCACCCCCCCGGTTTCAGGTTCAATAATTTGCTACACCAGCTGACAGACCTAAGGAAGGCACTTTACTTACTTACTGTCGCTGGTTTATTGTAAAAGACACCAGGGAACGGCGAGATGAAGAGGTACACAGGGAGAGGTCGGGAAAGGTTCCGGACCCCATGAAGCCGGGGTGTGCCATCCTCCTGGAAGCTCTCTGAACACGTTGTTTAGGGGTTTCCATGGAGATTTCATTACACGGCATTGATTAAATCATTGGTCATTGGTAACTGGACTAAATTTCCAGCCCCTTTCCCCTCCCCAGAGGCCCAGGATTGGGCTGAAACCCTCTAATCATGCCTTGATGCTTCTGGGGTCCAGCCCCGTCCATAAGCTGTGAAGGGACCCCGCCACCCACCGGCTCAGACACTCCAAAGGTTCTAGGAGCTGTGTGCCAAGAGCCAGGGACAAAGACCAGGTATTTATTTTTTACTACGTGTATATCACAGCTCTGTAACCTGAGACATAAAAGTGGTGGCCTTGGGTATTGCGTAAAGCGCGGTTCTCAAAGTGTGGTCCGCAGGGCAGCAGTGCCAGCAGCACCTGGGCATCGGTTAGAAATTTAAACCACAGCCCCCACCCCACGCCTGCTGAATCCAAGGCTCTGAGGTGGCCAGGATTCTGTGTTTAAACTACCAGAGAGTTCAGATGTGCTCTCAAGTCAGGGAGCACGGGAGTTCAGAGGCAGGGGGATGTGGGTCTGACTTAAAGGGATAAGAAGACTTCTGCCAGGTGTGTCAGGGGTGGCAGCGGAGGACCGTATTCCAGGTAGAGAGACAGCTGGGAGTCAGAGGACCAGGGGGGTTGTCGGCATGAGAGAGATGCAGCAGAGCTGGAGGACAAGGCTGGGAAGTCTCCAGCTTAAAAAGAGAAAAACAGACTTTTAACCTGGGAGTGGCATGAGCGTGTGTGTCTGTGTGTGTGTGCGCGTGTGTGAAGGAAGTATCCGTGGTATCAGTCCAACAGCTGGACTTGAAGGAGGAATGCCTGGAGTAAGGCATGGGCGTGGGGGGCAGGGGACTACAAGACTGATCCCTTGACCACACAGAGACCACAGAACCTCAGACAGGCGGGGCTGGAGGAAGCCTGCTTTGAAATGGATGTTTATGTATTTGTGCATCTGTTAGACGGCCAGGTCTGTGAGTCCAGGAGGCAGCCTGGGGACATCGGGGCTAAGAGCGGGTGCAGGGCAGGAGACGGGGGCGGATCAGTAATCCATCGCCACGTGCAGTCAGGGTGATGCCCAGGAAAGCACCTCCAGGAAAGTGGACGAGGGCGAACCTGTGCAAGGCTTGGAGTGTAAGACGTGAGGGACCCTCCTCCAGTGCCCATCACTGCACGTTTGCGTCTGTTCTGTGTGTGACGTAGTGACAGGGCACACAGCTGGCTTGGTACCACATCAAGGACACTGAAAGAGATGGATTTCCGATATGTGCTTCCTTCCACAGTGAAGCCCAGCAGGTGTCAGTGGGTTGTGTTGCCTGACGTGCCTCTTGGTTCCCCCCGTCCCCAGGAGAGCTGTGGCCACGAGGGCTCCATGGCCTTCCTACACAGGTCACCAAGCCCATCTTTGATTTTACTAAATCTATATATTAGAACAAATGCCACGGCTTCAGTCTTAGCAGAGCCTGGAAATATTCTTTTTTTATTATCATTCTTCTGCCTCGTGGGATTGAGGTTCACCTTGACCTTCTTCCCGTTACTGCTCCGGGACACTTGCTGTATGTGACTTAAATCTTGTTCTTTCATAGAAATACTCACTTTCAAGATTCTCAACATGTTTAAGTAAATTTTCTTAGATTTCTGCAGAAATATTCCATGACCTTTATCAAAGTCACTTTTATAAATATGCTGTTCCTGATGAGAGACCATTAAAATCAGGAAGATACAGTTGTGAAATCCACACTGGGGTGCATCAAATAAAAACTGTTTAACTTGGTTAAAATATGATTGGGTCACGTTGGCAGAGAGCTGAATAATCGCACAAAACCACAAGGGTCCTGTGTCACCTCTGATTGTCCTCCATCAGCACCGACAGGGCCATACCCAAGGCAGGAAGTGGTCTGGGGCTCAGACGCATGAGATCTGTGCTTGGGAAACAGGAGGGCTCTTTTCCCTCTACTGATCAAGGAAACTGATTCTCTAGAGAAGGGAACTTTCCCCATCGACTTGCCTTATTCCTTTTGACAAAGCAAAGCCAAATGTCAAACCTGTTTCCACGTATATCTTCGAGACTTTAGTGTTCTTCAAGTAAGGGACTCGGTTTCATAGAGAACCGAGCATTAGATGCTGTTGAGCCTGGATTTGCCAGCCTGTGGCTTTGGTCCTCTGAAACCATGTCTTGGGTCCCTTCCTTTATGAGACACCTCTGGTCATCTGCCTGTGGGGACCAAGTTGGATGCAGGTCATTCTGAGCAGCGCAGCCTTGACTGCAGAGAAAGTAAAACAGATGGGCCTCATGGACAGGAGGACTCCATCCATTTTCCAAGCACCGCAATAAAAATCATTTTAAATCTTAATATTAATTGTGTTAATTTTTAAAATCAACACTGGTTTGGTTCTTTTTCTTTCTTTTTTTTGTTCCTTTTCACTGAATGAACTCCTTAACTTCATCCTTCAAGATATATATCTATTTACAGTCCTTTTGTATTGTGGTAAAAGATATGATATATATTATATATGATATAAAATTTACCATTTTAACCACTTTTGAATGCATGGTTCAGTGGTATTAAGCACATTCATATTGTGCAAATGTCACCACCGTCCATCTCCAGATCTTTTCCGTCTTCCCAAACTGAAACTCTGCCTATGAGACACCTCCTCACCCCGTCATCCCCCATCCCCTGGCAACCACCCTTCTACTTTCTGTCTCTGTGATTTTGACTAGTCTAGGTACCCTGCTGTAAGTAATGGTTCCTTTTTAAAAAATTATTTATTTTTTGGCCATGCCCTATGGCACGTGGGATCTTAGTTCCCCAACCAGGGAACAAACCTGCACCCCTTGCATTGGAAGGGCAGAATCTTAACCACTGGACTGCCAGGGAAACCCCATTGGTACCTTTTTTAGTAAATTTAATGAATTGAAATATTGAACATATTGAGAGATGCTCAGAAAGCCTGAGTAGCCCTGGGGATGTAAATGGAGCTGAGAATCAGACCAACTTTCATTTCCGTTGACCTCCTTTGAGGCAACATCCAAGCCATTATTGTGAAAAGGTCACCATCCAGCTGCAACCCTGGAGGTATTTTGCTCTGTGAATTCTCTCGTGGGGAAGCGCTTATCACTTTGTTGTCTGTATTTCTTTCCGGTTTATTACCGATCATTTCCTGTTGTGCCCTCTCACTTAGAAGCACAAGTGAGTGTACTTAATATGGGTTTGTTTTGAAAAAATGTCTGGTGTTTCCAATTCTGGAAACAATAGAAAAGAACCAAAAGATTGTTTTGTCAAATGTATGTTGGCACCCATAGCAAGACACACGTTCCAAGATGTTGAAATGTAGGGGGAAGATACAAGCCATCTTAGAATTGATGCAATTCACTGATAGAAATCACCAAGACAGGCCAGAAAAGTAGAGTATTAGTAGTCAGCCAAAGGCCATTAATGCAAAGATGTGACAATACAGTAAAGATTTTCTTCAAGAGATTTCGTGAGCTCTTCGTCTGCCTTTTACCACAGGGCGTGTTTGTGAGTCTTCACTGTGCACCCCACTCTCTCACAGGGCAGATGACCACGAGAGCAGGCTGCTACAGAGACCTGAGGTTCCCGGTGAACGCATCATTCTGCAGCCCCGACACCCGGCCTGTCACAGGGGTCGTGCCTTGCAAAGTGTCCGCCTGTCCCCCCAGGTAAGAACTGCCATGTTCTTCTGAACGGGTATCAGGGTTTTGCAGATATAATGCTGAGGCCTTGGTGCTCCTGAGTCTGGGGAATAGAACTGCCAACCACTGCCACATAATCCGTGACAGCAGAGGCAAAAGGAGCAAGAACTGCCTGCACAGGTGAGCCAAATAAAGGGCGCCGGGGCTGGAAACAGCCTGCAAGGCCTTGTCAGTGGGAGCGAAGGTCTCGTGGTAGACGGCGCTTGTTCTGTCTTACTCAGCGCAGGCTGTGGGAGGGATGGTGTGCTGTGGACATAGGAACGCTTTCCCTCGCAGCCTCTATCCCCTTCGCTGGCGTTTCCTTTTCTTACTGAGTGAAACCTGTTAGAAGAACCTGCTGGCGAGGCCTGTCCAGGCTGTAGAGGGAATGTGGACGCTGCACACTTGTGGGACGGGCCACGGAAAGCAGGGCTCTGTCATCCTACTCACCTGTCCCCAGTACTGCCGCCCCTCCACGTTTCTGAAGAAAGCGCAGGTTCCCTGACACGGGGGCTGGGAAGGACCCCTGGGAGGCAGCCGTGGTCCTGCCCTGCCCTCCTCAGCCGTCACTCCCTGGGCTTGTCCGTAGTCTGTCTGCTTCTCACTTGCTTCATCTTCACAGAGGGGCTGTGGAAATCATCTGAGTAACGTATTTATGGGATGAAAGGCCCGCTAGACCCTTCAGACAGCGGAGGTACCCGCCACAACACGTGTGATCTCATACGTCTTGATTTTAAAGATGCACAGGAGATGGCTCTGCTTGAGTTGAGCCTCAAAACAGAAAGCCGGATGCCTCCCCCAGAGACAGTAACACCCAAGAGGGAGGGAGGCACTGTCTCCCTTCTCTCTGAGTCTGTGGGTCCCTGGTCCCTCACTTAGGGTAGAGATGGAGGACACAGACCAGCATCTGAGAGGCCGGGACCTTGCCCCCCACCGCTGTGAGGGGCGCGGGGCCTCCTTGGGAAGATGTGTCCTCCCTCAGAGGGCCAGTGGCCCGACTCAGCCGGACTCCTCGGCCACCACGCCCCACAGCCTGGTAATGAGAGAGAGAGATGGGTCAGTATTTGCAAAAGGAATTTAGCGCCTGAGGCCCATCACCAACCGAGGCATTGGAGGCCCACCTGGGGGTATTTCTGGGACCGAAGGAGCTCCTGGAACTGATACCCAACCTGGTCCTCGCTTCACCTGTCAGCGATCCTGCAGCCAGCCGGGCGCCCCCATGGTCTGCGCAGGGCTGGACGGCAGACAGGAGCTCAGCCACTGTGGGCTCCTTCTGTGCCTGAAGCGACACACCCAGTGCACACCGTCCAGGATGGTTTACGAAATGAAGCCCCTGGCCAACCAAGAGAAGACATAGCACAGCACCACTTCTGCAAAATGAACCTCCCGTCCGAAGGAAACAAGGGGCCAGACAGCCAGGGCTCCCAGGGTCCGCTCCAGGGTCCGCTGAGGTGTTGCACCAACTTGACCCCTTCTCCTCGGACAGCCGGTTCTGCACCTGTGTTCCAGGTAACACAGCGTGGACCTCACTGTGACCTCTGATCATACCTCTCCAAGGAGCCTTGGGGAGAAGGATGTTAAGAGCACTGCTGCAGGCACTGGGCTTCTCTTTCCATAGTGCACCGAGTTCTTGCTAAGTCAGAGGAATCCAGGGTGCCTCAAGGCAACTAGTTAACAGTGTTGAGAAGCCGAAAAACCTCACTAATTTAGACGAAGAGGGGTGTGTTTGTGCGTGTGACTTTTATGTGCAGGGGAAACTAAAGTTACTGGTGACTTGGGACTAAATGCATCGGAATGCTAAAGCTCAGGCTGATTGGGAATGTTTAGTTCTTGCATGGAATCTCTCCTGGGGTCGTGTGAGTTGCTCATCCCCTTGTATTCCAAGCTGCCCAGGTGGCTTTGGTGAAGCTCATTACAGTGGACTCAAGTGAACACTGACCCCAGCCCCGGGCTAAGTCACCCACTCCTCGGCTTCCACCTTCGTGATTTTAAGCATCCCATAACTCAGATGAGAAGTGGTGGTTGGGACACCCTGAATAGGCCCCTCTGCATCTCCAAACCGTGCAGGACTCAGCCCAGGATGCAGGAGTGGCTGGCGGCCCTGAGGGGGCAGGGGAAGCAGAGGCAGCCACGGTAGCCAGCAACTGATGCTTCTCCGAGGACGGCCTCCGCCCCATGGTGTGGGGAGAAGGCTGGGGGTTCCCCTCCCTCCCTCTCCTGGGCTTCCTCCTTGTACTGAACCCTGAGGGGAGGCATTTAAGCGATGCCCAGCTGCTGTCTGTTCAGTGTTACCCCAGATGGCAGGCTGCTTCTACCAGTGTCTGGTCCCGTGTAAGTGCACCAGAAATATCACTTTCCACGAAGGTCACTTATTGGATTGGATTATTGGTTATTGGATTTCAGTGATAGAACCCTAGCATACCTTACGTGGTCGGGCAAAACTGTCCTTACTCTCAACCATTATCCATGACTATCATCATCATCTCTTGTGTCTGTTTAGATAAATCTTGTTTGCTGGTACAGAATTTTCACGCTCATTGATTCCAGAAAACCTCTCCAGGGTCAGGTGTTAGTCTTGTCCACTGTCGTATCCGAGGGACGAGAGCTGCATCTGTCTCTCAATGAATGCTTGTAGAATTCAGGGATGAACCAGGGTCCCATGGGCCAGGGCGAGAACTCCAGGCCTGTGGCATGGTCTCGGGAAAGTGGCTTCACCTCCTGATGCCTCGGTTTCCTCAGCTGTGAGTTGACAAAGAGAAAACACACAGACGTATGCCCTAAGTACGAAGCTCTGTGACCCCACTCTCCCTTGGGGGGTCTTGTAGGTGAGACCAGCCAGTCCTGTTTGTATGCTGCCATTGAGAAATAAGACGCTGCTTCGTCAACTCTCTCGTAATCTGTAATAAGCCTTATTTGTATGTTTCCACGTGTCTCTCACGTAAAGTACCCACCCTAGGCCAGTCTCCTTCAAGATCTGCCCCAAGAGTAAGAGGGCTTGTACTATTCTTGATGAGCCATAGCTTTAGGGACTGAGGTCTCATCAGACGCTTTCGGTCATCAGAGCCACCTGTGGCCATTAGCATCCACGTGAGTGACCACGCTCCCTGACTCTCCAGTCCTGTCCCAGCCGCTCACTCCTGCCGTCAGCAAGGACTGCCAGGCAGCGCTCCCCCATGCACATTTCCTCTTTCTTGTCTTTGTTACTAGAACCCCAGACACACACACTCACACACCAATGCTCACACACATTCTCACACTCACGCTCACGCACGGACGCCCTGGTGGACGTTCCCCATCCCCCTCCTAGATCATCATCAGCCAATGGGATGCGAGCTGAAGAGATGCAGGTGCCTTCAAGGGAGTCCTGCAGAAGCTCTACTTCCTCCCCTCCTGTCCCCTCTCCTGAGCAGTAGCAGAGCTGGCCTTAGTCAGCTCCAGCCCCGACAAAGCATGTGGAGTCACAAGACAGCATCCCTGATGACTCCCTGGGGCAGAGCTGCCCCCCTCCGCCCCATGTCTCCAGCCCAGCCCTCCATGTGAAGGGGAAGTGCTCCCTACCATGTTTGAGCTGTGCTTCCGTGGTCTCTGTTGCGGCAGCTGAGCCCTCTCCTGCTTCCTACCTGCTGCCCCTGTGAGACCTTGTTTCTAAACACCCTGCCCTGGCCATGGCCTCTTTGTCTTTGTAGCTCCTGGGCTCCCAGATAGATCCATGCTCGAGGTGTCCTCCTGTCCCACCAGGTGTCCAGGCTTTAACCCCCTTGTCCAACTCCACTTACCCAGAAAACCCAGTCTGGCGACACCTCTCTCATCACTCACTCTGCTGCTTGTGGAGCTCGGGAGTTTAATGCTGCCAGAAGTTCACAAGCCCACGCTCTCACTCTGAATGTATGGCCATCGGCTTCCCTGGCCGTCCAGGATGGCAGGCAGTCCTCTCACCCTTCCCTGGGCATCTGGTCCCTCGCAGGACAGTGATATTACATCACCTCCTGTCTCCTCCAGCTTTCTTCTTCTCCAGCTCACACTCTTGGCCCAGGACCTCAGACCTCAGAGATGGGTTGAGGCAATGGCCACACCCTCCTCCCACCAATGCCGCCTGAGACACCCCCGTCACTCTGCCTTCCTTCCTTCACGCTGGACCAGGGTCCTGCTTCTCCCCAGGAACCTTCATAGTTATGTCTCTCCTTCTCCTTCATGCGGATGGACTCCTTCCAAGAAAGATTTTTAAATGGGTGTTGGGTTTCCTTAAGCAAGATTATAAACGTATATATATATTTGTATGCTACTAGTTTTTCCAGTAGGTCCCCTGTTCAGCCCACTGTTTCTCTCCCTTGGCCTCCTCCCCCCCACCCCCTACAGCCTGTCTTCCTGGTTGTCAGGGACCCAGAGCCAACAAGGTCTCTGGATTCTTCTACATCTTATATTCTGTACTTAACTCATTGGTGTAGAATTTTACAAGTAAACTCTGTCAAGAGCTTTGTGTGCAAAGAAAAGGCACAGCTCAGGAGCAACAGGACCAGTCTCAGGGAGACTGGAAGTGGTGCATGGGAACAGCCTGTGGAGAACACAGCGAGGGCACCCAAATCACCCCAGAAAACCCAGAGGCCCCCACCTTATTGAGCTCTTTGATTTATACATCTCATATTTTTTGATATTTATATCTCCTCTGAAAGAGAAAGCTTTGGGAGACAATAGAAAGCTGGCAGTCAAACTAATGCCGTGCGTCCCTGCTGGGAGACCCCTGAGGAGGACAAGAGGGGCGCCTGCAGGGTTTCTGCTTCACCCCCAGCCAGTTGCAGGAGTCTGATGACAAGCCAGCCCGCAGGTGTCTATGGTCCGGGTAGGACAAAGTTTCCCAGTTCCCAGCCCACAGCTCTTCTGCATCCAAGTCCTTCGGTGGAGTGGACTTAGCATGCTAAGGGGCTAAAGCAGCATAGCCCATGCCTGCCAGCTCGCACCTGGTCGAAGGTGTGGGCTGAGCTGCCACCTTGGTGCTCCCACCTGTACGTAATCGGGGCAACACAAGGTCAGGATTTGTTGAGGGAATCCACGTAAAAGCTCTTAGCCCAGTACATGGGCTAAAACACTCAGTAAGTCTTGGCTGTTTTATTTTTTGCTGCAAAAGGAGAAACAAGTTCACATTAGTTATTAGTCTGTGAAGCAAAACGATCAATGACAAACACAGAAGAATGAACCTGTATTATATGCCTCAGTCCTTGTGGGTTGTCATTTTAACAGTTGAATTGGGAAAATAGATCTTAATTTTAAAAGTTGTTTTGTTGTCCTCTGAAATGTGAGATACATTTCTCTCTTGCCCAGAATACCGATGATTTTTTGTCCCTGATTAAGTGGGCAGCAAACCCAAGCTTTATTTGTCCAAGCAGGAGAACCCTTGCCTTTCTTACTAGACTGCTCCTGCGAGGCGGCCGTCCATGACCCTCTCGAGCCGCGTGTCCACCTGCTTCTCCACGGCCTCACAAAGCCACAGTGGCCACACTGCGTGGCTGCAGTCCTCAGCCTCCCACCTCTTCGTCCGACTCGGGGCAGGGAGGATGAAGCAGGGTGCAATGTGCCGTCTCCAGCTCCACGTGAAGTGAAGGAGGCTCGCCAAAGGACCGCGAAGCGGAGACTTTAAAATAGCCTAATCCACAGCCCTTCTCCTTTGTAAGTTACAAGAACAGGAAAACTGCTCCGCTGGTGGGAGCCCCTTCCCTCCTGAGCCCTCCCCAAGCACGTGTGCGCGCAGCGCGTCGAAGGCGCGCACGCACGGTGTCGCGGACGGGGTCCCAGCTCGTAAATCTCCGCGAGGCAGAGACCTGGGAGTCCAGGAGCCTCCTAGCTGGAGGAGGAGGATCTCAAAACGTCTGCGAGGCTCCGGCCAGCAGGAGCATCACGGCCAAATAATGGAGCGTCAGCACTTCGAGAGCTGCTCCCCTGGGACTGAGCGAGGCCAGCGCCCTGCAAGGAGGAGGGCCTCTCACAGACAGACGGCAGCGTGCGGCTCTCCCACGGCTCATTTGAGGGAGAATCAGGCATTTTTATCGCTTGCTTTTGAAACGTGAACTATAAATCACACGGCTATTTATTTCCTTTCTATTTCTCAGTTTATCTAAATGGAGTGGCTCTTCCTGTCATTTATCTTATCTCTCTAGTTTTCGAAGCACAGACACTAATTGTACGCCTTCCTGGACCATGGACTGAAGGTGGAACAAGAGGAAATACTTTCCAGATGGCAAACGAACACTTTTCCTCTCTCTTCAGTATTATTCTAGGAATGCAGAGTAAGCGTGTAGATAAAACATACTGTCATCGGATGCCCCCCACCCCAGTACACATGTAGCCCCCCTCTGTATTCCTCTCTGCTTGATATTTGGATGGTCATGTTGTATTTGCCGACACTTTGCTGACCCTCTACAAACCTATCAGCAAAACTGCTTCTTTTACGACCAAGATACCGAAGCGGGTGACTGCATCCATTTGGTTGCATCCATTTGGTAGAAATGACAGAGCAGCTGCACCAGGGGAACTTTATGACTAATGATCTTCTATGGCAACACTGCCAGTGACAGGAAAGGGGGCAGTAACTTTTTTGTCTCATCTCTTAGCTACAAGCCTTGAAAATATTAATGCCCAGTAGTGTACAGGTTAGCAAGGGAATGAAAACGTCCGTGGTCACTGAGGTGGTCCGTATAAGTGAAATGGCTTAATTCCCAGGATGCTACAGAAGTGAGTATTTCAGTTCATTTAATTAGCAGAGTGACGGAATAAACGAGCCACAGGACTGGCTTCCTGGCTGTGTGACCTGCCCATTCACCCAGGGCCCGGTGCTCAGAAGGTCCGCCTCTTGGTTTAATTCTCTGATGCAGCCAACTTGAAATCCCTCAGGATTTTGCACCTTGCAGTGGATTCCACAAGGTATACAGCCAGCCCTGCCCCGCATGCAGCCCGACTTCTGTGTCAACATTCTTTTCTGGAATCTTTGGAAACTGTACTGGAATGTTTCTTCTTTTAGTAAATCAATTATACATTACTCGAGTTTGGAAGACAATGACTTCAACTCATGGATTTCTCTGGTGACACCACAGTGGCAGATGTGAAGGATATACTTGGTACAGTTATCTTTTCTTATTTTCTTTCCACTTACGGGCTGAGCGCCAATTTTGCTGGACTTAAGAATACTTGCAGATGCGTGAAGTAATGCTGAGGAGAGCTTTACAGAACCTGTGTCCTCTGGGTTCCCCAGCTTCTCTGTCCTATTCTTCTTGTAACGAGCCTGCCTGTATCTAGGGCACCTGGTGTTGCAGCTCAAGCCCACACACGCCACCTCCCTAAGGGGGCCTCACTTTTCTTGTGAAGCCTGTCCTCCCTCCACTGCACCCCCTTTGAAAAGGCATCTAACCCTCTATGGTTAATCAGGGAAACCAGAAGTGTTATAGCATCTCTGTAATTGACACTCTTTGGAGAAGCATTCAGCTTCAGTGTGAAGTTGCCAGTTCAGGTGCTAGGGTCACGACTTGAAACTGTATAATCACCTAGATGTGACAATATCTCAATATAAAAGAGGATGTCTTACTCTATCTCCTCCAGGAAAGATGTTACTTAACCAAAACAATGAGGTTAAAATACATTCAGGCTGGTATAGATATTTGTTACAATATATTCACAATGAAAATCAAGTTACAAATATGGACCAACTGGTCCTAAGCAAGACTGATTTGACTTATTTCCTCAGTTGCTGAAATATTAACATGGAAACCGTTACAGAAGCAGTGGGGATATAAAAATTATAGCTAACTTTTTAGATCTGGCTTCATCATTTCACACCTAAAACTCTGCCTTACGTATTTCTGTACAATAGTTTGGGTTTTGTTTCGTTTCATTTTTTGTCTGCTTATTTGTTTTGGTGCATGCATGTGTGGCAGTATGTGTGTGTCTGTGCATTTTGTTGTTTATATATATATATATATATATATATATATATATATATATATATATATATATATATATTTATCTATGTGAGCAAAGGCAGAAAGGCACTTTAGGAATACTTCTATATTTCAGGGAACTTACTTGGAACTCACTTATAAAAGTTAAATGAGGGCTTCCCTGGTGGCGCAGTGGTTGAGAGTCCACCTGCCGATGCAGAGGACATGGGTTCGTGCCCCGGTCCGGGAAGATCCCACATGCCGCGGAGCTGCTAGGCCCGTGAGCCGTGGCCGCTGAGCCTCGCGTCCAGAGCCTGTGCTCCACAATGGGAGAGGCCACAACAGTGAGAGGCCCGCGTAACGCAAAAAAAAAAAAAAAAAAAAAGTTAAATAATACTTAAAATTTTCATAATACTTTTATTATTCTGGTCTTCAGACTTCAATATGATCAAAACTAAAATTCATCAAGTCCCCTAATAATATACACTATGGCATATGCTTCAAATACAAAAATGAAAAACAAATCTACAGATAGATAAATAGAATTGATAGATGACAATTAGATAGGTAAGTAGGTAGATAGATAAATAGAATATATTTTACTACAAATCTATATGTATATCTGTATATTCACTGCAAGTATACTAATCAGGACTTCTGAAAATATCTGAAGCTTCTCTCAGAATCATATCTTTTTTGGGAGAGAACACAGTATGTTGCTGTTGTTTTTTTTTTTTTTTTTTGCGGTACGCGGGCCTCTCACCGCTGTGGCCTCTCCCATTGCGGAGCACAGGCTCTGGACGTGCAGGCTCAGCGGCCATGGCTCACGGGCCTAGCAGCTCCGCGGCATGTGGGATCTTCCCGGACCGGGGCACGAACCCGTGTCCCCTGCATCGGCAGGCGGACTCCCAACAACTGCGCCACCAAGGGAAGCCCAGTATGTTGGTTTTTATGTAAGATTAGGCACCATTGTTTTATTCTCTGATCCATGAATTATTTAGAATGATTGTTTTTTGCATTTCTAAATTTATTGAGGCTTCAGGGAAAATTTTTTGTTATTTCAGATGTTACTACATTGAGATCAAAGAGAGAGTTAAAAACGATATCATTTTTAGCATTTTCAAGACTTCCTTTATGTCTTAGGAATGGGAGTTTTTATAAATATTTTCTGTGGGAATGAAGGAATGTGTGTTTTGTGTTGTATTGGGTTATTTATATGACAGGTCAAGCTCCTTATTTATTCAAATATGTTCTGACTCTTTATCTATCTTGTGTGTCTGTTTCTGAGAGAAATACTTTAAAATCTCTCATTACGATTGTTTATTTTTCAGTTTCTCCTATTAATTTTACTTTATAGTTAACATTAAAATTCCACTTTATGTTGTTAGGTAGGGTTTTCTGCACGTGTGGTTTCTGCATGAATCGTTCTTTATTATTAACTAATGTCCATCCTCATCCCTAATATTGCTTTTCAGTGGATGATCTATTTTTTTCAGAAATGAACATTATGGCATGAGCCTCCATTTACTTATTTTTGACCTGGCTTACATTTCTTCATTACCTTTATTTTCAAATGTCTGTATTATTAGGTTTCTCTGCACCTTGATTAAATAATTTTCTGTTGGATTTTGACTTTATCAAATCAAGACTATCTTTCACACACAAGCTTAGCCCATTTATATGAGGTATGGTTGCTCTTGTACTAAATTTAGGTCTGGATTTAGGATTTGTGTCCTCCATTTACCAGGCCTTGTCTTTGCATCTGATTGCTCCATGGCGTTACTCTTTTCTGATGAGTTTGTACAGTTCTCTTTATGCTCTTTTATGGCCACTCCTGCAAGAAATTATACTTTCTCCTTCTTTCACACCACTGCTTTTTGATATAAATAAATAAACAACCATATAAATCAGTGTAACTTTTAAAATATACGAGATTACCCACACGTGATTATTATAAAACTCTCAGAAATAAGTAACTTATAGAAAAAAGCTAAGTGAACTGTGACAGAGCTTAAACTGGATTAAATCTCCTTACAGAGCAGTTATAGAGAACTGGCAAAATTGCTAGAGTTCTCTGTGTGCTTTATTTGAGGAGGGTGAGAAGGCACTGGGTCAGGAGGCAGACAGCAGACAGAAGACACCTGCGGGAAAGAGGGAGGGAGTCCAAGCGTGCATCACCTTGGAGGCCAGGCCCACTCACATCTTGCTCCTCAAGTGTTGAGAACATTTAGGAAGGTCAGGATCACCAGCACCATGTGACCATTTCCAGCGGGGGTGGGAACAAAGGCATGGGGTTGAGAGAGAGAGAGATGAGAAAGCAGAGCACATGAGCACAGGCGTGTCCCCACGGAGTCTCACCGTACAGGGAAGCAAAGGGACAGAACTGCACCTGGAATGGCCATGAAGCCCAGGAGGGTTGGCTGCTGCTTCCCTTGTTTTCACATGAGAGCTGGTGCAGCGAGCATGTGCATCTTTGGAAATGATCAGGGAGGGGACTGAGAGCTCAGGTGTGTCAGCAGCTGTGAGGGTGGCCCTAGGCGGGAGCAGGAGGGGTGATGGCCAGACACTGAGGAAGTTAGTTTTCCCAGTGAAGGAAGCCAAGTCCTTCTGTTACCAAATGCAGGTCCAGCTGAAAGCCAATACTCGAGAGACAAGTGTTGGTAGGATAGGAAAGTTTGCTTTATTCTGGAGGCCGGCAACCTGGGGAGAAGGTGGACTTGTATCCAAAGGCCAACTCCTCACTGCCAATCAGAGGGCAAGAGCTTTCAAAGGGGAGTTTCAGGCGTGCACAGGCAGAGGGAGGGTGCTACATGCAGAAACAGTTCAGTCAGCTCTGAAATCAAAATTAGTCATGCAGTGGTCTGATCAGTAATATCTTGATTGTTGTAAGTACAGTTAATCTTCAGTTCCAGGGCTGGTTTGTTCCCATTTCCTTGAGGCCAAGTTCTCAGAATTGTGTAAGGTGGTGCAGATTTTGTCGTGGTTACAATCTGGTCATCATGCAGTTAAATTCTTCCACCTGGTGAAGGTATCAGTATCTACAAAAGAGCTTTAAGAACATGACTCAGAATATAATCTACAGCCCTTGAGAAGGAACTAAAGATCCTTGACTTTGTTGAATGGCTAAACTATTATTATTTTGTCTTGTTTGACTTTTTCTTTGCTTCTGCATTTTCTCACTTCTCTGAATAAATTCATTCTTTGGCTAAAATTTTTCTACAACCAGGAGGCAGGTGGAGGACCTGGGAAGGCCCCGTAGGGTCCTGCTCCATTTCACTACCTAAGAGTGAGGGGAGGAGCAGCTGCTGCCTTGAGGAGAAGGAGAAATCAGGGTGGGTAGTGCCCTGACCAGCCACGTAAGTCTCAGGTGGGCATCTCCCTGAGAGCCCACTTAGGCCTGCAGGTCCTAAGTTGAACCCTAATTACCCAGGTCATGGGTACAGATTTGGTGGGGAGATTTGGCTTAACCAGAATTAGGATAAAAAGAAAAAAAATAGGTTATAATTCATCTCATTTCAGTGATTCACCAATAAAAATATGTGTATCCAAGAAACCCCTGGTGGTTAAGAGGGTTCACACTTTGGCAGACATGCATTTTGCCAAAATGCATGATTAGTATTTTTCAGGTACTGATTAGTGCTCAATTAATGAAACGAGGAAAACAGGTAGATTCAATTCTGGAAAGGGGGGTGGCGTCCTGTTCTTCCCCCCCAGGTGACCTCGTTTTTACCTCCATCTAACAGGGCTTAGTTTTTATCCAGTGTTCAAAGACGTGTGTTTTATTTCCCACCTGGACACCAAATGTGAATGAACTAGCAGTCAGTCTGTGGCTCAGTTCAGGAAGCAAGAACACCCACTGCAGGAGGCCACCCACATGGGCATCCCAAGGGCTTCCGCTGCCCCTTTCTAGAAGCATCTAGAAGCATGTGACTCTGCCCCGCAGGAAGTCTCCAGGCCCATGTCTGTGCTGAAGAGCTTCGGATGAACACTCCCAGGAGTGTGGGACGTGGGAGCACTCTGCATCCTGAGGAGCCAGGCCTCAGGAAACATGACTTCAGAAACCAGAGAACCGGGTCGTTCGTTCAGTGGACTGAAATCATCCCCAATTTGTCGTTTCAGGCCAAGATGGTTTGTTTTTCATGTTGTATTTTCCGGAGGGCAAGACCAAAGGGCAGGAAGGAGGATGGCTGTTTGAATATTGATTGAATATTGGCCAAGTATTTTGAACTATCTGTCAGTTCAAAATCAGTTATTGAAATTGAACATTCTTCTCTAGGAACCTCCGTGAAAGAGATGTTGATCTGCAGACATCTCTTCTGTGCCCCGTGTGTGTTGAGTATCTATATCCAGGGCCTGTGTGCAGCCTCCCTGCCAGGCAGACATGGGCTCAAGCTGCCAGGGTCTTTTTGGATTAGCCCTCTCCTGAGCCAGGCATAAGGTGTCAAATATTCTGAGCATCAGTCCTAGAAAAATCACATATTCACCTGATGATTCAGCTCATGAAATCAACATCATGTGACTTAAATATAGACAGTAAGGATCAAAAAAGAAGGAAAAAGCATTTCAGACTGCTAACAAGTCCATCTACCAGAACGTCACATTACTGTCTTCCTCAACGTAGTTGAATAATGTACTCTCCATATTCCGTTTAACTATAAATCATCGTATCTTATTTAACAACACCCAGTGACTTTCATTCATGAGAGTGACATTTTTAAACAGCGTTTAGGTTTAATGGGAAGATTCACAAACTCTACCGTTTGTGTACTTGGGGCGGGTCACACATGATAATTCAGGCCATCAGTCTGAATTTGTGCTCAGAAACCAGGCATATTCTTTTTATGCTGGAAAACAGGTGACAAGTGTCCAGCTTGGCTCCTGGTACTTGACATGATATGACACTGTAATAAACTAGGTTTTTAGAGGAAGATACTTTAAAAAGACTGTCTCCCTTTGTTTTGTTTTGTTTTAATGGATGAGAAGTCCAAGGCCATAGTGTCAGACAAAATTCCTGAACCTTCTCTTCAAAAGTAGCATGTGCCCTCCCCAGCTTTCCCAGATTCAGAAGTCAGCATGAACATGGGAAGGGCAGGAGGGGACCCATCCTTTATTTCTTCCCTAAAGATGATCCCACAAGTCTGAATTGAGCAGGCCAAAGAGAAGGGGAGGGAAGGGCAGGGGATGGAAGAGGCCAAAGGTGGCTCTCCCTGTGCTGCGTCACTGTAGCCCCTCTAAGGGCTGGGTTCCTCCACCACCTCAGAAATTCTGCATCCTATGCTGGTGGGATGCTCAGCCACACATCTGTCTCCATAGCGACCTCTGCAAAAGTGGGCACCTGACTTGTAGAGCCTCTAGAGGTTCCTTAAGGTTTCAGACCAAACTTACAAGGTGGTACCACGTGGTAAAGTATGAACTGGCTCCTTTTGCCTCCCTGAAAAGCTACCTGAGTCATTTTGGAAGGAAAAGTTACTTTTTTCCCACCATAATCTTTTTCCATTTTGTCTGCTTCCACACCCCCAGCACCTTAAAAAAGTTTCACTAAATTAAAAAAAAAAAAATCACTGACCTTACAGGACTAGGAAATTGAACAAATGAGTATAGTGAACTCATGTAATCTTGAAAGAGCTTTAGCTTAAGAGGCAACCAAACTAAGTGACTAGAATTTGATATAGGAATTTAATCATTTATTTTGCAAATCACATTAGAATTTGCTTAAGAATTCAGTTTAGTTCTGATTGACTTTTGATGTGTTGTCATCCCAAAGTCACCTATACACCGTGGTTTTGCCAAGCATATTCACCAGTTGTAGAGATCTTATAACATTATTGAGGTCTAGAAGGAAAATGAGATTTACGCATTAATTTTATCACGTGGCTATGAGATTTTTTTGACAAGTATGAATATCATTACTGAAACTTAGATTTTTATCATCCCTTTTTTGGCAGTGTTTCTGCTTAAGCAGTCCTTATTTTATTTATAAAGTTTCCAATAAATATTACCCATGTTTCATTGCATCTTTGAAGGTATGCATGAATTTTTAAACAATATTCCCAGAACCAAAGAGATCCTCAAATTAATTTGTTTAGATAAGCTATATTTTCAAGTAAATACTACCTTCAAGACTAGACCCCATTTCAACAAAGAAATGATGCTGCAGGATGAAATAGGACCGCATGACAGCATAAATTTTTTTGTGTTCAACTTGGTTTCTTTTCCTACAGGTCCCATATAAGTTCAGGGCAAAAGACCTAAAAGAGAGCAGATTCTTAATATGCTTCTGACTGTGGTCACCAGGAATGTAATTGTCGTAATGACCACAGTCTCCTAGAATGTTTAGATTTGACTGGATCCCACGCAAGACAAGAATCCACACAAGTATCCCCCTTCTCCCTCCAGCTGCCACACTTCCGTAGCCTTATTTTACTCCTACGTCAAACAAAATTCCAACAAGAGGGATTTTTTTTAATTGTTTTGATGCATTTATTACATTTTTTAATGAAAAAGAGGACTGAAGAGAAGAATTCATTTAAATTCTCAAAATTCAACATTTACACTAAACCTAGATTTTTGCTTCTTACCTCTATTATTTTAATAGATTTTTATTCTATTTAGTAACTCTGCAGATAGTTTAAAAAGCCACTCTGTACTTTAAGGGTTACTTTGGGAAGTCACACTCCCCTGCCCCACCTGCCCAGCCCACCCCCAACCTCACTGACCAGCAGGAGTAATTCAGTTACCTTGGGGTCTATTCCATTATTTCTGAAGACTCTGTGTAATTACCATTTTCCTATTTGTCGGTTTTGGAGATTACCCTTTTACCCATCACAGGAGAGGATGTAGCTCTTCTGCATCACTTTGTATCACTCTCACATCACCAAGCCCTCTCTTTACACCAACTTCCTTTACCTCCATCCTCTCAATAAGGGTATATTCCATTAGTATTCGGTGTTTACATCATTATTTATTATTCTCTGCTGTCTAGGTAGAATACACTGATGCTGTGTCCTTTTGTATATAAAATTGTATTTTTCTAAAAGTGAATAATTGCCTGAATTTTGCCTGCTTAGGTGTTTTTTTTTTGTTTTTTTTTGTTTGTTTGTTTTTTTACATAAACCCCCAAAAGATTCATGTTCACGGATTCATTTAACCAATAGCCATTGAGAGTCTGCTCTGTGCCAGGCACTTGGCCAACATCAGTGAGCAACTAGATTAAAGTCTGTGTTGTGGAGAGCTTCCTGGGGGACAGACACAGTCAACAATAAGCATAGAGTACTTTTTAAACAACGGCATATTTAGGAGGTGATACAAACCATGGATAAAAAGAAAAAAAAAATAGAGCAAGGCAGAGGAGACTGGAGCTGTGGAGGCAGGAGGTGCAGGGTGTTGGGCAGACCTCACTGAGCAAGTGTGGAGTGGACAGGATTTGGAGGAGGTGAGGTTGTCCCATGCCTGTCCCAGTGTTTCTCACACAAACACACCAGAGACCTCAGTTCCCTCTCCCCTGGACATCTCATCCTGGTGCCACCATCTCTGCTCCAACCTGGGCCTGTCAATCTTGGGGCTTCCCTTGTTTCTCTAGGATGTGGACTAATGCTGTTTCCTGGTTGCCAGGACATTGTCTGTCTCAGTTGACACTATTTGGGAAACAGCCTCGTTCTGCTCTCTGAGAACATGTCAGGGGAGTTGAACTTTCTGAGCCTTTGGGGATGACAGAGAGTTTGAGAGAAGAATTCAGGGGTGGAGTTCACTCTCCCTTGGAGTTTTATGGCCATGACATCACCATCTTCCTTCTCCTGCAGCTGCTGCAAAGTCTGCTACTATTCAGATTCCCAATCCTTTACTTGGGAACTGTTTGGGTTTTTAATGATCACCTCTCCCTTTGTGAAAGCGTTTGAGTCTTTTACTTATTCCCAGGTTTCTAATGTTCATTTGTTTGCTGAGCCCATAATGGGCCCTTTCAGTTTAGGGAAAAAGAAAAGTTTAATAACCTCCCCCTTCATTCTTCATATTCTTGCCTTCTGAACTCTTAATACATTAGACTCAGGTTTTAATGTGCTTATGTTTTCTTTTCAAATGTCCGTCTCTTTATCTTTTTGTTCTAGGAGATTTTTAAAATTGTATCTTTGAGGTTTTCTACTTCCTCTGTTTTGAAATTTTTTAATATCTGACAAATGCCTTTTTTTTCTTTTAACTTTGTTCCCTCTCTTTTAAGGCATCCTGGCCTCTCTTTCCTTTTTGAAATTCTATTGTTGCTCTGCCTTTATTTCTATCTCTTTTCTCTGTTTCCCTCTCTCTCCCTCCCTCTCTCTCTCTCTCTCTCTCTCTCTCTCTCTCTCTCTCCCTCTCTCTCTCCCTCCCTCCCTCCCTCTCTCTCTCTCTCTCCCTTCCTCTCTCTCTCTCTCTCTCTCTTTTCCCCCACCCACCTCTTGCCCACAGATCCTTTTCCCTCTATATTCCTTTCCTCTAGTAGTTGGATGGTGGATGTTTCTCTTTGCCTTTCATGATGATGTCTTCCTCCAATACGTAGTAATCCTTCTCTGTCTAGGCATACTGAGACTGAGGCATCAAGATGCTCATTAGACATTCTCCGGGCTGAAACAGGATCCTTCAACTGCTCTGTCACTTCCCCCAGGATTATCTATTTCTCCAAAGAAGGGTCCCGTTATTAGTTGTGTGTGTTTGGGGGTGGGCCAGTATGTGTGCCCAGCACAGCAGATAAGGGGCCTGGGGCTGGGGGTCTCAGAGCTTCCCATTTTAACAGCTCCCCTGGTTCTCCCAAGTTGGCCTCTCCAGTGGGAAACCTCCTTTCTGGCCCCCTTTAGCATTAAGGGAGGCAACAGAGATAAGCATGCGTACTCAGTCTACCCCATTTTACTAAAGGCATCTACCATTGTTACTTAGATTGACAACTAAACAGTCGTAAGATACTGCAACTGTACACATTGCTGTACTATTAGCAGTGGTAAATAGAAGCAAGGCAATTGAAATATGGAGGAAAATTACTGGAAATTTTTACCAAAGTCTATGGTTACATCTGTTTGTATTGAGAAGAAAAGAATATGTTACCCCTAGAGTGATCAACTCATCCCAAATGGTCCAGGACTGTCCTGGTTTTAAAACTAAAAGTCCCATGTCTGGGAAACCGCCTCTGTTCCAAGTCAACCAGAGGGGCTGGTCACCCTGACCCCTCCCTCACTGTGTGACATGAAGAATTAAATTATGGTAGAAGATGCTCATCTACTTCTCTTATAACCAGTGATATTCACCATTGGATCACTTTCAAAAGAGGAGTGGAAATGGGGATCCAGGTACAATGTCAGTACAGGAATGTTAGTGATTAGGAAGTTATGTGGAGCCAATGAAGCTGGAGCTTTAAGGCTCCTGTCAATCTCATCTAATTTCCCAGTGTTGATTTTACTATTCTTACAGGGGTTGTCCTAAATTACATAAGCTTCAGGTCTCACAAAACCTGGATCTTCCCACTGATGGTGATGATGATAATGATAAAATAATAGTACCTGGCAAGAACCTAATGCTTGCTTAAATGAGGGATTAAGTCATTCAATCCTCAGAATAACCCCAGTAAGTGGATACTATTTCTATCCCCAGGGTATAGACATGGAGACTGAGGCAGATGGGCATTGGAGATTATATAGCAAGAAAATTATCAAGGAAATACTTAAACCAACCAGACAGTTGTTATATGTAAGTGAATCAGTATGAAATTGTATTCACAACTCATCTTTACTTTATTGGTTGTGTGTGTGTGTATAACATAGAAAATAGAAGTCCCCTACATTCCAATTTTCCCAGAACAGTTCCAGTTTATCCACAGTTATCCAATTCCTTCTGTCCCACTGTAAGTATAGTGCTCCTTTTACCCTCAAAAGTGTCTAGTCTGGATGATAAACTACTTGGTTGCTCAACACGTAACCCTTGCTCTCTAGATAATCATTCATGGAAATTCGTTGTAGGACCTTGTCAGACGCATTTCTTATAACTGTTACATAATATTTTTTAATTAGTATGCAATGAAATTTATATTATTTTAGTAAAATCTTGTTTATATAACATCCTTAGAAAGTTTCTTTATACTCTAATGTTATGAAATATTCATTCATACTCTCTTCAAACATTTTGGTTACTTTAAATATTTGACTTTGGTCAAAATAAGATTTATTTTGATATAAAAAATGAACTGAAGGGAACTACAATTTTTCTCCAATTCCCAGCAATCTGTCCCAGCACTATTTATTGAAAATTAATCTTCCGCCCACTGAGTTGGAAGGCCAGCTTTTGTCTCAGATATGATATATCCCTGTATATAATTGATAGGATATCAATTTGGATACCAGTGACATGGATAGGATATGTATTCACGGATATAATTGCTTGGGCAGCACTACTGCCCTTCCCTGTTTCACTGGTTCATCCTTCTGTGCCAGAATCTTACTGTTTGATGACTGTAGCATTTGACGAATGACTTACTTTCTTGGAACTTTCCTGACGCTTCTTGAATCCTTTTTTCCAGATGACCTTTATATTCATGTTGTCAAGTTGAAGAATGAAAAAGATCCCTGTTGACATTTTAACTGGTATTACATTGCATTATCAGGTTAATTTAGACAATTGAAATCTTGAAAATATGGAAGCTACCTATCAGACAGCAATGTTTTCTTCCTCCTTATTCTATTTGGTCATTGGGATTTTCAAGAACAGTTCATAGATTTATTTCCGTGAGTGAATGTGTTTATATTTTTCCCTGAATATTTCATAACTTTAATATTATGAATGAAATCTTTATGCCATTATATTTTAATGAGTTATTATTTTCTAGAGTAAAATATTAATTTTGTAACCTGACACAAAAATTTTATACTTTCTAATATTTTCAGTAATAATCTTATATTTTTTATATCATAAACCAATAATGTTAATTTTAGCTTCCTTTCCTAATGTTTATACCTCTTGTTTACCCCCACCCCCAGTTTAATCCCAATGACATATGCTTCTAGAATAATACTAAAATGTGTTCTTCCTTTTTTGACGATCCCTATCGGAATACGTCTACATTTTCACAAGTAAGCTCTGGCTTTTCACGTGATAGAAGCTACCCATTGCGTTTTTATTTGTTTACCTTATGGAAATGCCACTTGTTTCTCAGGACTTACTGAATTTTAGCTGATGCCTTTTCTTCCTGACATAACAGTTTTGTGGCAGACATGGAGAGATTTTAAGAAAAGATGTTGACAAATCTGTTCTATGAAGTTTGTGAGGTCCTATACATATACAGGGTAGTGCCATGATCCTACCCCCACCACACCTCGAAGGAAGCCCCCAGGACACTGTCACCTCAGGATCTGGAGCTGTAGTACCTGGGCGAATATTCCTTTGATCAAGAGTATTGGCCTCTCACACACAGGTCTGCGGAGGACACTTGAACTAGGACACATTTCCATCATTCAATCAAGTGAGCACTTGTGACATTAAATTTGTAAAGAAAAGAAAAGCACATCTCATTCTCCAGCCTGAGATGGATGAGGCCTGGGATGTGTGGTTAATCGCACCATCCTTGCATTCCTATCGTGAACCTCAGCAATCGCTGTGTATTCTTCAATGCATTGGCAGCTTTAATTTTATAGTATTTCTTTGTGATTTCAATACATTTTGTAAGATCAGTCTGATTTTATTTGTGTGCTATTTTTGAATAGATAAAGTCTTGTAGTCATTATTTCATCTAAGTTTGCTTCCTATTTTTAGTTATTTAATGTTTCTCTACTGTTACTTTTCTAGCTTTTGATTTATGGCCTTCTCTTTTTCACCCCACTGTTTATTTAGGAAACATACAGTATATTTCTTAATCTACCTTAGTTACCTATACTATTTAAAATCATATACTTCAGCATTCTTTTCTGATTTATCAACTTCACAAATTAAAACTATTAAAAACCTTACTGGGTGAAATAAGATAATTAGTACATTTCTACTTCTTTCATTCTCTGCTCTTCACACTTCAGTTCACGCTCTAATCTTTGTTTTAATTGCTTGCATGTTTCTCATTTCAATTTAGCTTTCATATTTTTTTTATATCATGTATCTCTATCATTTCAATAGTGATAGCATGTTAATTCTGTGTTACAATCTTGACCACAGTTGTGGTCAAGCTTATTGGTTAAGCTAAATTGTCTGTTTAAGTGGATCCAGTGGCCTCACCTGTCTTTCCATACAATAACCTTCTCATTCTTGAGTTTAATAGTTTAATTTTTTTCCTGGTTAGCAGAAGTGTGTCTCAAGGAGAGTTTTCAAGTCAAATAATTAAATCATGAATTTCCTCACTCCTTGCTTATCTGGGAGTGTCCTTCTGTTGCTTCTCTTCTAGCTGCCTTTCATGTCATCCTGTCATCTTATCTCTTCCTTGATGTCTTGCTTCATAGAATTCTTACTCACTTCTAATTTCCTGACAGTGTAATCTGTTTTGTAAAATTGGTTTTGATGAGTAAGTTTTCTTTCAGAATATTTCATTTCCTTAGTCTCTCTTTTGAGTGCTGTGTATCTCTTCTGCATGTGTATTTTGGTGGACAGAGGGTTGCTTTACAGTCTTCACATAGGTTCCAAGTAAGGTTCCTTTTTCTCAGTTCAGTTCTGATCAAGCCATTTGCACAAAAGTCTTTTATACACCAAAAATGGAGCTGATCTCCTTCCTCCCAGCCTTGTTCCTGTGGTGTAGTTTTCCCAAGTGCTTTATGGAGCAAATCTGAATGATTTGTGATGTGAGTAATGCCTTTATTTTGATTCTTTTGATATGTTCACAGCTTCTCAGCCATTTATTTGTTCTGGGAAAGGAAAACAAATAAATGGCTGGGAAAAGGAATCTCTTTCTTGCCTCACACCATCTTTCCCAAAATCTCCACCATGATTTTTTAATTAAAAAAAAAAAAGAGTTTCAGAGACATGTGCTGTTTTCAAAATAAAGCTTTCAAAGAGTTTTCACACCCGCCAAACGGTTGTGTGGCCTACCTGTGGCTATTAGAGACACTAACTCAGAATCTGGTCTATTGATCAGCAAGAGCATTTTTTTTTTTTACCTCTATAGACAATGCTACCATCCTGACTGCAGCAAAGGATGTTTGTGAAATTTCTTCAGAATTGGCAGTTTTCCACACTGCCCTAGAGGCCACTGTGACCCATATTTGTGACATACCTCCAGTTGGCCTCTGAGTGGTCGGTCTCACTCACAACTCCAGGATCCTGGTTCCACCACCTGCTCCCACATATCCTTGAGCACATGAGTTAGTATTTCTCCACCTCAGTTTCCCATTTCTGAAATGGGCATGAAAATCATAACTGCCATATAAATTTGTTGTGAGAATTAAAGAGTTAATATAGATAAAGCATCTCATTAAATACTAGCTGCCATTACTAGTATTGGAACTAGTATTGGAACTCAGTAGACTTGGAACTAGTATTGGAACTCAGTAGACTAGAGGGACCTTGGCATTGGATTCATCAGTCCAGGTTGTCTGGCTATAGATACCTCAGGACTTGGAATATATATTGGTTTCTTTAGGGCCATGAAAACTTCCACAGCCTGGCCGATGTCATTGCACACCTGTTAGACTGGGGTACACGATGAGCTGTACACGGGACTCTGCATGCAGCTGTCCACTGGCCTCAGCATTTTCTGATGCCTTTACTTGTTCTTCCTCAGGAGACCCTTTTCTTTAGTTCAAAGAAGTGAATTTTCCACCGATTTCTATCCCGTGTCTGTGGACACTAATGCAATTCTCTCATGGCTACTTGTGCATATGTAGACCTTACATCATACAGGCAGTTAGAGAAAGACATCACTGTACTGTCTAAACTGCCCAGACATCCTTTCCATGTTCTGCATATTATATTTTGGAATAAATTATCATAAATGCTACACTGGTTGGCCGTTGTCCCAATTTGAGTCGTTTAAACTAGCTGAGTTAGAGAATGAAGTCTTTACATGTGGGGTTTCTCTCTGCATCAACTCATTGTAAGACTATTAAGCATATGTGAAACCTTTTAAATATAAAAGAGTGTTTTCTTATGTCTATATAGATAATGTAAATACCATTGAGTTATTAGGCTCTTTTTCAGCGTAGGCTAATCAAGCATGCTGATTGTAATACAGCAAGTATCATTAATGAGACACTGGGATAGTACCTGCCTTTTCATATTCCCTTAGTCTTTGTGCATCAGCGTGTTTAACGGGGTCGAGGGATTAATTGGGAGGTTGGGATTGACGTATATATACTATGATGTGTAAAACAGATAGCTAGTGGGAACCTGCTGTATAGCACAGGGATCTCAGCTCCGTGCTCTGTGACGACCTAGGTGGGTGGGATGGGGGAGGGGAAGGAGGTCCAACAGGGAGGGGATACGTGTATACATAAAGCTGACTCACCTCACTGTACAGCAGAAACTAACAACATTGTAAAGCAACTATACTCCAAAAAAGAGAAAAGAGCAGTGGATCACATAATATTTACAACACAATTCATCTGATAAGTTTTGTGATGTTACAGCTGAAGCTTTAGATTAGGAAGCTTATTCCAGAGGATAAATCAGTATTTAACTAAATAATTATTTAGTATCTAAATAGCAATATTATTTAACTAACTATTCTTTAAAGTGTTATAACCTTTCAGTATTTACAAATACGTAAGACCCACCTGATGGGAAGCAATTCAACCAATGAGTACCTAGGACTTAGTAAGAAAATAAGAAAGAACTGATCTGCAGTGTCTTGAAGAAGAATGAACACGACTCAAGAAGGTAGTTTCCCGGGGATGAGAGCCAGAAGGTTACATAAATATTGTTCTACATACTCTGTGTGTTCATTTCCTGGATCTGATTAATCTCCTCAAAGTGCTACGGTGAGAAGTCCGTTCCTGCAGAGGATGGAATGGTTCCCGCCTTATGGAGAAAGAGGACCCCAACATCAAATATTACCCACACATTCTTGGCAGACGCCCGGCCTAATGGCACCCCATGGTCAGAAACATCATCACAGCGTGGGTGCCTTCATACCTGGACCTCAGTTTAGAAGCTGTTTGACAGCTTAACAGATAAAACTTAGAGATTCTTTGAAATCATTGTCAAGTCAGATCCTGCCGTCATCTTGTGGAAACTACAGTAAATATTCGTACGTCTGCTGTCATTTCTGTCCTTTACTTTTAAATTATTTACCGAGAAAACTCTCTATGTAGGTTTATGCCTCATATTCCCCCATCATTCAGTTGTCATTACTGCTTTCATAAATTAAAAAAAAAAAAAAAACAAGGAAGGAACTGAGTTTACCAGTTTCGTTTAGTTTTAGCACACTAACCACTCACTCAGAAAGCTCTGTGGCTACTTCGTGGACTTGGGTTGTGTGACCCTATGACCATGACCTTCTTAGTGTCTCTTATTACCTTCCAGCAAAGAATGTGATCAAGACTCTGGACAGGATATTGACGTTGATTTCATCCATGGTGTCAGTGTGCTTGCGGATTTGCTCTGTGTAAAATATGGATTTGATCTGCTTCTTTGGTTTCTCTCTTAAAACCCAGTGGATTTATGGCCATTCCTGGCAACCCTGGTACATAAACCCTCTGTTGATGGTAAGTGACCAATCCCACATGGCCCAGACCCCTGCAGCACCCCGCCCTGGTCAAGGGAAGAATCCTCGGGAACTGAGTGGCTGTGGTCTGGCTCAAACTGTCCAGATGTGCTGGACAAGGCCACCTGGAAAGCTTTCTTAGAAAATTGACTCCTGTGTTTGGAGAAGATGATTGCAAAGTATTTATCTAGGAGTGAAGATCCAAGAAACCCTACAGCAAAAACACCAGAAAAGCCTGAAACTGTAGGAGTGATGCCATCATTTTAAAATCCTTCCATAAAAGGAAGAAGCCACAGTGGGGAGAGTTCAACTTCTGTATTAGAACAAGAAACTGACATTCCTTCCGAGGAGAACAAGGATCCAAGGAAAGTGAGTCGGCACAGAGTTCTTAGTGACTCTTCCATGACTTAAATTACATTTTACACCTTGAAAGGTGAATTTAACCATCTCCTATGGGAAGGTCATCCATTCTAAAAGAAAGAAAAATGAACCTAAGCCAGTTGTGAAATGTTTAAACCCGTGTTAGACACAGGCTTTCCCTAGAGCATCACTAATAGGTTTTCTTGAGAAGCAGGAAAAGATATTACAGTTGTTACAGAAAATCTGGATGTCGTGGTGACTAAGGGAAGACCATGGACCTAACTGAATATTTTGACACTGATTCAATAGTGAATCATTACAGATGTCTCAAAAAACTGTTCTGTACGGTAATTAGTCATAAAGTAGAAATACACAATTTTACCAGAGTAGTGAATTCCACACTTACATGTGTGTGAAAGAAATACACAGAAAATGTGCAGCCATCCGATTAAGATATATAATGCCCCCCAAATGCCTGAATATATGCATTTATCCTAGGATGGTTTATTGCTAAGCCACACTGGATAACTGTCTCATTCGACTTCCTCAGCTGAAAAGCCCACCTTGCTGAAGCCTTGACTCACTGAGCAGTAGCAGTACAGAAGGACGGGTGGGAACACGGCTCTCTGCATGTCCCCCCGGCCTTGCGGCTTACCAGCTGTGTGACCGTGACCATCTAGGACCTGAGTGGCTGCATCAAAGGCTCTCACCATCTCTGGGCCTCGGTTTCCTCATCTGTAAAATGAGAATTCTGATGACGCCTCCCTGGCATTGTTAAATGTGTGGGTGTGTGAGTGTGTTAATCTGCATAAACATTTGGAAGAGCTTGGGGCACAAAGCAGGCGTCATGTTTGCGTAGAAAGGGACCCAGAGTGTGTCTAGGTCCTGAAGCTGGACTCTGGGCTCGAACCATGGTCCACACCGCTTGTAAGACCTTCCTGAGCTTCACCTCCATCCTCTTGGAAATGGAATAAAGAATAGCACCCACCTCACTGGAGCTCAGAACAGCTAGGAGTTCACAGCTTTCCAGAGCCTGGCTTGGCTGTACCTTCGCTGAAGCACTGGCCGTCCACTTGCCCCTTCTTGCCACATATGAAGCCATCTGCTTTCGGCCTTATTCTCTCTTTAAGATTTACAACTCTTTTGTTAGAACTTCAAGATTTAGCGTGTGGGACTGGGTGTTTTTATTGGTAACTTCTGTCTCCCACAATATCCCACTCCTCCCAGTAATCTGCTTTGGCTGCACTCAAGCTAGGTCTAAACCTCTGACACACTGACTTTATAAAGTCATTCTGGCCATTGTAAAAATACCCACCTCTTCCTGGTTTCTGCAGATGTGTGCAATCCTATTCCTCCTAAGTGGAGCTGGTTAAGTTTGGGGTTGGCAAACTATGGTCCCGGGGCCACGTGGAGCCCACCACCCGATTCTGTAAATAAGGTTTTATTGGAACACTTCTTGCCCATTCATTTACATGCTGCCTCTGTCTGCCTTCTCCCTGCCAGGGCGAGGTTGAGAATTTAAAATTGTGTGGCCACCAGCCTAACATACATATCTGGCTCTTTAGTAAAACGTTTGCCAACTCCTGGGCTAGATGAAAGCATTTTTTCAGCAAAACAAGTGTCTTAATAGAAAATGATGACTCTATTATCTGTCACCCATTTTCAGGGCAAAATTAGTGTTAATGTTATCACAGCGACATAGTCCGACACCAGCATCTCACCCTGCAACCTCAGAAGCTTCCGGATGGGTTTCCACCACCCATCTAGCTCCCCGTCTTTTGTCCATTCTGCAAGGGCCAGGGTCTTTGTCAAATACAAACCCGACATAGACACTCTGCTCCGTCAAGCCTGCCATGCCCCTCCATTGCTGTGCGCCTGGAACCCAGATCCCATTGTGTGGCCCCAGGATCCTCAGGGCCAGTCCCATCAAGTGCTCCGTCCTCTTGATCCCCGATCCTTGGTTACTAGGGCTTCTTGCCTCGCCTCCACCGGCCCTCCCACCTTGGCTTTCTGCAGCATCTATCTTCATGCTCACCCCTCTTAGGGTGTGTGTGTCCATCTCTTTTCACAGTTATTCTTGAAGACCCACCAGATCCAGGATCGGGTCTGTCTGAACCACATGCCCATGTGCATGGCCCGTGGGCTGCATGTCCGTGTTTGTTAAAAGGTGACCTGCATTCACTGTGTCACTTTGGCAAAGGGAATGCATGGAGTAGTGTGAAAGTGTTCCACGCAACATGTGTCAGGGGAATGTGAAGCTGGGAAACCACAAGTGACCTTGTGAGTCTGCAGTCAGGCTCTGGAGAAGAAGCAGGACCTGAGGTCAATTTTCCTGGGATGTGAGAAAGTTGCCAAAAGATGCCTCTGAGGGGTCACAATGTCCTACTCATGTTTCATGGGTGAGGAGTATTTCCTGATGTTGTTTGCTTGATGATGTCAGTGGACACAGTCCTCGCTCAGTGAGGGTGAGACGTAACCTACAGATGTGTAGGAATTATTGCTTCTTATGGCTGTTTGGTCCCAATTTCCTCTCTCCTTTTCTTCACTCTTGTCCTTTGTATGAGGAGCAGAGGTTCAGGGGGAACACTCCTATCAGAATGAAGCCTACAGACCTTTCCTTCTTGCTACTTCCTCTTTATCACAAAAGAATCTCTCTCATTCCTTTAAAATGTGGGATTCTCATCGAGATTTGATTCTTGCCCTCCTTGCATTGTGATTTCTCCTGTTGAGCCCTGTCAGAAAGGAGCTAACTGAAGAGAAACACCAGGCTGGGAGAAGGAGTGAGTGAGCCTCATTGTGCAGGCTTAATTAGTACTCTGTGCCTAGTGCTCTATACCTAGTACCCTGCACCTAGTACTCTATACTTAGCACTCTGCACCTAATACTCTATACCTAGAACTCTGTGCCTAGTACTCTGTGCTTAGTACTCTATACCTAGTACCCTGCATCTAGTAGTCTGTGCCTAGTACTCTGTGCCTAGTACTCTATACCTAGTACTCTGTGCCTAGTACTATGTGCTTAGTACTCTATACCTAGTACCCTGCACCTAGTAGTCCGTGCCTAGTACTCTGTGCCTAGTACTCTATACCTAGTACTCTGTGCCTAGTACTATGTGCTTAGTACTCTATACCTAGTACCCTGCACCTAGTACTCTATACCTATTACTCTGTGCCTAGTACTCTATACCTAGTACCCTGCACCTAGTACTCTATACTTAGTACTCTGCGCCTGGTACTCTATACCTAGTACTCTGCACCTAGAACTCTATACTTGGTACTCTACACCTAGTATTCTGAACAATCAGTATCTGGGGAGGAAGAGAAGGAGCACAGCAATGCAGCAGGTTCACCTGGGTGGTGAACTGTGTATTCTAGGAAATGGAGCTGACAAGGACTTCAGATAGTGAAGGAAGCACATTCATGTTAGCAATGAAACTAATTTTTCCTAGTGTCAGAATGGAGATTGGCTTTTATCAGACCAAACCCAGGAGCAAGGGGCCAATGTAGAGCCCATTCAGATGAGAAATGACAAAAATCTTGTACTAGTCTGGGTCCTCAGAAAAACAGAACCAGTAGGTATGTGTGCCTGTGTGTGTGTCTGTGTGTGTGTGTGTGTGTGTGTATGTGTGTGGAGAGAGAAATTTTAAGAAATCAACTGATGTAGTTGTGAAGGCTGGCATGTCCCAAATCTGGAGAACCAGCAAAGGGTCAGTGCCATGGTTCAAGTCCAAAGGTCGTCTGCTGGCAGAATGTTCTCTTCTTCTGGGGAAGCTCAGTCTTTTGCTATTAAGGACTTCAACTGATTGGGTGAGACCCACCCACATTATGGAGAGCGATCTGCTTCACTCAAAGCCTACAGAGTTAAATGCTTACTTCATCTAAAAAACACCTCCCCAGAAACATCTAGAATAATGTTTGAGCAGATATCTGGGTTCCATTACCCGGTCCAGTTGACACATAAAATGAGCCATCATAGACCTGGATTTTGTCAGATGTGCAGGAGGGAGCAGTTTTGCTGGAGAAGAGGGAAGTAGAATCTATGATTTGGGGAGATGCAGGAAGGGTGGAGGATGGAAGCCAGGAGGGGTTCCACCCCCTGAAAGGGCATGCAGGGCAGAGGAGTGAAGGTGGGGACTGTCGTCTCCGGGTGGCCATTGCACCTCAGGTGGAGATGCTCTGTGGTGGAGATGCAGGGCTTTATATAGGTGAGGCGCTTATGGGGGATTTGGGGGCTCTCACCAGAAGGAAGAGATGCTCTCCTTCAGCCCTCTGAAAAAAACAGTAAATTAAAGGAAACTCATTTAAAAATAACATACATACACCTACACCTTGAACCTTTATTTTCACTTAAAATACATACATGCGCCCATTTGCTAATTTTTTTTTTTTTTTTTTTTTTTTTGGCTGCATTGGGTCTTCGTTGCTGCATGCGGGCTTTCTCTAGTTGCGGTGAGCAGGGGTTACTTTTCGTTGCGGTGCGCGGGCTTCTCATTGCAGTGGCTTCTCTTGTTGTGGAGCACGGGCTCTAGGCTTACCGGCTCAATAGTTGTGACTCATGGGCTCTAGAGCACAGGTTCAGTAGTTGTGGCGCATGGGCTTAGTTGCTCCACAGCATGTGGGATCTTCCTGAACCAGGGCTCGAACCCATGTCCCCTGCATTGGCAGGCGGATTTCTTAACCACTGTACCACCAGGGAAGCCCCCTGCTAATTCTTTTAGTTATAGCCAAAGCTTATTTTGAGTAGGAAGATGCCTATTAAAGATCTAAGTTGATTACTTGCATAAAATATGCCCAATACCCATGATGTTCAGTATGAGTTTCTTGACAGAAGGCTGAAACTCGTCCTATTCATCCAGGTGCAAAATCATCTTAAATCTTTCATTTTTTCTTCATAGTTTACTTTTCTCTCAGCCACACCTAAGCTGAGAGCAATTCCATTTAATGACTGATCTCTACTGAGTCATTCCAAAGATTCAACTTAGTTTTCATAGAAGCAAGTGTCTCGTTTTCCATGCTCATGTTCCATTGAGCTACACCAAACTAATTATATTACACAATTCCTATAACAAGTTCAGCTGGCAGAGGCAGATTTGAGGGCAGGCTCAGCTGCTTCCCCGTGTGCCCACTGTCACCAGGTGGTAGCAGAAGGATGTTGACAATGTGGACAAGGCTGGCTCTTCACCCCACCTGGCACTCAGCATGGTGTGGGCAGTGGCCTGGGGGTTTTGCCAATGGAGAGGCCCAACTGTCTGACAGGTCAGTTCAGAGTAGAGAGCTGCTCCTGAGGCTAGAAATGAACCCATGGCAGGAAGGCATTCATCCAGGTGGTGGTTCAGAGAAGAACAGATGTAGAGAATCCCTAGGACAGGCACTAATGGGGGAGGATCCCCCTGCTCTGTTCTCCTGGGGGCAGACATTGGAGGAGTCTCACATAGGAAGTTATATTGGTCCTTCCCAGTGGAAAACCAGTTGACTCCCTAGAGGGCAGGGTGGTAGAAGAGGGGTCTTTATAACCTAAATGGTGTCCTCAGCTATGAATGCAATCATTGTCACAACCTGCCATGCCCAAGCGAAATGTACATTACCGAAGACCTTGCACCCCATGAAGCCATCCTTGGGTAGGAACTGCATCTCCCCAGCTGTCAAGCTGTGTTGTTTGGGAGGATTGGAAGAGTGTCAGCACTGGACCTGTTTACCTTTACTTCTCAGAGCTCATCATTTTGAGGCGGGAAGGGCCAGCGCAGGAGGAAGCAGCTCTGGTCCATCCCAGCTCCTCAGCCACTTTGGTGTTGGGGGGTCTTTCTTCCTGAAGGAGCCTAAGCCTGCATGAATTGCACTCCCGGAAGCTCGGGTGCTGGGTCTGGGGCCAGGCACCTGCTCCAGATCAGTCTTTAAAGCCAGGAGGGCTGTGCAGAGCAGGGGCAGCTGGACCATGGGGCTGCTGGGCGATGCGGTTGCCTGGGTGGGCTTTTCACATTTGCCTATGACAGGGAGTGAAGGATGATGCCTCCTGCAGAAGAACCCACTCACCAGGCTTTTCCCCTGATGTTTTAATGGCACATCTCAGTTCTTATAATCGTTAAAAATAACATCAGTACAACTTTAATACAAAGGAGGGAGCAAAGGCACTTACCACCTTCAAGAGCCAGAGCGCTGGACTCTCCTGAGGAGCAGGTGTCCCATTTCTCAGAGTGTGTTCCCAACCCTGATGGTCATCTCGGCCACCAGGCTGGGGAAAGAGGGCTTTGTAAAAATTCAGGTTTTTGACCCTCAACCCCAGATTTGTGATTCCTGCAGAATGGAGGAGAGGCCAGGGATGTGCAGATGCTTGAGGGGCCCGCCATGCAGCTGTGGTTGGGGAAACATGGTCTCAGCCCCAGGCTAGGTCACAGGGTCCTCTCAGCCCCTTGGTGCCATCCTTGGGCACGAGAATTGGAGATGTTAAACTTGTTAAAGTGGAGGGAGGTACCGCCTACCCAGTCATTACTCAATTTCAGTTGCAACTTGGCGTAGATTGCTAACTCGCCTACCTGTGTGCAGTTACCACCTGAGTTTTTTTTTTTTTTATCCCATAGCAGAGGGGTTTGTGATACAAAGAGTTGGGTACTGAGTGGATGTAAAAGAGGAGTGAGAGGGGGTTGCCTTCCCCACGTTGAACTCTGATGATGGGAAAGATGTTTATTCTTTCCAGAGCGGGGATGAGTCCTGAGGACAGTGCTGTGGGGGTTCCCTGCATCCTCTTTGCATCTTCCACTCCCTCTGTGACTGTCTTTGCTTCTTGGGCTGCCATTTCCCCATCCGTAAAACACAACCAGAAAAGCAGACCATTTCTGCAGTCCTTCCCAGCTCTACTGGTCAGCCTCTTTTTTTCCAATTTTCCATGGAAACCAGATGGAGGAGCAGCCCCACAAAGAACCAGCCCTTCATTGTCCCTCAGAATCTAAGGACTTCCCTTTCACCTTCTATGAGCTGAGGGTTTTCATTTGAGCTAATGGGATGCACACACCCTCCGTGGTCTGCAGAGAAGAACCTTCAGATGAAGGATTTTTGCTGAAACAGGGAATTATTGGGGCTGTCTGCAACAGCGAGGTAGGTTTCTTTCACCTGTGTGTCCCTCATAATTCCATTTCCCTGCCTCCCATGTGTAAATGAATCCTACTGATTCTTCTCAAGATAACATCCGATGACAGGACAATGAGACAGGAAAATCTGGTAAAAAAATAATAAAAATCTCCATGTCTTTGGCTTCTCACAGTCCATAAAATTAACACCCACCACACCTCCTTTATGGGGAGCTTTTGATGTCCTGCAGTTTGGCTCGATGTGAGTCAGCAAAGAAATGCCGCATTTAAAGCCGAAAATTTACAGTCCTGTGTCTGGCTCGTTATAAATCTCTCCTTCAGTTTCACATCAAACAAAGTAGTTTAACTTTCGAGGCTGAACAAAATGAAGTCACTGTCAAGCTGCAGGCTTCCAAGTGCTGATGGCAAGAGCTTGGCTTCCCGATCCAGGTCCCCTGTTTCCTGAAGTCTGGCCCCGTCCTTGCCAACCAGTGGTCAGCCATGGACTTTCCCTTCTGAGGTGATGGTGGAGGCCAGTCCCCAGCATTGCTTCTAGAAGAATGCGTCCAGCAGACAGTCGGAGGGTTCAGAACATCCCTGCAAACAGGCTGTGGTGGAGGGGGATGCATGTGTGTCCGGCGTGTTGCTGTCACTTCTAATGCACTTACTACTGGACCCCGGGAGGATTTGCTCCAGACGTTAGAGTGTAAGCACAGAGCGCAAGCTGTTTGTCCAGGAACTCTGCCCCACCGACACCGTTCACTTACACATTTGGTTACCAAGATTGTTGGCCCTCTCAGAGCTGGATTTCTGCCCTGGAACTTGCCTGGAGTGCAGCTGGCATCCTACGATGCTGATGAAACATCCTTAGACATAGACCAATAATTCCCCAGTCAGCAGATGGACCAGGCCAGCTAATGGCCTGTGCGTGGCCCGCTGCCAGATGGGCTCAGGAATCAGCTTCCCTCCCTCCTCGTCCTCCCAAGACCTCTGATCCCGGCTGCTGTGCTTTCCGCTCACAGCCTGCCTGTCCTCTTTAAGTTAACTTCTTAGCTGGCTTTTTTTTTTTTTTTCCCCTGTGGCTAAGGCAGATTTTTCAAACTGTCATCTGTTTATTGTTGGATGTGCACTGTTACCTTGGAAACAGTTCATTTAGATGAAAAGCGTGGTAAATCTCAGATCACCTATACATGTGACGGGGCTGTAGTTTCATACAAAGACAAGGTCCTTCTGTCTTCAAATCCCACACGCTGCCCTGCCCGTAGGGCCGCAGTGGCGTCAGTCATAGGCCCTGGGCCACTGAGTGTGGAGCCTGTGAATGTCTGTGTTTATAGTCACAGAGGATTTTAAAGATGATGTCGGAAAGTAAAAGTGGGCGATTTGACTAAGTACAGCCTACCTGAAGGTTGTACCGGATACACTAGCACGTGAAGGTCGTGACTGACCGATGTGGGAGACACCTTGTAATCGGAGCTGTGTCTGAATGTTGTCCTTCACCCTGTCCAGCTCGCACCTCCCTGGAACTAAATCCAGCTGTGAACGTGGCCTTCTCTAGGTTCAGGCTGTGACCCGGGTTCTGCCCCGTCATGACTCCTTGTGTTTATTGAGTTAATGAAAGACCACTCCGCAGAAGATCAGAAGTTATTCCTGAAAATGGAATTGGCTTAGTGCTTCAGCTTGAAACTTTGAAGAGAACAGAAGAAGAAACTGAAACCGAATTCCAAACTGAAGGGAACAGCTCCTAATGCTGAATCCGTGACAGCCCTGGGCTGGCCGTGGGTGATGCTCCGCTGTGAGCCTCAGGCTCTGGTCCCCACCGAGGGTGGCCTCTGAGCCTGAGTGCCAGTTACAGCACCGTGCCTGCCTGGCGGGGGGGGCGGGGGGGGGGGGTGCTTCATGACAACGTATTTCACTAAACCAAATACCCTTGTTGGGAATTTGCATTTTCAAAGGAAACATTAAATAACCAAAACCAAAACGTTATTATTTTTTTTATGAGGAGGTGAAAGTCATTTTCTGATAAACAAATAATTACTGTTGACAATTAGGGATGTTGAATATGGAACAGATGGTGCCAGGAAATTCTGCCCAAACTGTTGAGTGACAACCATAAATTCCACCACCTCTCCTGGCAGCACTGAGGGCTGTAAGGGTGAGCCCCAGGGGAGCCCTCAGCCAGGGCAAGTACTGTGGTGGCCGCGTAGCTGAGTCCTCCAGATCCTGCCGGGGAAACCTGACTGATTGGGGTTATACCATCCACCTGCTTTGTTCCAGATGGCAAACTTGAAAAACCAGAACAAAGCAGGACAGGTATGGCCACTGGTAGCTACCCAACACACCTTGTTCTGCTCATGGAACCCTCAGACGTCAGCACAGAAGCTTGCATGGATTTCGATTCTTTCATAAGCTGAAATCAAGACATTTCCCCAGAGCTCTGCCTGTGAAACAAAGCAGACACTTGGCATTTCCAGATGCTGTGTGAACGATCTTTGTTCAGGACCACTTCTTAATGATGTGCAGAAGAGAAGGGCAGAGAGTGGACCAACCCAGTTGGAACAGCTTAAGATGGTGGAGATAGAGGACTTAATTCAGGGGTGTGAAAAGCCTTGGAGGAGCCAAGACGCCTTTGCACACCAATTACAGTTTATGAGGCTGCGGGGTTGAGAGAGCAAACTTAAGAAGTGGGAGGAAACATAAAAACAACAGAAAAGCAATGGAGAAGATCCAAATGCAGACTCATCACAGCCAGGAGGCCAAAGCCCATGTTTCATAAGGGTTAGGCATAATTTCCGTGGTTTAACATGATATTAAAGAACGCTAATCTTGTTGACATTGAAAAATGGAAGCATTTCCACGGTTGATAGAGAACAGTTCCTACAAACCTGACATAGTTTATTATTATATGAGTAAAACTTTGCATTCTTTTTCAATAATTTTCTTAGAAATATAATAGAGTCTGTTCATGAGAAACACTTGGTATAAAATAGTTCAAGGCTTCTACAAACAAAAATAGATAAAAATATCATGGTACACCTCAGGCTAAAGGCACCAGGTGATACTGCAGGGCTGCTGAGAGCCCAGGCATGGCGGGGGGCGGATCATTTCCACTTCCCATCCAGGCGAACTTTCACAGGAGTCCAAAATCTGGCTCTAAAATGATTTGGGTCACAGACCCCTTTGAGAACTTGAGGAAACATGCTGGTGGTTTGCTCAGCAATCTTGGAGGCATGGTCCACCTAGAACTTGTAGGATTTCAGGTGTCTGTGGATCTCCTGGTCCTTTATGCCTTTATTTCCTTATTTAGATATTCATCTACTCAGTCTGGTACTGCAAAATATTACAGACTCTGAAAATATGTTCATGGAAGCTTTTCAGGGTAAGAAAAATGTTTGTTTTAGACATTGAGTTATAAAAATGCTGAATTTAAAAGTTGCTCATACTTCCCTCAATCATGTTAAAAGAATAACATATATTTACACACACACACACACACACACACACACACACACACACACACACACACACACACAAAGCACCTGAATCAAAGGTGAGGAGCTAATGAGGAATCATTGTCCCCGGGAGGAGGGATGGTGAGTACTTTCCTCCTCCCTTGTTGTGTTTCTCCCCACGTAACCCGGTGCACACACTCTGTCCTCACAGAATCTCTTCTGTTGGTACAGCATCTCTGAGAGGCCCCTAGTGAGCTCTCGGCCAGGCTTTCTGGACACTGCTTTGCATCCTCAACCCAAGTGTGACTGTCCAGGCACCCTGTGTGGGGAGAGGATGGAGGCCACCAAGACAAAGGAGAACCAGGCATCTTCACAAATCCTGTCTTCCCTCCAGATTCAAGAGGAAATCTTGTTCTATCAGTTCACACTCAGAAATGCTGTGGAACAGGACACAAGTTTTCTGCTCGGGGCCCTTGAGCCCTCCTCCTAGACTTGGCCGAGGCAGAGCCTCACGACAGCTTCCTGGGCCCTGCTGTCCTTCGATGTCCCATCACGCTGACAGCTGGACACATCGCCGGACCCTGCTCCACCTGCAGGGGTCACGCTTCTCTGTCTGAGGGAAGGAGATCACGGCTTTTCCTTTCTCCTTGGGGATGATTTTTGACCACCACCGACACGGAGCCCCATGGGCCCTGAGTTTTCTGTAGAATTTTCAAATGTTGCTTACACGCCCTGAACAAGGAGACAAATATGAGTGGAAATCAAGTCCTCTTAGAGTCCAAATGGCAAATGGCTGTCTCCCCGGGACCCAAGGACGTCCGTCCAAATGGGTACTCCTTACTGGACCGCATCTCACCTCCCGGCTCTCCCGCCCCAGACGGGCCCCACCCTGGCTGTGCCCTCAGCCCTCCTGCGGGTGGACTTGTGCAAAGCTTTGGGGACACATGCAGGCTTATCTGAGAGCAAATGGTGATGCCACGGGGCTGAGCTGGACCCAACCTCCCCACCTCCATCATCTGCCAACATGCCTATCGACAAAGAATGCTTTTACAGTCAGAAGAGAGAGAAACAGGGCTGCTTCGAGAAACATCCTCGAGCATCAGCAGCTGCTAACAAATTGAAAGAAAGACGAGCAGACATTATAGGTCTCCTGCTGGAAGTCATCACTTTTAAAGTAATCACACAAAACAAACAAACAGACAAAAAACCCGCATCTGACAAAGGCATTAGATTCACCTAAATTACAGGAAGTGCAGAGGAGCATACTAAGTGATACCACAGAGATGTAACTTGCAAAGTCCTGAAATCAGCCAAAAAAAAAAAAAAAAAAAAAAAAATGGAGACGCAGTAAGGTATGCAATCTTTCTGTAACAGATAAATGGAATAGAAAAATAAATGAGATTACAGAAGAACCTACAGACTAAAAGAGAAGAAAGACACATCAACCAATTGCAAACTATGAGCTTTATTCAGATTCTGACTCTGACGAGCGATGAAATTTTGACATTGACGACATACTTGGGAATGGAACGCTGAATATTTAATGGGGATTATCGTTAAAAATTTTAGATGTCACCATGGCATTGTGGTTATGTTGAAAAATCTAAGACTCCTTATCTTTTAGAGATGTGAATTGAAATATTAATATGTCTAGAATTTGCTTCAAAATGCTATAGGGATGGGGGCATAAACTGATCATCTTTGGAGCTGAGTGGACACGGAGGGCCTTTATTTTTGTACAAGTTTGAAATTTTCTTTAGAAAAAAGTTTTCTAAAGAAAAAAACTTTCTTTAGAAAAAAGGGAACCAACACACTGTTGAGGGGAGTTATTTCCAAGTACAAGTGAACCCGAAAGCCAAGGGAGGGGAAGCATGACCACCAGGAATGCTAATCGTGGAAGTTAGAAGGGGTAGGGGCTCAGGGAGACTGCCTGGCAACTGAAAATAACTGTGCACCTATAGACAGTAGGTGGGAAATGATGCAGGTCGATGCCTGCACAGACACGGCCCTCCGCTCTGGAGAGCTGGCACTGTCCCTCACTGTGGGTCTCTCTGTCCCCCAGGTGGTCCGTGGGGAACTGGAGCACCTGCAGCCGGACGTGCAGTGGAGGCACCCAGAGCCGGCCCGTACAGTGCACGCGGCGGGCACACTACAAATCGGAGCGGGTCTCCGCCAGTCTGTGTCCGCAGCCCATGCCCTCCAGCCGACAGGCCTGCCAGCCTCAGAGCTGCCCACCCGCGTGGAGCGCCGGGCCCTGGGCGGAGGTAATGGGGCAGGGCCAGCGTACGGGGACGGCGGGGCCCCTCCTAGGCAACGTGGGGCTGGAGTCTTACCAGGCCTTGAAGGAGCTGACGCGCTCTTCCCGTGCAGTGCTCTCGAACCTGCGGGAAGGGGTGGAGGAAGAGGTCCGTGGCCTGTAAGAGCACCAACCCCTCGGCCAGGGCGCAGCTGCTGCCCGACGCTGTCTGCACCTCGGAGCCCAAGCCCAGGACTCACGAGGCCTGTCTGCTCAGGCGCTGCCACAAGCACAAGAAGCTGCAGTGGCTTGTGTCCTCCTGGTCCCAGGTGGGTGCACTGGTCCCAGGTGGGTGCACTGGTCCCACTTGGGTGCACTGATCCCAGGTGGGTGCACTGATCCCAGGTGGGTGCACTGATTCCAGGTAGGTGCACTGGTCCCAGATAGGTGCACCTGATTCCAGGTAGGTGCGCCGGGTCCCAGGTGGGTGTACCTGGTCCAAGGCAGGTGCACTAGTCCCAGGCAGGTGCACTAGTTTGAGGTAGGTGCACTGGTCCCAGGTAGCTGCACTGATCCCAGGTGGGTGCACTGGTCCCAGGTGGGTGTACCTGGTCCCAGGTACGTGCACTGATCCGAAGGGGTTGCACTAGTCCCAGGTAATTGCACTGGCCCCAGGTAGGTGCACTGGTCCCAGGTAGCTGCACTGATCCCAGGTGGGTGTACCTGGTCCCAGGCAGGTGCACTAGTTCCAGGCAGGTGCATTAGTTCCAGGTACGTACACTGGTCCCAGGTAGGTGCACTGGCCCCAGGTAGGTGCATTTGGTCCCAGGTGGGTGCAGTGGCCCCAGTTGGGTTCACTGATCCCAGTTGGGTGCACTGATCCCAGGTAAGTGTGCCAGGTCCCAGGTGGGTGCACTGGTCCAGGTAGGTGCTCCAGGTCCCAGGTGGGTGCACCAGGTCCAGATGAAACTGGGTCGACCAGCTCCTGCCTTGGGGCTGCCTCTCATCTGGTCTCTCTGCTTCCACTTCTCCTCTGCTTCTTCTTCCCCCGAGTCTCTGATCCCTGCCCATAGTCCAGTATTCAGTCCTCCCTCCTGGCACGCACTCGTTGGAGTGTCCGGCTTTCTCATCACATCCCTGGCGTACCTCACCCAGGTCATCCACACGCTCATCACTCCCTCGTGTTGAGCAGCGATTGAGTGGGTGAACAGGTGCAGGTGTGAGGGGAGGGGTGTTCATTGCGCTGACCATGGGGTGGGGGCACCCACTGCACCCCAGAACACCTGCAGCCACTTCTCTGGCCATGCTTAGGCAGTAGAGCAGGTGGATGACCTCAGGAGACAGAGGACCCGTTCCCTGAGAGGAATGTACATAGGCAGGCTTCTCATTTGGGGAAGAGACTGCTTGTGTTGGGTTTGCTCAATGCCTTGTGCTGCTGAAGGCTGGGAAGCCCCTGATCTGCACTGTCGGGGGACTGTCCCAAACCCTGCTTCTCTGAGACCAACATTTGGAAACTCGAGTTTGGAGTGTTAAAGGTTTTGTGCCTCGCTTTGGCCCAAGTTGGGGCCGGACATCCTGCTGGGGAGCAGACAGAGCTGCCCACCCCCGTGCCCGGGAGGGGACATCGGGAGGCCATGCCAGCCCCCTGCCCGGGCGCAGCGAGCCCAAGGGTTGCCTGAGCGGCCTGTGAGAGGCTCCTTCAGAGAGGTGTGCATCACTCAGGGGCACAGGAGTCAGTAAAGCACAGCGGACATCAGAAAGCCAGCCGCCCAGAGAGCAGCAGCCGCCGCCACCCTCGGGAGCTCGCCTGTGATCCCAGCTGCGGGGCTGCCTTTCTATAGCGGACATGAAGAGAAAGGCCCCAGCTCCCGGATCCCGCGCCCTCAGGGGCAGACTCGGGGCCACAGCCCCCGTACCCACACCTCCACTGGCAACCTGCTCAGGAGGGAGAAATGAATCAATAAAGGGATGGTGTGCCGAGCAGGGCATTTAACCCGGGTGAGACGACACTTCCGTTTGCCACTGAAAACTAAAAACATCATCACTCTTGGATAAAGCCTGTTTCTGCTAAGGTAGAATTCCTGGTCCTCTGTCTCCTGGGACCTGGGAACATCAGAGTCTCTAGGACTGAATCGCGTTGTCATTAGAAGACTTTTGTTTCTGTGCATATCCCCAGAGGCTAAGTCCTTAGGAAGGAAGCAACTTGGGCTGTGTCCTGGAGGTGTCCCCCTGGGAAGCCCTTGCACTGAATGTATAACACATACGGGTGCATACACACACACACACACACACACACACACACACACACACACACACACACACACACACACACACACACACACACACCTCCCAGAACTTCTCTCTTAGGCATGGCCCCTGCAAGGCCCTGGGAAGAGTCCTCCAGCTCATTCCTGGCATCAGGACACACTGAGCACACCTGTAAGCCAGGTCTGAACATGAGTGTGAGGCCAGAACCCAGGCATCTGGGCTCCTCCACTTATGTGATCTGCGGAAATGTCAGCCCAGGGCAGCAATGCCAGCCACTGGGACCTTCCCCGTGACCTCCGAGCTGACCTTTTGGTCTTCTCTGTCATCCCTCTGTGGCAGGTGTCTGCAGCCTCTGCCTGGCCACAGATTTGCCCAGAGTCCCACCGCCCATGCTAGAAGGTCTGGCTGCAGTGACAGCTCAGGCTCAGAGCACATCACCGTGGGACCGAATAGGTTTGCTGTCTGTGCTCGCTGTCTTCAGGGCAGCACTCGACTTTCTGAGGATGACTGTGAGCCCTGGGTTTCCCCTGCCTGCCCCTGCTTTAGGGGCCAGCATCACGCTGCAGTTGGGTGGTGTGAATCCATGGAGCTATTACATTTCAGTGCATTCTGGTGTCAGGTCCAGCCCAACATTTCAATTTCCCAGTGAAGCAGTAGCTCCAGAATTACTCTCTTCACGGTTTCTGATTGCCCTGCCCCAACTCATGCCCCCAGTGCTAGACCACTGTGACCACAAGGTCTTCCTTTTTATGGCAGATACTGTAACACCTTTTTAACATGCCAAGGTCCCATGTATTCCACTGACCATTTATACTTAGGAAAACGGTCAAGCTGATATAACCAGGAGGCTTCTTGACTCAATGATTTTGTAGAAGAGACAGCCACCACAGGAGAAATACCTTTCACCCGCATCCTTTGTTGTCTTTTCTTTTCAGTGCTCTGTTACGTGTGAAAGAGGAACACAGAAAAGATTCTTCAAATGTGCTGAGAAGTACAGTTCTGGGAAGTACCGCGAGCTGGCCCCGAAGAAGTGCTTGCACCTACCGCAGCCCCACCTGGAGCTGGAACGCATCTGCGCCCCATTCCCCTGCCCTAAGCACCCCCTGTTCGCGGCTGCAGGCTCCCCACAGGCCGACTGGTTTGCCTCGCCCTGGTCTCAGGTAGGGGTGAAGGGAGGGCGAGCAGAGCCCCTGCTCAGTGTTGGTGGCTGGCCTGGGTGGAGAGGTTCCGGCTGGATGTGAGCTGCTCGAAAGCAGATAGTCACAAAACAACCATCCCGACTGGTATTTACCCAGAGATCACTTTGTGGCAAGTGTCCTGCTAAGTGTTTTACTGTGTATCCTACACACTGACAGGTGGGTAGATACATACATGCATACATATATGTACATTTTATATATACAGTCCCCAGTGCCTACCAGGGCACCGAGCCCATACAGAGTACTCACAGAATATTTGCTAAATATGGAATTCTAAATGAAAAACAAATTCAATGAGTGACTCAGGGGGGCTTCCCTGGTGGTGCAGTGGTTAAGAATCCACCTGCAAATTCAGGGGACACGGGTTCGAGCCCTGGCCTGGGAAGATCCCACATGCCGCAGAGCAAATAAGCCCGTGTGCCACAACTACTAAGCCTGCACTCTAGAGCCCGCGAGTCACAACTACTGAGCCCACGAGCCGCAACTACTGAAGCCCGCGTGCCTAGAGCCCGTGCTCTGCAGCAAGAGAAGCCACCGCAAGGAGAAGCCCGTGCACATGTGTTTCTAGTCACTGAGGATCTCCCCAAGTCTGTGTACCTGATGGGATGAGGGAGGAAAGCTCCCAGAGGAAGCATCGGGAATGTGGCCAGACCAGCTCCTAAAGAAGCAGGCTGCTGGGTCCCCAGCTCCACAGAAATGTGTAACCAGTGTTGATCTGGGTAAGCTTTACTAAGGACTGAACAATTACTGTTATTGATCTGCCAGTGGGGCAGGCCACATCCCAGGCAACACACGCTCGTCTGCACCACCTGTCCTGGAAAGGACATCAGTGTTCTGTGTGGAGATCAGTGCCAGCCAGGGGCCGGGCAGGAGGAGCGACTGGTGCAACCACAGTGCTTAGCCAGACGGGACCAGTGGGGTCAGACTTTGACCAGCTCTCCCTCCATCTGAGTCTCCTTACGTATTTCCTGGCCTCGGGGACTCGTCTTCAACCCCCCTCCTGATGCAAAATCCCTTTCCTCAGGCCCCTGCACCATGACAGCCGCTGTGCGAGGCTCCTCTCAGAAGGGACACCACACCCTGCCTCCTGGGCATGTCCTGTGTCTTGCCGTGAACAGTGTCCCCAAAACTCATGTCCACCCAGGACCTCAAAATGCGATCTTATTCAGAAATAGGAAGTTTGCAGGTTTAATTAGCTAAGATGAGGTCATTCTGGATTTGGGCGAACCCTAACCCAATGACCAATGTCCTTATAGGACACACAGGGGAAAGGTCATGTGATAATAGAGGCAGAGGTCACATTGATGCAGCTATGGGCCCAAGAACACCCAGGATTGCCGGCAGCCGCCAGACTCTGGAAAAGGATGAGCAGATTCCCCCTTAGGACCTCCAGAAGAGATGGAACTTGCTCCTTCTGCCAATGTCTTGATTTTATACTTCTGGCCTCCTGAACTGAGAGAGTTGTTTCTGCTGTTTCAAGCCCCCCAGCTTGTGGTCATTTGTTCCAGCAGCCCTGAGCATCTAACATGGTTGTTATTGGTGTTACTGAATCTAGCCTGGGTCTGCTTGCCCAATGCACAGCAAAGCCAATCTACTGACACCATTTTGTGGTGAAGGAAGGTACAATGTTTACTGCAGGCACCAAGCAAGGAGAACAGCCTCAAAAAGACCTAAACTCCCTGACAGCTTTCAGGAAAGGGTTTTTAAAGACTGAGGGAGAGGGTTACGGGGTACTTGATCAGCTTGTTCACAGTTCCCTGATTGGTTGATGGTGAGGTAACAGGGTGGTATTTCAGGAATCTCAGTTGCCGATTTTCTGGCCCCAACCGGTATGGGCTCTATGTGCTGGTTGGTGGTCAGCATGCAGTTGACTTTCTCTGGTGGGGTTTCAGTGTCTGCAAAACAACACAAGGACATGGCTCAGGATGTTATCTGTAGCCCTTGAGGAGGAACCAAAGGTCCTTGACTTTGTTTTATGGCTAAACTATTATTTTGTATTACTGGACTGTTTTCCTTTGTTTCAGCATTTTTTAACTTCTCTGATTAAATTTTAATTTTTGGTACTTGGGGAAGGCCTAGGAGGTTAAAGCTTTTCTACAAACAAGAGGTGGGGGACACTGGGGGTGTCTGTCCCCAGGAAGGCCCTGCAGGGTGCTGCTCATTTTCAGTTGTGTCCTTGTCCCATCATGTTTCCTCCTGACCCCCCAAGGGTGACTCCCAGCAGCAAGGGCTGTGTCTTAAGTTCCTTCACATTCCTCTTAGCCCAGCTTGCAGTCTGAGGACAGTGGGCATGTGAGCTACAGCAGCTGAATCCGACAGTACCATGGTGTCCGCCAGCACAGGGGTTTCTCCAGAAGGAGGAATGTGAATCTCAGAGGGGAGACCTCAAGGCTCTGTGACCCACAGTCCCCTGATCCAGGAATGGCCAAGAGGTGACAGGCGGTGGGCTCTTTCACTCTCAGCTCTCCTGATTCCCCACAGACCGGGGTCCCCAAGCATGGCACTCACTCTCCCTCATGTGTGCCCGCCACCCACAATTCTATTGAACAATCTTCTGACGTAAACTCAACCCTGAATGCAAACCTGAAATGAACAAGTTTGACAGAGCAAAAATCACACAGAATTATGATTTTTATCTAAGGCCAAAGGAAACAAACGGAAATATATATTGGAACCAAATTAATCCACTACGGAATTTTTTTCAGTATTAGCTAAAATTTTACTAGAATAAAACCATTTTAAAATCCCCCCAAATGAAGCCCCAATTCATTCTGTTGGAGCTCTGCTGTGTATGTGAGCCCAGGATTGGCTGGTAATCAATAATCTTCTCTAGAAATCGCAACATCCCAGCCCGGCCATTGCCGTCCCTCTGGTGCCTCTGCCACATTCCTGGTCCCAAACTCTGAGCTCTGAACAAGGAAACCATCCCTCAGTCCTTGGAGCGGAAGAGGCAGAAAGACCTTCCACCCACTGTATGCACTGCCCTCTAGCTGTGTTCTTGCTTTGCTTGGTTCCTCTTATCTTCAAACTCGATGTTGCTTTTTCATTTACAAATATATGAACTCCTCCCCAAATGGTATTTAAATTATAATTTGTTTAATTTAGAATATTGGACCAGGGGACCTTTGAACCACATCCTTTTCAAGCATTTGCTGTTTTTAAGTAGGTCAAAAGTATCACTTGCTACACACGTTTCCCTTCTATTTTCCTCTGAGTGCACAGGCTTTCCAGCAAGGTGAAGGGATGGATGAGCTAAGAAGCTGAGGCGAGTTGTTTCTGAGGCAGATGCTTCGCTTTCTCTGTCTTTTTGAGAATGTGAGTCAGAGGCAAGTACAGGTGGATCCCAAGACCATGGTCCCTCTGTCCGTGGGGAGACTGAGGCTCCTGAGACTGAATCAGGCCAGTATTCACTCTGCTCAATTCAGAGACTTCAGGCAAATTTAGAAAAAGAAAAACAAGGTTTATCCTTATTTACTTTAACCCAAAACCTAAAACCTAAAAATACATCTTGCATAGTTTTCACCAGCCTGAAATATTCAAGCTGTCTGTCTAATAAGTCATTTTTATCATAAGCTGCTTGAAGATCTTATCCGGTGTGACTCATCTGTTACATTCCGAGTCCGTAACTTTGGGGAGTAATAACTCAAAGGCGATGTTTGCCATGAGCTCTTGTACCCAAAGCTCTGTGCCCTGCCATCGTGGGAAATTGTGGGACGGAAATGCGTGGCCAGCGCCTGGCTCAGTTTTGCCCGCAGACAGGTTATTCCTGTGACAGCAGGAAGGTGGCGGATTCTGTTATTTGACCAGGAGAGTTTCTATTGGTCTCAATGGCCCAGCTTATCATTTTGGTTAGTAGTACGTCGTCTGGCAGGACTGACTTCATTCGTTTGGGTCGTTTGGGCTTAGCATCCGGTGGATCACACGCTGACCTGGTCTTGAAAAGGCTTAAGTACGAACACCTGCTGGACTGTGTCTGACTCTACATGACAGAGACTGGGTGTGTTCTCAGCGCTGGAGTGCCGGGGCCCTGTCTCGTTCTGGGGTTCCTCACCAGGACTGTGCACAAGTTGATGTGGAGACCCTTGGGCTCTCAGGGGCAAAGAGCCATGTCCCAGACGTCATCGATAGGGTTTTCCATCTGGGCAACTATGACTGCAACAATGTATCAAACACACACACACATACACAGACTCACACATATGGACATACACGTGAACACACACACATGGGCCCACACAGAACATGTGGAGACTTCAGCAGGCTTGGTCTGGATGAGTGTGGTCAGTCCATCACAGAGGGCTGCCCTGCACCCTTGACCCATTCGCCCACCTCTAATAATTTGCTCTCATCCTCTTCTAATTATGAGGGTGCACAGGAAAACAGGAACCGTTTTGTTGACATTGATGGATAAGGTCGCCTGAGCTGGAGGGAGTCTGCCTGTAACCAATTGAATTCGTACAAAAATACACAGCCCCGTCTACGTTTAGAGCAGAAATTGTGTGTGTGGTCCCATCCTGACTGAGTAGACATTTGGTCTCTGGGAGAAGTTATGGTGGCTGAAGCTCCAAACTTGGAGAGGTCCACGAAAGTGATAAATAAGGGAAGAAACTGCCCCCCTCCCGCCTCTGTAGAGGCTTCCCAGAAGGAAGATGAAGGTGTGAGACCTCTGGCTGTCTGCAGTTAACATGCATTTGTTTACTAAGTGTCCATGCATTTGAGAGATGAACTTTGCCCTGGAAGAAGCCCCGTGGTTTTACAGGTTCCTGTGAATGTGACAGGTGGACGGTTACCTTAGACTAAGACCACGTAGAACATCAATCAGGACTTAGAGCTCTCACACATCGCCTTCACTAGCATTTTTCCATGAAGACCAATAACATAAACAAGAGTAGTCGCTCTAATTTAAAACAAACCCAGAGGCAAATGTTATTATTTTAAAATGTATCTTTGGGTTTTTTTGATAATGACTAAGAGTAATCATCAATTCCCCCATTTCTCCAGTCAGAGGTTATGCAGTGCCTCTTATACAGGGGTGGTCAATCCTCCTAGGAACACGGGGATTGCCGAGGGGTCAGGGCACACAGAGAACATCCGAAGGGAGAGGTCTTTCAGCATGTCAATGTCCGTAGAGTCTGTCTGAGTAGATGCCTTCCCTGAGACTCCCTGGAAGGGTGCAGGACTGGTCAACCTACAGGGGCCCTTTCAGAGCAGAGTGTGCTGGTCTGCATGAGGTCCAGGTGAGGACGGGCATGCATCACCCTCCAGAAGGCCGTTTAATTCTAGAATGACAAGAAGACCCTCATTGCTAGACCTCAGGGGGCCATCCCATGGAATCCTGCCTCGACGTTTTTCTCCATCTGGTTCCTTGGTTCTTGGACAGAGCCCTGGTCTCAGGCCCTGTCACCAGCAGCAGCATGTGGGGGTGAAGGGCCAGAGGCAACAGGAGGGGGCTTAAGGCCCCGGGGCCCCAGCAATGGGGTGAGCAGCCCATGCCCAGCTCTTCAGTGGTGATGTCCCTGCTCTGTACCCTGAAGCCACACGCCCCAGAGTCTGGAGGGACCCCCTCTCCCCTCAGCAAACAGACACAGAACTACCCACCCACCCACAGAGTGGGAGTCATCCACATTTTCTGGCTCAGGGACATTCAGACTGAGGCCCTGGAAGGTGAACAGAAGTGAGCAGGGTGCGGGGGGGAGAGTCCATGGACTGAAGATGACAGTGACTGCCAGGGCCACGCGGGGGAAAGTCTCAGGTGCTCATTTACTTGTTTGCAGTCAAGCTGCAGGTCAGCTTGACGTGCGAGTTTTGTTAGATTGAATGTGACTGAAGTCAGTTCTGAAAATAGAAGAGGAAGGTGCTCTTGCCGGTGTGGTTCCGGTCACTCACTGGAGAGCAGTTCTCCGGGTATGTCCCGACCCGTAGCAGCGTGGCTACACATGCAGGTTCTCGGGCCCAGCCCAGAGCTGCTGGTGTTCAAGCTTTGGTCCTGGGCCCCAGCATTCTGCTTTGCTGAGTCCTGTGGTTCATTCGGACACGCATTCGAGCTTGAGAGCCACTGGTGTGGAGGGTGTCTCCAGCAGCAGGGGTTCTGGACAGAGGGCGACAGCAGCTGTCACTCTGCAGGTCAGAGAGCAGGTGCAGGACACCATCAGCACCCGGCACGGTGGCCGCCTCTCCTGCCATCAGTACGAGCAATGGCCTGAGACGCTCAGGCTAAGCCCCATGAAGCTGAGGAAGAAGACGTAGCCTTTGACTTCAGATCTGAGCTCCGGTCTCTCTTTCCACCGAGTATTCCTTTCCCAGCAGTGTTGTGTCCTGTGACTTGTCCTCCACACCTGCTGCTCCTGCAGCCCCAGGCCCTCGCTCTCCACCCTGGGAGTCTGCACAGAGATTCTTAGGATCAACCCATCTGCAAATCCAGTGAAAAATCTGGAATGTGATTTCTAAACTCCATGCTGAGTTTGAGGCCACTATGTTTATGATATAGCTGAACCACTTGCATAGCTTTTCCTTCCTGGGGAAAACAAACCAAAAAAAGTGAATAAACTTTTTCAGATTCCTTCTTTTTCTTCCCTCTCCTGCTCTATCTCTGGTTCTATCAATGTAAAGTATTTTCAAAATCTACAGCCAAACATCTTAGTTCTTTCTGTTTACATGAAGAAACACAAAAGTTGAGCAAGTTGGAGGTTTTTTTCCTAAAAAATGTCTCCCACGGGGAGTTTAAAATCTCTCTAGACCAGTTCTTCTCACACTGGGTGTTCTTATAGATCATCTGGGGGTGGTGCAGATTCTGAGGCAGCGTCCAAAGGTGGGAGGCAGGGATGTTGACAGGCTCCCAGCTGTTGCCAGGGCTGCTTGTCCAGAAACCAAGCTTTGAGTAGCGGCTTTAGAAAGTGCCCCGAGGAAGGGCGAGCTGCTTGTGCTCAGCACTCGTGTCTGGAGCCTAGACCAGTGCCTGGTAAGAGGAGGAGGAGGATCCCTCTTTGTGAATAAATCAACCAATGACGAAAAAAGAATCAAACCACTTGGTGCTGTTTAAGTGATGCAACATGCTGGCCAGATCTCTTGATTTCTCATTGAGGCAGAACATCTTTAGCAAGAGTGGAATTCTGCCTCTGCTGCTGCTGATGAAAGAAACTCAACTCACAAGGCAGAGACATTCATCACCTACAGAGGAAGATGTGACCAAAGAGACCCTAGGAACCCTGTGGCAGTGCAGCCCTGTAAGTTCTCAGTCCACAATGACAGCTGAGGGAGGGGCTGGAACCAGAGTGCAAAGCACCCAGGCCAGAATTGCGGCTCTGCCGGAACGTTCAGAAAGATGTTACAGGCAGTGGGAAACATCTAGCTCTATCGCGGATGGGCCTCACGATTGAGGAATCAGACGTGAGTCTGCCCACAACATTGTTGTTTTCCTGGCTGCCACAGTCATATACTGAAACTGAACTATTGATGACGTTCGCTGAAATTGGTTTTGAAGAGAAGGGGTAAGCCTCACAGAATGTTCCAAACCCACATGCTTATCAGCTAAAGCCCTGGATTTTCTCTCCAGGGGCACAGCCATCCTTTCCCTAAAGACAAAAACAAGAAGCAGGAACAGTTCCTTCAGCTTATGAGTTTTCAGGACTCTCTGTTTCCAACTTTTCTCCCCCCGAGGGGCAGATAGAGATGTTTCACTTACTCCATCACAGAGTCCCTATCCCAGGGGATGTCAAAGCCACTTCTCCGGGCTCTGTTTGCAGCGGGTCCTGAACATCTGGCTGCAGGCAAGCGTCTGGCTGTGGGCTGTTTCTGCTGTGGAAGACCAGCCCCAGGGCTGCTCCAATGGGGTCCTGGCACACGGACCTGTACATGCTGTCAGCAGCCTGAGTCATGTGTGTCCCTAAGTCTGCACGGCTTTAGCCTCGTGTTTTAAAGCAACCATTTAGCTTATCCACAGGATATCCAAAACGTTCTCTGACCCCGGCATTTTGCAGGTGCTCCTTTAATTGCTTACATTCTTAACTGTCTTGAACTCACAGCCTTGTCTGAGCACAATTCACATGCTTCCGTCTAGACCTCGAGTCGCCTTCTTTTTGGGCATATTCACTGCTACACGTTTGGGCCCCTCTGTCTCTCTGATCACCCACGTCCCTCCTGGTTTATTGCCGGCAGTTGATCTCAGATGGACCCACTGCTGTGGTCTATGGGGTGTGCGCCCGGCCAGCTGGTGAGGGATGGTCTGACCCAGCCTCTCCTTCCTACTCTGGCCCCGCCGTGCTCTGTGCCTTAGAGCGCGGGGGCCTCGGCGTCGGGAAACAAAGTTCCCGGGAGCACGCGAACGAGCCCGGGGAACCTCCAGACACGCAGAGTCCCTGCGCTTGGGGTCTGGAAGGGGCTGAGTGCCAACTCCTGGGGAGTTGGTTTGTCAAGCTTTTCCAGGTCAGGGGCACCAGAAGGGCTGGCTTGGTGATGGCATTCCATGAGAGACCCACAGCCTGCATCCCCAGATGCGTGTGCCACTTTTTGGTGTCCATCGGACCCTTGATGACTCAAGGACATTCAGGCTTCTGGGCACTTCTCCCCAGGGTCCATACCTGGGAAAAATCCGGAATCTGCTCAGCCACCCACAGTGGTTGGTTGAGGCAGACCACCGTGAGGAGCCTGTTGGGGGGCGGGGGGGAAGCTTGCGAGAGCAGCTGACCCAAGGACCTGGTGGCCCCGGTGACTCCTGCTTGTGCTTCCCGCAGTGCACGGCCAGCTGTGGAGGCGGCATGCAGACGAGGTCAGTGCAGTGCCTGGCGGGGCGCCGGCCGGCCGTGGGCTGCTCCGCGCACCAGAAGCCCGCGGCCTCCCAGGCCTGCAACACCCGCTTCTGCCCCATCGCACAGAAGAAAGGTGAGTGTCGGAGCCCCTCGGCTTGACCTTGGCGTTTCGGGGGGTCTGTCCCGTTTCCGGAGTGTCTCCTGAGAGGGCTGAGCAGGTGCGGGGCGCCCACTAAGTCGAGGGGTTGGTGTCGGCTCCCCGGTTCTCTCTCCATCTCCTCCCCCAGCTTTCCCATGACATAGCCCACGAAGCAGACCCCTCGCTTCTCACGCCTCCCCAGAAATGCCACGGACGGCTGGGAAATCAGATGCTCCTGCTTCACTGCTGCTCTTTATATTCAGAGAAGCCGATTTTAAGTAGAGCAGCCTTTTCCGCCCGAGGTAAAGGAGAACCCAGATTCTTCCTTGGATGCGCTCTAAACGCCATCCCTGTGCACACGCCCTCGGTGCCTCAGGTATTTGCGGGGACCACGCCCTGTGTATCTGTCGAGGTTTCTGGAAGAGAAAATGGGGCTGGAGGAGAATGAGTGGTCTGGCTCAATCAGGGACTCAGCAATTGGAGTCCAGTCCACAGAAGCCCCATCGCCTCGGGTGGATGAGTGGTTACGTGGATGGGTTTAGCGCAAAAAGCAGAAAATTTCAACTTTGCGGGAAGCTTCCAAGAAAGGTCTTGTGAAAACAGTAGAACCCACATGGCGCATTTGACCCGAGGAGCTGCCCTCCTTCAGCAGCTTCAGGGCAAGGACAGATTTACCTTGATTTTCTGGAGTTATTGGCAGTGGCAGCAGATACGGGGTGCTGGAACGGTGTCTCACTCGGGACTGCTCGCTTTCAGACGCCTTCTGCGAGGACCGCTTCCACTGGTGCCCCCTGGTGCCCCAGCACGGGATGTGCAGCCACCACTTCTACGGCCAGCAGTGCTGCAAGATGTGCTCCACATCCAACCTGTGAGCTGACAGGGCACAGGAGGTACCTGTTTCCAGCACCAGCGAGCTGCGTGGTCTACACCGGGGTGCTTCCGAGGAAGATGGAAGCTGGGAGAAGAAAAAACATCTGGGGCTCTTATATACGATTCTGTGCATGCCTGTGTGTGTGTGTGTGTGTGTGTGTGTGTGTGTGTGTGAGCACGTGAGCGTGTGTGTGACTCGTGTGTGTGAGCGCATCCCCAGGCACATGGACACGCTCTTGGGGAGGTGGGGATGTCGAGTCAGGCCGCAGGGCGCACTGTGCAGCAGGGCACGTGCTCACCTAGAACTGCAGAGCTTTGTCAAGGAAGGCAGGCCAGGAAATGAGGGAGAAGTACGGAACACCTGCCTCTAAGGATGTCGGCCCAGCTCCCACCTGGAGGTCCCTTCCGACAGCGGGATCAGCTTTAGGCTGCGTCCCCAGGCCCATCCTGCCCCAAGAGCAGTTTCTCTGCACAGCGACCTGGGGCCCGGACAGGAGAGCTGGTCTCCATCCTGATTGGGGACCTCGCCTCTGGAAACGGGAAAATGAAATCCCTGCTAAGGTGCTCCTGTCCCTTTCAGACTTGTGTGCTGGAGGAGAGAATTCTCTTATTTTATGTTTTATCTTTCTCAGTTATTTACAAGTGAGTGTTCCTATTTAAACCCATTTCTTACTGCTTTTCTACTTCAAGTGACAGAATTACAGGTTGTATCTGAATTAGAGACTTACTGGTTACACGGAATCCCCACCGTCCTACTGAGGACTAGTGGTGGGTCCACTTGGGCAGATGTCAAGTGATGACCTTGGAGCCCTGTGTTTCGTTTTTGTATTTTGCGGGGTTTTCAAAAACAATGTTTCCATAAATTTTGGTTGTTTTTGTAACACCCATTCAGAAGGAAGGCCTGTTTCCTGGTGACAAGCTGCGCGGCTGGCCTCTGACATCCTCCCGTCAGTATCCGTGTGGCTTTTAACCCTTTCCTGTGGTGCGATCTCCGTTCCAAATGGCACCTGGATATTTATATTTACTGAAGTTTTATAATAAATTTTATATTGTGCGGCGTGCTTCTGAACTGCTCGTGAGTCTTCATGACGTCTGCTCTTAGATGCGAGGGCTGGCACAGAGACCGGGAAATTGGCCTCAAAGGGAAACGGGGCTCCAGAACCTGGTAGAAAGTGCTGGAATCAGTCTGAGGAGAAAATGACCCCGACTGAGGAGGCTTCAGGGAAGACGGTTGGTGACGGTGGCAGCCTGTGCAGGGGGGCACTTCTGCAGGGTCATCCTGCCCAGGGACCAGGTTTTCTACGGCTTCACCTGCAACCGGCACAGGACAGGTGCAGCCTCTCTAGAGATGACACGATTAATTGAAAGGTGACCCCTGACCCTGTTATCCCTGCTGTATTAGTCAGCATTCTCTAGAGACACAGGCACAATGTATTTATAGAGGGGGTGGGTGTTTTAAGGGATTGACTCACACGATTGTGGGAGCTGGCAAGTCCAAAACCTGTACGCCAGGCAGCAGTCCAGAAGTTCGGGTTAGAGTTGATGCTGCAGCCTTGAGCCTGCAGAGGTTCTGCAGAGCAGCAGGCTGGAAACTCAGGCAGGGTTTTGTTTTTTTTTTTTTTTTTGAAATTGAAATCAAAAATCCTCCAACAAACAAAAGCCCAGGACTAGATGGCTTCACAGGTCAATTCCATCAACACTCAGAGAACAGCCAACATCCATCCTTCTCAAACTCTTCCAAAATATTGCAGAGGAAGGAACACTCCCAAACTCACTCCATGAAGCCACCATCACCGTGATACCCTACTTTTTTCTCCTGTAGTAGAGAATGGAACCACCATTTACTGACTTCGCGTTGAACATGAATCCCAGAATTCCTGGTTGCCCACTGGTTAAAACTTGGTGCTTTCACTGCCATGGGTTCGATTTTGATCCCTGGTCTGGGCACCAAGATCCCACTGGCTGGATCATACTCATCGGCGTGGCCGTCCCAGCAGAGTCTGTGGGTGAACATGGGACTGGGGCACAGAGGCCCCTCCCGGCCCCGAGACAGAGTCAGGCCAGATGGTGCCCACACTGAGCCTCAGACCCTTCTCAGAACCGCAGGCACAGCACCCTCCTGGCTCTCTTTACCTCGGGCCGGCCCAAGGTACCAAAGCTCCCCACCAGCGAACAGATCCCTCAGGCAGGGTTTCTATGTTACAGTCTTGAGGCCGAATTCCTTCTTCTCAGGGAAACATCAGTCTTTGCTCTTGGGACCTTCAACTGATTGGACGAGGCCCACCCCACTGTGATGGGTGATTGGCTTTACTCAAAGTCCACTGATTTAAATGTTAAATGTTAATCAGGTCTAGGCATGCACCCCAGTGTTCATAGCAGCACTATTCACAATAGCCAAGACATGGAAGCAACCTAAATGTCCACCAACAGACGAATGGATAGGGACTTCCCTGGTGGCGCAGTGGTTAAGAATCGGCCTACCAATGCAGGGGACACAAGTTCAAGCCCTGGTCCGGGAAGATCCCACATGCCTCAGAGCAACTAAGCCCACGCACCACAGCTACTGAGTCTGTGCTCTAGAGCCCGCGAGCCACAACTACTGAAGCCCATGTGCCTAGAGCACGTGCTCCGCCACAAGAGAAGCCACCGCAGTGAAAAGCCCCCATGCCGCAAATAAGAGCAGCCCCCGCTCACTGCAACTAGAGGGAGCCCGTGCGCAGCAACGAAGACCCAACACAGCCAAAAATAAATTAATTAAATTTTTTAAATACTTAAAAAAAAACATGAATGGATAAAGAAGATGTGGCACATATATACAATGGAATATTAGCCATAAAACAGAATGAAATATTGCCATTTGCAGCAACGTGGATGGACCTAGAGATTATCAAACTAGGTGAAGTGAGCCAGACAGAGAAAGACAAACATCATACGATATCACTTATATGTGGAACCTAAAAAAATATACAAATGAACTTATTTACAAAACAGAAACAAATTCACAGACATAGAAAGCAAACTTATGGTTACCAAAAGGGATAGTGGGGTGGGTGAGATAAATTATGAGTGTGGGATTAGCAGATGCACACTACTATATATAAAACAGGTAAATGACAAGGTCCTACTGTGTAGCACAGGGAACGGTATTGAATATCACGTAATAAACTATCAATATAGTGGAAAAGAATTTGCAAAAGAATATGTATATATGTGTATGTGTGTGTGTATATATGTGTGTATATATATATATACATATATACACACACACACACACACATATATATATATATATATGGAATCACTTTGCTGTACAGCAGAAACTAACATAACATCATAAATCAACTAAACTTCAATAATTTTTTTTTTTTTAGTTTTTAAAATGTTAATCACATCTAAAATACACCTTCACAGCAACGCTAGTCTGGTGTTTGACCAAGCAAGTGGACCTCAGAGCCCAGCCTAGTTGATATGTACAATTAACCATCACACCAATCCCCCTCGGACTGGATTATGCGAGCCCTAACTGGGGACCCAGAAAACCTGCAGCGGCGCCTGGGATTACAATCGACACTTGCCCTCCCAAACACCAGCTGCCCCAAGTGCAGCTCCTGGTGTGGCCAGCCCCACTCACCCTGTGCACCTCCCTGGCTTGCAATAACACCTGCACCACCTCAGTGAGCCCCTGGGCCCAAAGTGCGGGAGATGGTCCGAATCCCGTTTCACTGGCCTGGCTCTGTGAAGGATGCAAAGTGGCCCCTCATGTGGTCCCGTCTTCAAGGACTTGTTTCATCAGGAAAGTAACGTCGGGCCCCAAAGCGCTGTATTACAAGAATAGGGAGGCGCAGAGGAGGGGGAGATTCTCTCCCACTGGGAGGGCAGTGATAGACCAGAAGGGCAGGCTGCCCTCCAGACACTAATGTAGGGAAAAAAGAATGACAAGAGGTAGCTGCAGAATGAAGCTGCCCCATCTGCCCTCAGCTCTGTGCTGGAGGAAGATGAAAGATAAAGGGCCTCACTGGGCAAAGTTTTGCAAAATCCTTTGCAAGACAGTATTATAGCAAGAGACTGAAATTACAGGCCAAATACAAAGAAAGCTGTGTTTCAATATGTAATTCAGATGCCACTGTGTGGGTGCCAGAAGCCGGAGCCCTGTGTGAGTGGTCTGGTTCCTGCCATCCTGAAGGGGGCTCAGTTCCAGCTTGAGGCCGCTTGCCCACTTCAGGCACATTTTTTCTGCTAAAAGAGTATCACTGATTTCAGCATCAAAATTACAGTTCAAAATTTAAAAATAGTCATTCTGCATTTTCCACATACTAAGTTTGCCATTCCTTTTTTTAAAAAAAATTATTGAAGCATAGTTGATTTACGCTGTTGTGTTAGTTTCAGGTATACAGCAAAGTGATTCAGTTATATATGTATATAACTATCTATAGATATATAACCATCTACATATTATTTTTTAGATTCTTTTCCCTTATAGGGTATTACAAGACATTGAGTATAGTTCCCTGTGCTGTACAGTAGGTCCTTGTCAATTATGTATTTTATATATAGTAGTGTGTATCTGTTAATCCCAAACTCCTAATTTATCCCTCCCCCACTTCCCCTTTGGTAACCATAAGCTTGTTTTCTATGTCTGTGAGTCTATTTTCTGTTTTGTAAATAAGTTCATTTGTATCATTTTTTTTAAAATTCTACATATAAGTGATATCATAGGATATTTGTCTTTGTCTGAATTACTTCACTTAGTATGATAATCTCTAGGTCCATCTATGTTGCTGCAAATGGCATTACTTCATTCTTTTTCATGGCTGAGTAGTATTCCATTGTGTGTGTGTGTGTGTGTGTGTGTGTGTGTGTGTGTGTGTGTGTGTGTGTACACACACACACATATATATAGACATATATATACCACATCTTCTTTATCCATCATTCCTCTGTTGATGGACATTTAGGTTGCTTCCATGCCTTGGCTGTTGTAAACAGTGCTGCTATGAATATTGGGGTGCATATGTCTTTTCAAATTAGAGTTTTCTCTGGCTATATGCCCAGGAGTTGGATTACAGGATGGTAGCTCTGGATTTTTTATCCATAAAACCTAAAGAGCATTGTAATAGGCTCTAATTTTCTCTGCTGAATCCTAAAACTGACTATCACATCATCACAAGCTCTGGGCCGCAAAATTCATCCCTCTTTTCCCCTGTACTAGATTCCTGCTCTTTAAAAGTCAGGTTTGTAAAGACATTAGGAGGTTGGATTATAGTGAAACTCAGCTTATGAATGGCAGCCCTCCAACAGGGTCATAAATTCAGAGTCTTTAAAATAAGTCCCTTTGAGCAGAGCAGCTGTTCCAGAAAACGGTTCTCCTGCCGCTAGCAGAGGACAGGTCAGGGATGACAACCTTAGCCTGGTCACCGGCTGGTGAGGGGTCATCAAAGGCCAAAGCCCAACTAACCTAGCTGGTTTCTTGCCTTGGCCTAGTGTCTGATCCTGGTTTCCCCAGTTGCTCTGTAATCATCCACCTTCCTGGTGTCATGACACCCAACACTCGGAGACTCAGAGTGAAGCCTGCTGTCCACTGGGGGAAGCTCTTGACCTGCCCAGGTTGCTGCTTCTCTCAGGTGAGCAGAGTCACTGGATCAAGGGGAGATGCCACAGCGATGATGCTTTGCCCCAGAGCCAAACCCAGCTTTTCTCCGTCCCTTAGACGTGGAGAAAGGGTGCTGAGATGAGGGACTGGAAACACAAATCTGTCAAGTCAGAGTCCTGTTTTGTCTCTACACAGATATTGACATGCACATGCAGAATGCAGGGATGGGCATGTATTGAAGTCAGGTTTTGTTCCTCATAATTAATTTTGACTTTTTACAACTGAAAAAAAGCTCTTGGCTTGCACACTTCAGCAAGTCCTATTTGCTAATTTCCAGGTGGAAACAGGATCACTTTGGAGAGTACAAGCGGACACAATTAATATGCACGCCAGGACGCCAGGGCCAGACACAGGAGTCTCACCTACACGCACGACAGACCACTTCACTCACTCACGCTACTTTTATTCTCCAGGTGAGAAAATGGCTTTATTTACCACACTTACCAGATGCCCCAAGGCTGCCAGAAGTGGAGGCAGCAGGGCTCATGCCCTCTATGGGTCCCGATAGCTGAGGCCTGCAGTTTGCACCAGCTTTGCAAAGTGCAAGGGACCGGCAGCTTGGCCCAGGCTAGTTTCTAACACAACACAGCCCAGCCATCACGGTGAGCCCGCCCAGGCCCAGACTCCTCTGGCTCAGCCTCACTTATCACACCACCAGCCTGGGAGAAGCCATGGCCACAAATGAGCACGTTGTCTAGAGGCACTGAAAGAAAATGGATTACTCACCTTGTCATTTATGCCACCATGAATTCCACATGTAGTCACCGCACACCAACTCTGTCGGTCAGCTCGGTGGCTGCAAGGACAACCCCAAGGTCACAGAGGCTCATAAGGACAAAGGTTTATCTCTACCTCTGTGGCTGTCCATTGCCTGCGGAACTGTTCTGGGTGTTTTCTTCAATCCTGAGTCCAGGGTGAAAGGCAGCCCCCCACCCAGGCCATCCTGTTTGGACGGCAGAGAGAAGCAGGTCAGCAGCTGCTGGTCACGGTCGCTGCCTGTTACCGCTTCTGCCCAGAACAGGCCCCAGGTCACATGTACTCACACCCTGCCATCCAGAGCAAAGAGCACTCAAAACCAGGGTGAATGGGGCGGGGACCTGAACTCCTCCCACAGGGAGGCCCTTGTGGCAGATGGCGTGGTGAGGTGTGCGCTGCATGTACCAGGAAGGGCTTGGCTCTCAGACCAGCCGAATCACCCATCACACCTACTATGTGCCAGGCATAGCGCTGCTTCTACACTCACTCACGTGAGAATAAATAGGGCCCCTTCCCTTAAAGCTGCTGCAGTGTGATGGTCCTGGACGAGCCATTTCCCTTCCCTTGCTGTTGGATGTTTTGCCTATAAAACAAAGCAATTAGATCTTTCAGATTCCTCAAAAATTCCACGATGCTATCCCTTCCATTTTATTTATTTTTAAACTAACCTTTGACTGGAAATCATGAATTAACCCTGAGCACAGAATCTCGTATCATGCAATCCAGCCAGATGGAGGGGAGGGTCCCGCTCTTCATTAGAAGCAGATAAAGAGGTTAAAGTGGTGCGTTTTGGTGGTGCCTATTGAAATCTTTACACCTACACTCATACACTCACAGACTCCAGAAATGAGCAGAGCAGAGCCCACCTATAATTCTCCAAGAGGCCAGGTGGGTCGAGTCCAGACCAGGGTGTCCAGGGCTACCTGCCCACCGGCAATGGAGGGAACCAAAGGCAGTGCCGAGGCTCCTCCTGCTGGGGTCTCCAGCAGGAACTATCCCCGGGCCCACGTGCCTGCTGGACTCGCCCTGACAGCGGCCTGGCTGCCGTCCATGGTCTCGGGCCTGAGCCAAGATGCCCAAGGCTCCCACCTGGGTCACGTGCAGCCATGGGTCGCAGTGGCTGCAGTTTCTTCTGACCTCAGGTTTGATGGTTGACCCTGGCAGCTGACACCCCAGCTGGGGTCCTGCGGTGGGTTTACAAAGCACGAAACCTTGAATCTGAAGTCCGGCAGAGACCCTGCGGCACCCGTGTACCCTGTGGCTGAGAGGCGAGGCACCCTGCCCCCCAGGTGGAGCGTGAGGTGTGGGTGAGCACATTTTACTGCTTTGCTTTGACATCTGTCCATCACCATCTGCTCAGGGGCTGAGGAAGGATGCCAACCTCCCCAGGAAAACCAGGCTCAAGCCAGGAGATGAATGTGCAGGCCACCCGTCTCCATGATTTCCCCAACGCCTCCTCCTCCTATTGCAAGGCATGACTCTGCACCACAGGGCACCTCTCGCCCCCCTATCGCCTCCAAGTAGAAAACCACGCCTTCCCACGGGGACTGGAAGGCCACAGAGCTGCCCGCACCACAGGTCTCCTCCTGCAAATGCAGATGGGACCCTTCTGCTTGTCCGCTGCAGGCGGGAGCACCTAAATGTCCCGTCACAACCCTCAGACCCACTGCCTGATGGGGAAATAGGCCAAGTGCTTGTGCTTTAACTCTCTCCCCTCATTTTTGAGTGAGAGCAATAGTCCTGGAAGGCGCTGCACTTTGTCACACTTCTGTACCCTTCCAGGTCACTCCCAGACCCTGGAATACCCTAAAACCCCTCCTCCAGCACACTGTTGGCTATGGACTGAATTGTGTCCCCCCATTCAATGCTGAAGCCCTAACCCCCAAAGTGGTTGTATGTGGAGATGGAGCCTGAGTGGGGGTAATTAAGGTTAGATGAGGTCATAGGGTAAGGCCCTGATCCCATAGGACTGGTGTCCTTATGAGAAAAGGAAGAGGCACTAGAGATCCATTCCTTCTCTCTCATACACACACACACACACACACACACACACACTCACCTGTGCGTGTTGGGATAGGAGACAGGAGAACATTATAAGATTTGCAAAAACCAACTAAATTATTTTTGACTCTTCCCTTACTCTCAGAAAACAGGTAAGAATAGTTTTCTTATTCTTTCTTCCACTTTTGTTTTTTTTAATGAGTGCTATATATCCACCTACACCTCAAATCAACTCTTAGAAAATTTAAATAAAGAGAGACGGCAGGAAGTAAAAAGAAAACGTGTGATGTCTTTAGAGATTCATGGTCAGGTTAAAGTTCTAGGCACAACCATTCATGTTGGAAGTTTCATCAGGATAGAGCAGCCTGCATGAACAATTTGAAAGCAAACACACACAGCTGTTTCTTTATTATGTTAACTGAGGGTACGGCATGTGACAAGTGGCGTTCTCTTCAATTTTGAGAGACACTACTGTGTGAAAGCACAGTAAATGAACACGAAGGATCATCTCAGCATCATTCCTCCTCTGGTCCTTCTCTCCACAGCAGGAGAGCATTCCTGCCACAGTGGTCGTTAGTTTTACATTAGTCCCTTTCTTCTGTCTGTACTTGGAGGTCAGCATCCCCTCTCACGTGGCATGAGGACAATGCATTCCAGGTTTTCTGGTGAGTTCCAACCTCAGACACTAATTTGTCAGCCTTTCCTGTATGCTCACAGCTCTCCCAGCCATAGGGTTGAGATGCAGATCTGGGGCAGAAGGGTGAAAAGGCTGCATGTGAAAAAGTCACCCCTTGTGTTTGGTGGACCATGGGGCAGGAGGACCTCTGTGTGCAGGTGCCATTCAAGGGGCTGCAAGAGGCACCATCAATGGCCCGGGTGGCTTCCAGGTCTTTGTGGAGAACAAGGCCCCTTCTTAGACTCTGACTTAGAGGAATGATCTTTCTACAATGTTCCCTAAATAATTTACCAACCTGTTTTCCACATTTTCACCATGGCAACAATGGTGATTTTGGAAGCTGAGCTCACCTTAATATTTTTGCCCACGTTAGGTCCAACGGAGTCAGAGATATAGGAAAACAAACCCTCCATTCTGATTCCAAGTGGCTTCTCCCCGAATGTCCTCCCCACCTCGTTTGCCCGGCAGCAGGGTCCCCTGCAGCTCTGCCGTCCTCCGTGGGCCCCTTCTCTGGAAGCCGCGGCCCCTTCCACAGGCCCTGCTTGGTCTTCAGCCTCAGAATCTTTTTCCCTCTAGGCTCTGCTTTTCAACGGGCCTCTGTCTGAGTCCATTCAGGCTGCCATCCCAGGACACAACAGACCGAACAGGGGGTTTAAACAACAAACAATTCAATCTCATACTTCAGGATGCTGGGAAGTCCAAGATCAAAGTGCAGGCAGATCTGGTGTTGCTGAGAGCTCTCCTCCCGGCTTGCAGGTGGCCTCTCATGGCAGATAGAGAGGACATCTGGCTCGTCCTCTTCTTAAAAGGGCAGTAATTTCACCATGGGAGCTCCATCCTCACAACCTCATCCACATTTAGTCACTTCCCAAAGCTCCCCCAACCTCACAAATACCAAAACAAAGAGGATTTAGGCTTCAGCATATGAATTTGGAGGGGACACAAATGGTCTATCCACAGCAGCCCCTGAGATGTGTCCCTTCAGGGGCCCTGGGAGAATCATCAATGCATCACGTCCAAATACGAGCCCCCTCCAAGCTCCGCTGCTTCTCTCTGCAGGTACCTCCCACCTTGGTCACCGTCCTCCCGCCTCCAGTCACTGCATGGTACCTCTGAGGACCGCCACACGTCCTCTCCTTCGCCGCCACCCACTACGCCTTCGATCGGAATAGCCTCAGGCCTGACTGACACAGACATGTACCCACTTATGCAGAAAGTGGTTTTCATGTGGACAAAGCCCCTTCCTCAGTAGAAGCACTTTTTTTTTTTAAACAAAGCTGAAAGGACCAGAAACTTCTTCACACGTTCCACAAACATCATAAATGAACAAATATGTCACGAGTAGAAGAACAAAGATTATCTTCCAAATAGATTCTAATTTTCTTGCACGTTATTTTGGTGGGGAAGGGAGATGGGGAATCACCAAGGAGAGAAGAAATGTGTGTGTCTGGGGCATATTTCTTTGCCAGTGAAACAGCAAATGCAAAGTGGGTAATAAACACTAACTATTTAATAAAGATTTGCCGAAATGAAATGCAATCACCCAAATTATGAATTTGCGCACAGAACCACGTAAGGAGAAGGCTGTGTGCTGGGTCCGGCTTCCTCTTGAAAAGCAAATGTGTGAAAGACATAAAAATGTTTTGAAAAGTCGAAGCCCCATAAAAGGTAAGATATTGTTAGGATAGAGTCACCATAACCCAGGATTAATCACCATTTAAACAGTGGTCTTTGTGTGCAGAGCTCAGATCTCTTTAAAGCCCTCCTCAGGGGCTGTCTCCCGACAAAGGAAAGCACAGCCCATCACTGGGGGTGCTTTTTCTTTTCACCTCTTCAACCCTAACATCTTACTAAGTAGAGTTCACTGCACAGTGAGTGTGAGAAGGAGACACTGACAAAACATTCTTTCTAACACAGAGAGAACCTTCAAGTAAAGAAAAAGCCTACTTTCCCCATAGTTTGCTTTCAGCCACTGTGTGCCAGCAATCTCCTCCCGAGGTCATGCTTTGAGTTTGATCACATGGGACATTCTCTGGGAATGTTCTCAGGTCACGGCCCTTGCAGCGCATGTGCTCAGCAGCCCGTCCTTAACGTCAGGACCACCAGCTTGTGGTTTCTAGGCTCACAAAGCTCAAGAAAACTTTTCCTTCCAGGAATCTCCCCCAATTCTTCCTTCTCTCTGTTCTCCTCCCTTTCATCCCGTGCCATCCAAAGTCCTGTGAGACTTCAAGGTGTCAGACATCCAATAACACCATGAGGATAGACAACGTTGCTCCCCAAATCCCAAAGGCTAAAAATAGCAGCAGTTCAGTGAGCTTGTAGATAAATCCATTCAGTTCATCACTGACTCCATCTGGGCTCCCACCGGTGTGTGACCCAACCCTGTCCTGAGCTGATTTCTGCACTTATCGTGGAATAGGTGTCACAAACGTGAAGCAGGGAGCACCTGGCATCAGAGCAGGAATAGAAACGCTGCAATGAACATGTTCAGGTTAAAACCGTGGTGTCAGTGTTGAGGCTGGGGTGAGGGTGGAAGAAGACCACATATCAAATCAGGGGGACGGGCTGGGGTCCAAAGGAAAAGGTAGAGACCCTCCAGGCAGATGCCACAATGTGAGCAATATATCAAAAGTGCACAAAACCACGGGAAGCAGACACAGGGCCGTGTACAGAGAGGGCCACCTCCTCCCGGGAGCCCCCTGTGAACGGAGGCAGGGCTGGAACTGCCTCCAGAAGCAAAGTCCAGCCCTGGCCCATCACTGAGCAAAGGGGCAGACGGTTCAGGTTGCTGAGTCCCATGACTTGGGTGGGACAGCGAGGGGGAGTCCATCCTCAACGCGGTGCAGCACTCGTAGGAACCGGCCATCAGCTAGGAAGTGGGGAGTAAGTTAGTGGGCGTGGAGCAGGCATGAGAGGCACCTCCAGCCACTGCTGAGCGCCTGGGAAGACACTGCCAGAGGAGGTGGGGGGCAGCCGGGGGTGTTCAGCATGACAGAGGACCCAGGACTGCACTGGATGGACCACTGATCTGACTTTGTCTTCCGGAATCCTAATTCTCCTGCACTGATCATGTGACTCATGATTTCTCAAGAAGTACTAAATGAAATTTCTGGGACTTTTCTTTAACCTGGTAATGAGGTTTTTTTAGTTGATTGTTTGTTTGCTGTTTTAGGAGTCAGGGTTGCCCAAAGTAGGCACCACTGCACGGGGGCAGGATAAACCTGCACCATGAATAATTGTCCTGCCCACCGTGAGATGGTTAGTGCCATGTGCTCTGGCCCCAGATGAACGCCAGCCGCGCCCTGCATCAGTCCTGACAAACAAGACCACACCACGCTTTCCCAGTGCTCCCCGGTCGGGGCATCGTTCTGCGAAGGGGATTTGTACGCACAGCTAACGTGAGTGCAGCCTAAGCCCAAGGGCCCACTTCCAGCCCGAGTGGCTCAGTTTCATCTGCTCAGAGAAAAGGGGAGAGGAGGGCAGGGATGTAAGTAAGTAATTGCACTTCAGTAATGGAGGCGTGTAAAATACCAAGTCCAGAAGCCCCAGGGGTGACACAGAAGCCCTGGGACAGCTTCCCCCCAGGAGGACAGACTGGAACTGAGTTTTAAATGGCAAAGAAGAGGCCAGAGCATTTCAGGAGTGGTACAACATGAGAAGGGCATAGGGTTTGTAAATTATATATTTTCTTACACAAGACACACTGGAGAAATGTTTTTAAGCGCTCAGCTTTTGTGCCTGTTTCAAATCATTTTGAACATGGCAGTTAAAATCACCACAAATTTTAAGAGATATTGTCCAGTGAAAACCACCAGAGATGACTCTAATGGAACTCTGAAATTAGAAAAAATGTAAGTCAGATAGTAGATTTCAACTTTTTATTTACAATAAAACTTCAGTTAAGACACTTTAATGGAGAAAGAGCAGGCTTCTCAACAAACGCTGATGTGACATGTGGATTTCCACATGCAGAAGAATGAGGACCCCTACTTCACACCATACACAAAATTAACTCCAAGTGGATCAAACACACCTAAACGTAAAAGCTAAAACTATAAAACTGTTAGAAGATATAAATCTGTATGATTGTGAATTTGGCAATAATTTCTTGGATATGACCAAAGGGAAAAAATAAAACCAGATGCCATCAAAATTATAAACATTTGTACATCAGAGAACACTATCAAGAAAATGAAAAAAAACAACCCAAAGAATGGGAGAAAGTATTTTCAATTCATAGTGATAAAGATCTGATATTTAGCGTATATAAGGAACTCTTAGCAATTCAACTACTTAACAATAAAAAGACAAATAATTCAACTTAAAAATTGATAAAGAATTTGAAAAGACTCCAAACAAAACATATGAATGGCCAATAAGCCCAGAAAAAGATGTTAAGCCTCAGTAGTCATTAGGGAAATGAGAATCAGAAACCAGAATGAGAGAGTTCATCATCTTCACTGGGATGGCTACGATAAAAGAACAAAAGGAAGGAAGGAAGGAAGAGAAAGAAAGGGACACAAAATAACCAGGTTGGTGAGGTTGCTGAGAAATTAGAACCCTCAGATCTTGCTGGTGGGAATGTCAAGCGTCCCAGCCACTGAGGAAAACCCTTTGGCGGCTCCTCAAAAAGTTGAACATAGAACTGCCATGCAATCCAGAAGCTCCACTTCTAGGTGTATACCTAAGAGAACTGGAAATGTGTTCACACAAAGACAGGCACGCCATGTTCATAGTGGCGTTATTCGCAATAGCTAAGCCCAGACAGGAGGGTCATCAAGGCACTAGACTTTGTGAGGGGAAATTTTAGTTCTCTCCTCATAGAGCAATCTATTAAGAACCTAATAATCATCACCCTTTTAGAAGTCAAGAAAGAACCAATTTCATCAGGCAGAGAAAGCCGGGGCCATTAGAACTGGGGCCAGTCTTTCACCATCAGGCTCCCAGGGCTGCACCAGTAAGCGGGTGCCCCTCAAACTGCTGCTCTCCCCGCTCCTCTCGGGTTTCCATGACTCCCACTGGCTTAGATCTCAGTAGCAGGAGAAGCTCTCTCACAGCCCAGGGGGAGCTGTGCACCCACGCTCCCTCCTTGATTTGGCAAGCCCAGGACCTGGAAGAAGCTGGTCCAATTCCCCCCTTCACTTTCCCTGGGACATTGCTGTAAGCCACTTCCCAGAGCTGAGTTTAGAACTCAAGGGCAAGCTCACCACCACGTCGCTTTCTTTCCTTCTCAAAAACACTAAACCATTTCTAGAGCAGGGCCTTTTTGTTTTAATTACTGTGTTTTACAATTAACCCCTAACACTTCAGACATTTTGCTCTAGGACTATTTAGTTCTTCCTTCGTGGTACTCATGCTACAGGATATTCCCACGCAGAAGTCTCTACCAACTCCTTTACCTCTATTATTCTTTTCTCATAACTTAGATTTCTTTCTACTTATAGTGAACAAATCATGCCTCCTAATACTGTAAACTCTTTAAGGCTGAAATTCATTTCTGATTCATCTATCTCCTAACCCACCTTACATAATTCTAGCATCTATTAGGTCCTCAATAAATCTTCAGTGAATTAAGTTTAAAAAAAAATAATAATAACCCCCAACTGTTCAGGGTGTCTAAACAGTCCAATTTTATGGAACAGTTTTCATGTTGCCTCTTCTATTTGTATTAATACAATTTGTAGGAAAGTAGATTAAGTTTGGCAGCTTCATCTTGGGACTTTCCTCTCTCCTAGAAGGATTTGAGGCCAGAAGAAAAATGCACGGGTCACCAGTGAACCAAATCCTTGACGTGGGAGGTGAGGGACGTGGGCAGGACCTCAAGAGCAAATAACCAGTCCACTGAGGGAAAGTTAACGGTGATGCAACACTGCAAGGGGGTTGTAATTAGCGATGAGGGAATCCCAGAAAAGCTGGTCCTAAACATCAGTGTACTTTTCCCAGACCTCCCAGCACATCCTGTCCCAGGGGCAGGCCTGGCCTCCCTGCGTTTGTGGAAGCCTCCATACATTTGTTTCCTCTCAGTATTACTCATCTCACGGTGACTCAGCTTCCACAGGGCATGGGACTCCCTCACAGCTCCCTACGGCCAACAGATCACCTTTGCCTTTCTTTTTCTCTTAATGGATTCTGAATGATTTATCTTCAAGCATCTGAGAAATCCATTGCAGATGGAACTACAACTTCCCTACAGCCTGTGTGGGAGCTCATCAGACCCAGATGCCGGCAAGGGGTCCCGCACTGTGCTCACAGAAACAGGGCCTTCCGTCCCTTTAAACATATTTAGTCCTTCAGATTGACTGGGGAGTTTATTTCAAGGAATGCTAGCCATTCTGCAGAACCGGAAACAGAAGTTCCATCTCAGAGCAACGTTATGAATCCATGGACCACAGACTCTCCCTGCGACTCTAAGACCTACTAGAGAATGGACTTGAAGATACGGGGAGGGGGAAGGGTAAGCTGGGACAAAGTGAGAGAATGGCATGGACATATATACACTACCAAACGTAAAATAGCTAGCTAGTGGGAAGCAGCCACATAGCACAGGGAGATCAGCTCGGTGCTTTGTGATCACCTATAGGGGTGGGATAGGGAGGGTGGGAGGGAGGGAGACACAAGAGGAAAGAGATATGGGAACATATGTATACGTACAACTGATTCACTTTGTTATAAAGCAGAAACTAACACACCATTGTAAAGCAATTATACTCCAATAAAGATGTAAAAAAATAAAATAAATAAAATAAAGAGCCCTACTTATAGAGTACATTTGTTTAAAAATAAAAAATTAAAAAAGAACCCATTAGAGAAGATGCCACCTCAAAGTTCCTTAGAAAATGGATGTAGAGAAACTCTGCATAATCCTTTGAAAATGGTATGTCAAGAAATTAACAAATGAAAATAAATTTAAAAAAAGAATCTTTGCAGCGAAAGGAATGGCAGAACCATGCCAGACACCCTCCCACAACATATGCATAAAAACAGGGGCCAACTGCAGCCAAGGGGCCCTGCTAATGGATGGGTTTTGTACCACGGGGGGAGGGGGAAGGTGCCCGGAGGAGAAGAGGGCAGGCTGAGGCTCCCCTGTCTGCCGCTTGATTGGTCAAAGGCTGAGGTTGAGCAGTAGGTCCAGGACCCCCAGCCGGGGCTGGATCTGGAGCTCACAGCTGGATAAGGCTCTGTGGTCTTGGGCTTGGACCCCAGGGGGAGAGCTGGGTCAGGCCCATTGCCCACTCCATTCCCTGCCTCACAGGATGTATCATCCACCAACCCACTGGTTCAGCCAGCAGCCCATCACCCATAACACCCCAAAAATGTTTATCTATATTTCTGGCTGAAATAATTGATAATCCAAAGCTTTGACCTTTAAACGCGACTCCCACTGTCTTGTTTACAAATGGCTCCTGTGTGCACTATGCCTTCTTCCTCTTTGCTTCCTTTTAAAACATTAAGACATAATTTACATATGATAAAATGTATCCTTTTAAAGTGTACAGTTCAGTGGATTTTAGTATATTCACACAGCTGTGCAACCATCACTGCTGTGTAATTCCAGAACATTTTTATCATCCCCAAAGAAACTCCGTACTATTCACAGTCAGGTCCTCAGCCCCTGGCAACCACTAATCTACGTTCTGTCTTTATGACTTTGACTCTACTTCATATAAAAAGAATCCTACATATGTGGCCATCGTGTCTGACTGCTTTCACTCAGCATGATGTTTTCAAATTCATCCTCATTGTAACATACATCAATGCTCCATTCCTTTTTGTTGCAGTTAATAGAAATACCAGCTTTTGTTTATCCATTCATCAGTTGACGGGGATCTGGGTTGTTCTCATTTCTTTATTATTATGAATAACACTACTATGAACAATTGTGAGCAAGTTTTTGTGTGGATGTTTGTTTTCTTTTCTCTCGGGTTTAGAGCTAGGAGTAGAAGAGCTGGGTGACCCTACCTCTAACGTTCTGAGGAACTGCCAAACAGTTTCCAAAGAAACTGCACTATTTTACAAGCCCACCAGCAATGTATAAGTGTCCTATTTTCTCCACATCCTCACCAGCACTTGTTAATTTCTATCTTTTTATGTTAGCTGTACTAATGGATGTGTAGTGGTATCTCATTGTGGTTGTCATTTGCATTTTCTGATGACTAATGATATTAAGCATCTTTGAATATGCCAATGGAACATTTGTATATTTTATATGGATAAAGGGATACAAGTCCTTTGCCCATTTTTAATTGGGCTATTTGTCTTTTTATTGTTGAGTTGTAAGAGTTCTTTATATATGGTGGTACTAGTTTCTTATCAGATATATAATTTACAAATATTTTATCCTATTGTGTGGGTTGTCTTTTCACTTTCTCCATAGTGTCCTTTGAAGAACAAAAGTTAATTTTGATAAAGTCCTATTTATCTATTTTTTTTTATTTTGTTGTTCGTGCTTTTGGTATCATACCTAAGAAATGAATGCCGAGCAAAGGTCATGAAAATTTATGCTTATGTTTTCTTCCAAGAGTTTAATTTTCTTTTGCTTCTGATGACTCCAGTGATGATTTGCACTTTTCAAAGAGGGAAAGAAAAGGAAGAAAAGTACTACAGAAAAGATGAGTCAGTTCATTTTATTATTTTCTAAGTAAGAGATTAATTCCTGACATGATAGAGAAGACCAGTACTCAAGACAAAATGGAAATAGCTTCCTTGTGTATTTTGGGGAAACTCCTGGTCCTTCCTCCAGTGTCTCTTCCTTATGTAGCCCCTATCTTCTTAGGATTTGCATTGTGTGTATGTGATTTAGTTGAGTGTGGCTGTAGGTCAAGGGCAGTGGAGACTCTGAGACTTTTGATGCCTGTCTCCTGCTAATCATTCTTCTGCAGTTGAACTTCCTCCTTCTCCCTTTTTCCACTTCTTGCTGAATCCATTGTAATTTGACCCGATGACTGGCCCTTGTCCAGTGCATGGCTGAGCTGTGACATGCAATGCAAGATTCAGAGTCAAAGCACACTAAAGACGGTCCTTTTATGCTGCATGTTACACTCTGAATTCGAAATCTTCTGAAGGGAGTAATCCATCTTTTTGGAGCCATTATTTTTTTTTTTTAATTAAAGTATAGTTGATTAACAATGTGTTAATTTCTGCTGTACAGCAAAGTGATTCAGTTATACTTATAGATACATTTTTTAAAATATTCTTTTCCACTTCAGTTTATCGTAAGATATTGAATATAGTTCCCTGTGCTATACAGTAAGACCTTGGTGTTTATCCATTTTATATATGAAAGCTTACATCTGCTAACTCCAGCCTCCCAATTTAGCCCTCCCCCATCCCCCTCCCCCTTGGCAACCACAAGTCTGTTCTCTATGTCTGTGAGTCTGTTTCTATTTCATAGATAAGTTCATTTGTGTCATATTTTAGATTCCACATATAAGTGATATCTTATGATATTTGTCTTTCTCTGTCTGACTTCACTTAGTATGGTCATCTCTAGGTCCATGCATGTGGCTGAAAATGGCATTATTTCACTCTTTTTCATGGCTGTGTAGTATTCCATTGTATGTATGTACCACATCTTCTTTATCTGTTTCTTTGTTGATGGACATTTAGGTTGTTTCTGTGTCTTGGCTACTGTAAACGGTGCTGCAATGAACATTGGTGTGCATGTATCTTTTTGAATTAGAGTTTTGTCTGAATATATGCCCGGGAGTGGGATTGCTAAATCACATGGTAATGGAGTCTTTCTTAAATCATCCCACATCCACACCTGAGCCCCTCAAGGCCCTCCCTTCCTAGTTTGAACTGCAGAACAAAAGGCCTCCCAGTGTAGGGCCAGCCCTGCTTACAAAGGGAAAGCATTTTCCAGCCACCTGCACATGACATGTCAAGTGGCCTCTAGGCCCTCAGTGTGGAGCTAACCCGTCCTTCCCTCACTCCCAGACAGGGAGCCCAGCTCAGCTCCACAAATGGCCTCCCTGAACCGTCCACCTTCTCTCCATTCTGTAATTCCCTGAGAGCGTAGGTGCATGACCGCAGCTCTCCCCCCAACCCCGGGCCTTCAGGGCTCACAACTGTTGCCTACATAGTCAGGAAATTAAGAAAAAATCAAATAAAAAGCCATTCAACCCACACATCCTGCCCTGGAAAACCCCAAGACTTATTCTTTCCTGGGCAACATCCTTAAAGTCCCTCAGTGTGACAGATGTGACCACGTCAGCCCCTGGAGCCTGGAGTTTCTCCTTAATACACAAGGATTCCTGGAGTGGGTTTGGTTTGATTTTCTGTGGCCAAGCTGGGGGGTTGGCAGTTAAAGCCAAATCTTGGTGTTTAATCACTTTACATTTCACCCATCCATCCTCCTCCATCACTTTTACCAACTGATGTTTAACGGGAAAGAGAAAAAACTCCTTTTAAACAGACACATACACCATAGTGGTAGCAATATCTCAAATATATTCAGCTAAAGGATTAGAAATTATCATCATAATGCGTGTTAATTTGTAATGACTGCATATTTCATATTGCTTATTTAATGTCAAAAAATTAGACATTCCGTAGCTAATGCCCTACCTCTACCCCTGATGCTTCTCTCTGACCAACACTGTCAGGCTTTGCTTAACAGATTTCAGATGACTCAAGTGATCAACCTCTCCCTGGATACATCCATGTTCTCCACACTCTGAAATATGATGAAAATCAATCAAACAGTTTACAGGTAAAATGTACCATGTGAGTTTCCTTCAAGGTAGAGAGTAATTGTGCCGTCTACTCAGAATATGAGAGTAGAAAATGTCACGTCTCCAAAATATCTGAAGAAAAACTGTCCCCAGCCCCTTTGGGAAATAAAGAAATAACGGAATGCATCATCCAAATATCCTTCCCTAGTTTGGACACTAGTCTTTATTTTGTTTTGATGTTTAGGACACAGACATCATCCGAGGAATTTTAAATTGCTAATAATGTATTTAATCACAGACCTCTGTGAGCCAGGCAAAACGTTAAGTGTTTATAAACAGGAACCCAAATTGTATAAAATAGTATTAGTGTCTTAATTGACAATACAGTAAAATCAAATTATTTTTGAGGAGCTAACTCGCGGTCATACGGGTGATAAGTGGAAGACGGAAGGCATTACAAGCAAGTCCACCCACCGTCTCCCCAGCCGGCTTCTTCATCACTGGAGGGGGTCTCAAGCCCAACCCATGTGACCCTCAGGCTAAGACCCTGCCTGGAACAGAACACAGAAAAACTGGAGCTGAGTTGGCGCGGACCAGGTGCTGAATAAAGGCAGCACAGAGTGTCCCCAAGACAGAGCTTAAAGGCAAACAAGTCAAGATAAACACACACACACACACACACACGCAACTTACATTTTAAAAAGTAAATTGTGCTGTGTATGTGTGTGTACTGTGGGTGTGGGTATGTGTGAGGGTGGTGTAAGCATGTGCACATATGTGAGAGTGTGTTCATAGATCTGTATGCGTGTGTGTGTGAGTGTGGTGTGTGTGCTGTGTGTGACAGTGTGTGTAAAAGCGTAATAAAGGGGACTGAGCTGGCCTGACTCGTCTGAATTTAGTAAAATAGAACAGCTGCGCTCCAGGTACCTTTCAAGTAATACAACTTTGAGCTTTTTGCCGCTCAGGGCCACACTAGAAGCTCAGGTGACAGAAATGTTATTAATGGAGGCTTTCCTTCCTTAGAGCAGCCCCTCCGGCCTACGGTCCCCTCCTTGCCACCTTGGTTCAGCGGCACCAGGAGAAAAGGGCAGAGCAGCCTTCTTGCATCTTGCTTGTTGCTTCCTCACCTGCAGACACGGTGCTCTGGTCCTGCTGCAGGGGACGTGCTATGCCTTTGCCCCCGGAAGCATCACACAGGTCCCTACCCCCAGGCACCAGGGAGAAATCACCTCTCAGCTACTGGAACATGCATGGGCTTTCTGAACATCTGACTTATTTTTTTTATTTTTATGGGCACTGTAACTAGTAAACATGCATGGTCTTGTCCTGCTAATTTTTCTACCAAATAAAATCAGGGACTTACGTCTCGCAGACCACGGCTCACTGTCATTTCATAGCCCTGGTTCCACTGCTTTTCATGCTCATTGTTCTTTTCCCCAGATGCCCTTACGTGTTAATCTTGTTACCCTGTATTTATTGTTATAAAAGTCCTCAGAGTCTTTGCTGATCTAACTAGACTTCACGTAAATAGTTATTTATTTTAGAAAATAACTGATTATTAATTTTCTAGAGCTTCTGAGACAAAGGTATGCATCCCTGAGGTATTCTAGAGGATTCCAAGTAGTGTGTGAAGAAACATTTTAATTTCAATGCTTTCGAATGTACTTTAATATATTTTAGGACACAGACACATACACACACATGTATTTTATTAAACCTATGACCTCATAGATATTGATATTATTAATTAGGACTTAAGTAGGTAGCACCTATTTAAGTTTTTAAATATTGAGTCAATTTTAATATAATTTATTATTGTTTTAATTATCAGTTTAATTATATTATTATTACATAATATTAAAGAGGTTTGAGGGGAGGCAAAAATCATGAAGTACTTACTTGCATGACATGAACTCAGGAAATATGAGTACCCCAACACAATGAAAACTCTCTATAACTAGACAGAAGCTGTCAGAGATCTTTTTTTTTTTTTTTGCAGTATGCGGGCCTCTCACTGTTGTGGCCTCTCCCGTTGCGGAGCACAGGCTCCGGACACGCAGGATCAGCGGCCATGGCTCCCGGGCCCAGCCGCTCCGCGGCATGTGGGATCTTCCCGGACCGGGGCACGAACCCGTGTCCCCTGCATCGGCAGGCGGACTCTCAACCACTGCACCACCAGGGAAGCCCTCAGAGTTCATTTTTAACTTAGAAAACCTGGCTATATGCTGTTACACATGACGCATCTATAAAATCAAAAAGTTGCATAAAACCTGCAAGAAGAAAAAAGGGAAAAAAACAGTACAAAGAAAATACTAGTGCCATTATGCTACAGCAGAGCCAGCTATGCTAGTGTCAACCTCTAAGGCAGGAAGCACTCGGGGTAAAGAAGGTAGCACGTCAGCAGAAGTGGAAGGATAAGAAGAGACATGCTTGTAAACGTGTACATACCTGGTAACAGAGCCTCAAAACAGATTAACCAAAAAGGCCCCAAGAACAAGCTGGACACCCACACCACACTGGCAGGTGCTGTGAAGAGAGAGAAAGGCGACTTCTGCCACAGCCAGCAAGCACCACGTGCCTGCCGCCCGGGCCTGCAGGGGGCGGGGAGCCGTGAATACCAGGGGGTGTCCGAGGAGTTCTAAGCGCTCACACGTGGGTCAGAGGCTACTGCTGGGGAGGTACAGAGGATTAGGCTGCGCCCGACACCGCAAAGGGCTTGGAAGGTACGTAGGCGGCTTGAACTTCATCCCCGAGGGGCTGAGAACTCACTGTTCATGTAGGCTGTGGGAGGGTGTGGTATGATCAGATTGTTTGGGGAGAATTGGCTTGTAAGCGTGGGATTCCTAACTGCACCCCTTCCAAGCATTTAAGCGGAAAGGGAACTACCCCAGTGGTCAGAGTCGCTGCAGTCCGAGGCCAGGTGGAAATTAAAGCAACTGTTTACTAAAGGCCTGCCCCGCTCTCTGAGCCCAGGATCCTGCATTTGGAGTAGTCTGGATTTTTTATTTCTTAGCTCAGATATTATCCTGCTGCTGGACTGAGCAGCTGTGGGCCAGGTAGCACAGCCTGACTCCACCTGTTCCTTAGTGAGGACTCAATGGGCATCACCTGCTTCTAAGTCCAGACATCCTTGTCTTTGGAGGGATAGCGTAGGCTGAGTAATGACCACTGAAGGCATCAGGCCCGAATCCCCAGAGCTGGAAATATCATCTTCTGTAAGGCAAAAGAGACTGTGCAGATGTGACTGATGGTGCTGAGATGGGGAGACCCTCCTGGATTATCTGTAGGCCTGTAATCACAAGTGTCCTAGGAGAGGAGCAGAGAGAGATTTGACCACAGAAGGGGGCCGTGGTGAAGACAGGACACAGAGAGATTTGAAAAGGATGACCTTGAAGATTCCAGTGAGGCAGCCATAAGCCAAGGCATGCCTGCAGCCACCAGAAACTGGAGGAGACAAGGGACGGCTTTTCCCCTAGAACCTCCGGAGGGAGCACAGCTCTGCAAGAACACCTCAGTTCTTCCCCGAGATGCTGATTTCAGACGTCTGGCCTCCAGAACTGCGAAGGGATACACGTGTGTGGTTTTAAGCCAGGAAGTCAAGTCTGGGGCCATTTGCCACAGCAGCCCTAGGAAACTAACAAGAGGGCTCCATGGTAGGGCACCTGGCATGATGGCGGGGAGGTGGAGGGGGAACTAGCCCTAAGAGATGGATGACCAAATGAGCCAGCACTTCCTTAGAGGCTGCTGGGAGCCTGGCCTGTCTAGGTGCAGCGTGAAAACACAGGTGATCAACACTCAAGCCTGAGAGACCCCAGCGCGAAGCACTGTGTTCTAAGTTTTAGAGCATCCATCTGCGTGAGGCCTGATAGAGAGGGAGCGTGGGGGAAAGCTGGGAACAGGCACGGGGAAGTGGGAAGAAATCCTAAAAGGTCCCTGGTTAAAAAGATTAGTGCTAGAGAAAAGTTTTCATTTCTCTAAACGCGTTCTTCCCCAGGGGCTGCTTTCCAAGAAGCAGTCTCTTCCCTGCATCCCCTCACCTTGCAGAAGAGACACGTTTTCTGTGAGCTTCCCCGCTGGTCTCCAGCAGGAAGCCCTATCAGTTCCTGCATTTCTGGGTGCTGCAGGTGTTGAAGGAGGGATGCTGAGTTTCTTCCTCCCATGCCCCGTGGCACTCTGAGCTGCTTGCCTTGAATACCCATTCCAGGAGAGGTGGGGATGCTCAACAGGGGCTTAGGGAGCCCAGAGTGGAGTCCTGTCAGAGTGGAGCGCACGACAGTAACACACAGCCCAGCAGAGGGATCTGCTTGAATGGAACAGGGGTCTGTACCCACTGCACTGAAAGAAATAGGCTCAGTTCCATTTCCAAGGTAGCATCCTTATGCCGAAAGTCTTCATCTCAATTCTGTAACCAAAAAAAGGAGCGAATATCTTCTACTTGACTAGCTCATGTGACCTGAAAGGGTGTCATTCTGCACATATGCCTCTAAAAGTGGTGCAGTGATTGACGATTGAAGCTTAAGTCTATTTATTGGTTAGGGTCTGCAAGTAGCAAATGGGTAGTTTGCCTCTGTGTCTCGGAACTCGCTAATCACTGGCTCCAGGGCCAAGATTCACACGCAGAGAGCTTTTGTTTGGCCCACAGTTGTGCTCTTCTCATGAGCGCCTTTCTGTACGAGGTGCACATTCTGACTGGCCAGCTTCTCCAGGTGCCAATTCTCTCACACTCTGCCACTCTGTGGATGATGCTCTTACCTAAGTGCTTGAGTGTGAAACCCTTATTTCACATGCCTGTTCACACCAGAATGATTACTTTTTTGCTAAAGAAGGCTGGGAGCAAGAATAAATGCAGTCATAATTTATAAACTGCCTCTACAGCATCATCAGTGTTGGAACAATCCATTATTTGCTGATCTTTGGTGACCTTTACATAATGGTTGAGCTTGACCTGAGGTAGCTAAGTTTAACGATATACATAGGTTTGTTTTTGTTTGGTTTTGAAATTTAGATGTGTTTACTTGAAAAAAAAAAACCTTAAAGGTGTCTGAAAAGTCCTCTGTCTGGAAATTTCTGTTTATGGAGTAATCTAAAATGAAGAACAAAACCAGATTAAGACTTTTTTTTTTTAATTTTCATAGTTGGAAGAGACTTCGGTGAGCATCTGAACCCCTGATTTTCCTTTTGAAAGAACTGAGGGCTGGAAGAGGAGTTTGGACACAACCAAAATGCTTGACTTCTTGTTTGGTTGGGGTTTCTTTTTGTTTTTTTCTTTATTTCATTTTGGGATTTTTTTTTTGGGGGGGGTGGTAATCTTTCCCTTTGAATATATTGTAAGAAGCCAGTCCCACCTCTACTCTGCTGAGAAGGTATTTCCTGGAACACTGCTGATGCTACAGGCAAACTGGATGTACCTTCAGTGTATGCAAATGATGTAAGTGCAGTCACTTGTGAATAGCTGAGCCTGCATTGTATGCAAATATGTAGATGCAATCATTTATGCTGATAGAAAGAGGAAGAGGACTCATCACCTGGGCTCAAGCACCAAGATTCAGCTGAGGAATAAGTAATGTGACCACCAGAAAAGGTGAATGGAAAAAGAGATCTGGCAGAAGATGGGGGTCGCCAAGGGAACCTGAGATTCCCTGGAGAATGTCAGCTCTTTGAACAGTCAAGAAATAGAGTAGGAACAAGGAAACCAACCATGATCACACTGTGTCTGTGATTATAAAATGCTCAACTGTAAAAGTCCCTATTAATTATCAACAACTTTGCTGAGGAGTTGACTGAGGTGGAGATGTTAGCCAGAAGAAACTAAAATGTGTACATTAATAATAATTAAAAAACAGAGGAACAGTCACTTGCTGTCTTTCTTTAGCATCACAAAGTTTGAATCTAAACCTTTTCATGTTCAGTCCAGAGATGCTTGTGAATCCGTTTTGTATTTTTTTTTTTTTTGCATTGGTAGCTATCCCAGCAGAAATGATCAGGTGATGGGAATTGACCTCTTTTTACCTTTGGATTTACTCCTTTAGGTTGGACACTACCATGACCTTGATTCTGTTCCAGGGGCTGAATGGATAGGGATGAACAGGGCAGCTAAACTTCCTCCCATTCTAGTAGGGGGTTAAGATTATAAGTTGCAAATTATAGAAACACCCTGTTATGGGCTGAGTTGTGTCTTCTCAGATTCGTTAAGTCCTACCCCAGTACATCAGAATATGACCTTATTTGGAAATAGATTCTTTGTAGATGTAATTGTGTTAAAATGAGATCGTTAGGGTAGATCTGGATAAAAAGGATGTCCTTACAGGAAGAAGAAATTTGGAACACAGAGATATGTACTCAGGGAGAAGGTCATGAGCATGAAGGCAGGTATCAGAGTGATTTTACTACAAGCCAAGGAATGCCAAAAATTGTCAGCAAACCACTAGAAGCCAGAGGAGAGGCCAGGACCAGATTCCTTCCTGCAACCTCAGATTATATAGGTGCCAGCACACGCGCACACACACACACAGACACCTTCACAATATGTCAAAGTCTTGAGTGTTCTGGAGTGCAAGTGCAGAGATGCACTGGGATCTGGGCTGATGGAGGGCAGGTCGCCACTGTATAGGGAAGCCTCTTCTTTATTTAGGGACACCTGAAATCTGAAAGAAGGAAGAGGGAGCCATACATGCATACAGAGAAGAGCGCACTGGTCAGAGGGACAGCAGAATCATGCCTAGAGAGGCTGAGAAATGCCAAGGAGGCAGGGAGGTGGGAGTGGGAGCTGGGTCAGTGGTAACAGGCACCATACTGTGGGACCCTCCTAGACCACCATGTTCACGTGTCTGAGTGAGCTGGGTGCAGGGCAGGAGGGTGGGGTGATGGGTGAGGAGAGCTGCAACTGGTAAAATCATTCTGGCTGCTCTAAGCAGACGAAGCAAAAAGGCAGGAAGGCAGAGACAGAGGGGCCAACTAAAAGGCAATGGCAGCTGTCCAGGTGGAAGGTGTTAAGGGTTGAGACAGAGGCCAAACCTGGACACGTTCTGCAGATGGAGATCAGGAGACTTGCTGACGGATCGGATGTAGGTGTGAGCGGAGAGAGGGACCAAGGATGCTGCCAAGGTTCAGGCTCACACAGCTGCAAGGATGGACCTGGGGTCCCCGCGGTGACTGAACAGGGATAAAGGCAGAGCCAAAAGTCTCTGCCAAAAGGCAGAACCAGTGCGGCAGCAGGACAAGGTAAGTATTGAAGAGGACTAGGTTTTCATCTATATTTTCTATTTGGTTAAACGTTTTCCTCCTTGAACTGTGTATCGTTGCAGGTTAAACAGCAGCTCTTGGATGCCAGCCTGAAGATCCTGACAGGTAAACACTGGCTTCTAACACCCTCACCTGCCCCTAGAAGTTGAGCAGCACTCACTGCCTTCCACTGCTTTGACTGTCAGTGGACTGGTGACCACCTGGGCGCACACAACTTTTCTTCTTCTGGTTGTATCACGTCAGCCCCCTAAGGGCTGACTCTCCTGCCTTGATGCCCCTTTATCCACCGAGACCCATCTGTGGTCCATTGGTCAACTCATGGTGGGCCATGCAGCTTCAACCCTTCGAAGGGACAGCTAGAGAAGAAGTATTGAGAGACATTTAGAATGAAAAATGTGTATAGGGCAGTTCTGGCGTAAGGAGGAGTTTGAAAGAGGGAAGTCCCTTATTGGGACTTGGAGTCTTTCCTGGGGCTCGCGGGCACCTTCAGCTGGGTGAACTCTAGAGTTTGGGAATGAGAACTCTGCAGTTTGGGAGTAAGGGTGAGAGATGAGTGGAGGCATAGGACGTGGAGAGAGAATGATAGCAGACTCCAGGGCACCCATGAGGGAAGGATTCTTTGAGGTTTCCTGGCATCTCAGAGCAATGATTAATTTTTCTCAAGCTTTGCTTGATGGTGGCCTTTGAGTTTCCAGGGGAAATACTGTCTAAGTGATTGTGTCAGAACAGCCCACAGTTGTCTTCAAGGCAGGGTTATTGCTTTTTTTTTTTTTTTTCTTTTTTATTGATGCCCATGATTCGGTTCCCAACCTTGTAAACTTTCTCAGGCACTTTGTTCTAAGATCCTAGCGACAAGCTATGGCAATTGTCAAATGAGTGACAAATGGACCTTCCAAGCTGACATGATATTTATGGATCAGCACTAAATACCTCTGTCTGAGCTATAAATGTCCTAGGGCTCTTTCATCCACCGAGTAATGTAAACAGCGCTTGTGTGCTTGTCTGCCCCCTCCTCAGTGCTGCAGATTCCAGGCTGGCAAGCTGAGTCTGGGCAGGGGATGGGGCCGCCAGAGCCATGGGATGCTTTAGTTGCCCTTCTTCTCTGCGGCTCCCGTGGGACATCCAGTGACTCATCTCACTCTGGAGGCAAGGGGATCTGTCACCTGGATGGGGAGCTGCTGTGCCTCTGGGGACTATGCCCTCCGCAGACAGACATCCGAGGCCTCCCTCTGCAGATTCCTTGGTGCAGATTTGCCAGGTGGGCCCCCTTTGGTTCTAACACTTTGGGGGCTCAAAGATGCACGTGTTCACTTTGCTCCTATGGGAGTCCCTCCTGGGGGAATCTCCTTACAGAGTTAAGTGGAAAGCAAATTGTCTCAAAATTCATCAATGACTTTTCAATTTTTCTGTTAATTTTAACCATCGTCTAAAAGGTCTTGCAAATAGAGGAGAACCTAGTGCTTTTTAAAGTATCAGCCTTTCTCTCTGCTGCTTTCTGGTTCTCCCAGCAGCGGCTCTTTGTCCTCACCTGACATCTCCCGATGTTCCGGCCGCTGCCGCCCCTGCACCTGGGGTCTCTTTCTCCCCACAGGCGGCCGGTTTTCGAAGCCTGAGGAGCTCAGTCCTCTTTGCTCCTGCTTTTGCCTCTTTCTCTTCCACTCATTTTTTTAATTTTAATTGTGAGATCTTCCAAACATGTAGAAAATGACCTGAAGGTACCCACATACTCACATCCAGTGCATAGGAGGAGAGGATGCCGCCCACTCAGGCCCAGAAGACCCCATCCCGCCCGCCCCAAGGTGACTCCCATTCTGTTCCCTCCAGGCAGCCCCCTCCTACCTGAGAGCTCATCCAGGAAGAGCATCTCCCTGCAGCTGCCCCCCTGCTTCAGCTGAGGCACACAGGACCTGCCACATTTTCACGGAGACACGTCCCAGCAGGGGTGGTGTAGGCGGAGGGCCAGGTGAGACCTGTGCCATGTGCAACCATCGTCTGAACACAGAAGAGTCCAAGAAACAGCAGAAACAGGCCCTTTTTACTTAAAATCCATATTTTTAACCTCAGGACTCAAACTCATCCTTAAACCCTCCCAGACCTCTCCCCAGTGGGGGGCTAGCTGCCCCCTCGGCTCCACCTCAAGCCACCATCCACGCCACGTGTGGTGCATGGTTACAGCACCAAACGCAGCCATGCGGTCAAACCCCAATTTCATTTTTGGCTCACTTCATGGTTCTGGCTACACACTAGCAAATCATTCCTTGGTGCTCCCCATTTCCTCCCATTCTCCCCAAATGGAGTCACTGACTGGTTGCCTTTCACTATAGAATCAGCCTCTCCTTTTCTCTCATCCGTGACTCAGATTGCCTCTCTTCCTACGGTCATGACTGCCCATCGAGCAAGGTCCACGATCATGGTCGGTCGAGGGGCTACTTGCTGTGCCTGCAGTGAGGCCCGTGTTCCCTCCCCGCCAGCAATTCACACCAGTGCTGTTCTGGAGAAGGAGGGTGAAACCTCCAATGGCCCCTTTCAAGTGCAGATGTTGAATTAACCACTCCGGAGGCTCATCCTTGCATAACATTGTGACCTGGTGAGGGGGGATGGTCTTTGTCCATCAAGACCTACCCTAGCACGATGCCATGCCATGGAAAGGGGTGAGTTCTCCAAAGGAAATCAGGGTTCACTTGATGGAAGGAGCAGGAAGGAAATGCTAAAGGCAGGAGACGCACCAAAAACATGAGTTCTACACTTGGCTTTAGTTCCCCCTTCACAAAGCTGTAGTTTGGAAGAAATCATGATGTGAAATGTGAACACACTTTAAATCTCCTTTGGACCCCTGCCAGCAGTTGATCATATCCAAAGTATTACCTTAACACTTGTGGTCAAAGAATGCCACCTGCCATATCAGTAAACAAAGGATTTGGGGACCATCCAGCCATCAGCCACTGTAGCCGCCCCCAACTGTGCGCCCTGAGGGGATTCAGGATGGAGAAAAACAGGATACTGGCCCCAGATAGCTGAGGGGCGTTATCAAAGGAATGATTCTAATGACCCCAGACTCTTGTATCTTCCCATACATAGAAAAGCACTGAATTAATTAATTTGAGATGTCTGGTTATTTTCTTTAATTAGCAGTCATCTTTTGATGTTCAACTACCTGTTTTATGTGTTTGTTTTTTGGGTTGTTTTTGCAAAAACTCCTATAAATCCTGGCTCCCCGCTTACCTCTTCAGAACAGTCCGTTAGACCTATCTGAGAGACTGTTTCCCGGGCTTATGTCTGCCAAATAAAACATAATTCTCAACTTTTAGGTTGTTCATTTTTTCTCAGTCATCATACCTTAGTGACTCTCATAACCTCTTATGAAGTTTCCTCAGCTTTTAAAACTTTATTTCACTTATCTTACATCCATGCTCATGAAGGGATTTTCACATCCCTAGACCCGTCTCTTCATTCACCCTAAATGTGAACCTCAATCTGATATTAATCCCAATAATAATCACTGAAACTAATGTTTTCCCTTAATGATGGGTCTAAGAAATTTACATCATTTCATCTTTTCAAAACTTCCTCAGATTCTCTTCTCTCTTTTTTTTTTGTTCTAAGACTAAAGCTTTAAATACTTAATCTTATTTTAAATAGAACGTGATATTTTGATGTATAATAAGGAGTATATATTTGGACTTCATCCTGCTCCTGTCACAGAGCTCCTAAAACCCTTGGAATCGCCTAAGTGATAAGAGTAATAAATGTGCCTTTTGTATGTCAGTGAGATGACTTTTGGAAAGCCCCTAAGTAACCTAAGGCTGGGGGCTGGTTGTCAGGGGACCCAACCAAGTGATTAGAGGGTTGGAACTTTCATCCCCACCCTCCTGACCTCTGGGGAAGGGAGAGGAGCTAGAGGTTGAATCCGTCACCAATGGTCAATGATTTAATCAGTCCGGCCTACATAATGAAGGCTCCATAAAAACCCAAAAGGACGAAGTTCGGAGAGTGTCCAGGTGGGTGATCACATGGAAACTGTGGAGAATGGTGCCAGAAGAGAGTATGGGAGCTCCAAGCCCTTCCCCATACCTTCCCTATGCATCTCTTCTGTCTGGCTCTTCCTGAGTTATATCCTTTTATAATAATCTGGTAAATGATTAACCAAACTGTTTCTCTGAGTTCCATGAGCTGCTCTAGCAAATAAATTGAACCCAAGGAGGGAGTCATTGGAACCTCCAATCTATAACCATCAGTCAGAATCACAGTTGACATCTTGGACTTGTGATTGGCATCTGAAGTGTAGGGGGAAATCCTGTAGGACTGAGCCCTTGACATGTGGGATTTGATGCTGCCTCCAAGTAGACAGTATCAGAAAAGAGTTGAATTGTAGGACACTCAGCTGATGTCAGAGAATTGCTTGAAATGGGGAAAAAGTCCCACATACCATAAATAGGAGCAGAATAAGAAGAACACTCAACACAATCCCAACAGTGTCATGCTAGGCTACCGTTGTGGCTTAATTGTTGAAATACACAGATTTTGCTAACGGATTTAACCCTTTCCCTTCAAATCATATGGGATTTCACATCCTCTTATGAACTACTTTTAACTATAAAAAGATGTTCATTACACAGCATACCACAGTGGCCACTGCCAGCTGTCAGGGCGACGCCAACACGGCAGCTTCTAATCACACCTGCCAACTTATCCACAGACCAGCAGTTGAGAAAAAGGACCAGGGACCATGCGTCTGACGGTGAGGGAACATGACAGTGTGATATTCCCTGACCACGGAGAAACTAACCATAGATGTATGTGGGTCAGTTTCAACAGAATTGGAAACTGGCTATTTAAAGTGGCCCCGGCTCCTTAGTCAGTGGTCATTGAGGCATGTGATACAGTTTCTCCTCCAGTTTCAGGAAAGCAAGGAGGAGCTGGTGAAGTCAGTGACTGATTGGACTGTAAAGAGGCTGGCACCAACCACTGTCATGGCTACACTGATCGTGTTACATGATAGAAGGCAGATCAGGCTTTGATCGTCATGTACGGAGGAGAGTTGAACCAGGAGATCTGCACCACAGTGCACTTACTCTGGTGCCGAAGCAGTTCCCACACAGCTTGGGGTGGGGGACAAGGACCATTTCTCAGATTGAAAAGGCAGAGTGGACAGGCCACACGTGGCATGCAGAGAGTTCTGTGCTGAACTTGTGTATGGGTACATGTGTGTAGCTATGTGTATGCATGTTTGGATGTGTGTATTGGTGCATGTGTAGATAAAACAGTGCAAGTTGAAGACAAGCTGGGACCAGCCGTGCAGACCCGGCCTTTTGTTACTTTTGCTGATTTGATGTGAAACTTCCTTGCTGGCTGTACCTGCACATCTAAAGTTCTTAGGTTTAAACTCTGTTGGTCCAATGAATGCCAAGAAAACGAGTTTCCTCTGATATCCAGTGGTTTGGGCATTAGGGAGATACAGTCATAGAAACATTAGACGTGTTGGTACTAGTTCCATTTCATTTATTTGGAAAACACCTGCCCGCTGGATTCTAAGGAAATCAAGACACTTGCATGGAGGGAGAGCCAGGGTTGGCTTGCTCTCCCCAGGCACAGCAAACGTCCTCTTGGATAAACTGATAAAATGTCCAAAAACCAACAGTGCGTTCTGGAGAGTTGTTGAATTGGAAGACCACAGATGCACCAGGAGGTCGCGCAAAGTACATTAAAAATCCACACTTTAGCATCAAGTGTAGGGAGAAGCGTTTCATGAGTTCCAATTCATTCAGCCATGCATTTGCCATTGCCAGCGCACGTGGATTTCAAAACACTTAAAGAATTACTTTACCCACTTCGGCTTAGTTGATCCTCAGAGAAACCAGATGACATGGCAAGGACAGGATGCCCCTCCCTCTTCTACAGGTAAGATGCAGGCTCGGTGAGTGCAGTGACGTGTCCTGTGAGCAGTAAGATGAGATCGGCCCCCAGCCCCCTGTGGGGACTGGTTTCCAGGGCTGCCCTTGCTCAGGCCTTTTCGCAGAAAGGTGCCACCAGCTTGGAATGCAAAACACGCAGCTTCATAAGCATTTCACTTAGGTGTCTCTTCCTTTCCGATACCCTCTCTCTCTTGCTCTCTCTCTCCCACACACACCTACTACAATAAATACAAAACAAAGTCTCCTTAAAAAATAATTGTTATCAAAACATCTTAACTGTGTTAGTGAGATGCAAATGTGATTATGCATGGATACAGAATTCACAGTTCACTCAACAGAAAAACAAGAGCTAACATCATCTTTCCTTGAAGACTTTTTCATTGGTTACCATTTAGGAAAATTACTCCTTGGAGAACCTTTAATGTAAAATTCTCATTTGTTGCGAGCAATGCTGAACCACCGTTAACAGCCGCTATCCCACTGGGAGGCCTATCTGCCCGGCAGCACCAGCTTGGTGTGGCCATGCCTCTCCCTCTGGTTCGCCACACGAAGACAGTCTGCCAAAAACTGTAGCCCACTTCACTTTCTCCCTGATTATGAAATTCTCTCACAGTCACTGTAGGGGGGTTAGAAAGTACTGGAGAAAATTAAAAGAGAAAGGAAGGAAGGAGGAAGATCACTGATCCCACCAGCTGGAAATAATCACTATGAGACTTTTTTGTATATTTCCTTCCAGCCCTTTTAGAAGTATTTTGTGATTGCAACTTTGTGGTTGTTAAGATTCCTACTCCATTCAAAAATAAACTTGCGGAATTGGTATTGGATGTACAGAATCTCACAATGGAAGAGTGAAGGGGTAAGAAAGAATATGTGTGTGTGTGTATATATGTATATATACACACACACACAGACATAACTGAACCACTTTGCTGTACAGCAGAAGTTCACACAATGCTGTAAATCAACTATACTTCAATTAAAAAAAAAAGAGTGCTACTGGAGAACGGACTTGAGGATATGGGGAGGGGGAAGGGTGAGCTGTGACAGGGCGAGAGAGAGTCATGGACATATACACACTAACAAACGTAAGGTAGATAGCTAGTGGGAAGCAGCCGCATGGCACAGGGATATTGGCTCGGTGCTTTGTGACAGCCTGGAGGGGTGGGATAGGGAGGGTGGGAGGGAGGGAGACGCAAGAGGGAAGACATATGGGAACATATGTATATGTATAACTGATTCACTTTGTTATAAAGCAGAAACTAACACACCACTGTAAAGCAATTATACCCCAATAAAGATGTTAAAAAAAAAAAAAAGAGTGAGGAGACCAATAGCTCCAGAAAGGTATTCCCTTGCCCAGGACTTGTCTCGGGAGGGTCTGGGGGCTGTAAGTGTGTATCGACCAGGGGCTGCTGGCTTCAGTCTATCTAACTCATTTGCCTGCTCTACCCACTGGGTTTCCGTGTGTTATGTTTTGAAAGTAGGGTGGTTTAAAATGCTGCCTGCTTCTTTCTGTAAAGGACAGAATCACACTTTCTCATGTTGCTTTCACGGTGTACCCACCACCATCTAGTCCGACCCATTTCCACTCCAGGGGCACGCCTGCCAAGCCCTCGAGCTGTGTCTCAAGGTCAAGCATCTGACAGCATGAGAGAGACACTTCCTAGCTTCCTAGTAATTTAATTTTGTGGAAAGCATATTCTTCCTGAATTTCAGATATTCTCAAGCGTGCTGATAAAGCACCTGGGTGAGTATGGAGGGGGTGAGAAATTTACAGCACAACTCAGATGTTCAAGAGTAGATATGGCCTCTTGATTTTTTATGTTTTCATTTATTTCTTTTTCTGGCCACGCCATGCGGCACTCAGGACCTTCGTTCCCCGACCAGAGATCAAACCCATGCCCAGTGCATTGGAAGCACAGAGTCTTAACCACTGGACAACCAGGGAAGTCCCCAGCCTCTTGATTTCTTTATACTGAACTGAAATCATTCAACTGCCTATCATACTGCTGACGGCAGAGAAAACTTGAGTTGGCTAGTGAACCATCAACTTCTCTGTCTGCTGCCTTTCTGATGAAAGTGTTTGGTCATGTTAGAGCTCACAGCCTCTGCCAGGGACACTCTCTCTTCCACGGGGGCCCCAAGGGCCTTTCTTCCAAAGGTGGTCGCCCAGGATCCAGGGCTCCTCTCCACCTAGGAGCTCCCTGCCCTGCTGTGCGCATCCTGTGGTGTCCTCAGCTAGAGGGCCTCATGGCCTGAGAGTCTGGTCAGAACCATTCCTGTAGGAATGTATTGGTCTATCACCATGGTTTTACTTGGCTCTTCCCTGGTGTCTGATGATGTTGAGCTCTTTTCTATGTACTTAATTGACACCTGCTTATTTTATGTTCACGTCTTTTGCATACTTTTACTGTATTGTTTGTTTTCTGATTATTGAGTTTTGATTATTTGGTATAGGAGCCCTTTATCAGATGTGGGTTTTGCAAATATTTCCTATCTGTGGCCTGTCTTTTCATTCTCTTGACATCTTTCCCAGAGCAGGCTCTTGCCATTTTCATGAAATCCAATCATTTAATTTTTTTTATTTTACGGATTGTGATTTTGGTGTTGTATGTGAGAGGTCTTTGTCTAATCCAAGGTCACAGATATTTTCTCTTATATTTCCTCATGGAAGTTTTATCGAACCAGGTATTCTTCTTGGGTCTATGATCCACTCTGAGATATTTTTGTGTAAGGTGTGAGGACCACTTTTTGGCATATGGAGGTCCAAAGCTTCCAGCACCGTTTGTTGAAAAACCTTTATTTTTCATATTACATGCTACAGCTACACAGCCCCGGACAGAGGGTTTAAGTGAACGTCTTTATTTAATCTTCAAAACAATCCTGTGAGCAAGGGGGGTGGGGTTATCCATCATCTCTATCTGTAACAGACAGGGAAACCAAGGCAGAGAGGGGGCGAGCGTTTGCCCAGGATCGCCCAAGCCGTAAAAGGCAGCGTTTGACCCAGATGGTGTCTCACTGGCCCCCAGCCCAGGACCCCCTTGGAGAGGAGACTAGTGGGCCAGACTAAGGCAGCTTCTTGGGCTTTGGGGCAGAAGACCTACCCTATGTGCCCCAAGGCTCCTGCAGGTCTGGGAAAGCAGATCTCATGGCCAACTCGCTATGGGGTCAACAATGGTTGGCCAACCCAAACTTTGGCCAACCCAAAGTTTCATGGCATACTTAACCTGTCCTACCCCAGCCCCCAGGACTGGCCTGGGAACCCCTTCCTCCACCACATAGCACCCTAGCCAGGTGAGTGAAAGGACGGGTAGTCAGGAGACACAGGCCCCTACAGGCCAACCAACACCTTCTAGGAGGAAAAGGGATTGACTGCTTCAGAACAAAAGGGATGGCCCTCCCCTAGTGCCAGGCTTTGCTTCAAAAGACAGGAAACGGGATCCCACCCGGGATAAACATCTTAATGTGGTCCCACCCGGGATAAACATCTTAATGAAAAAGCCAAGGGGCTTGTATTTTGTTGCATTTTTGGGCTTCCTTTATCCTATTCTAAACATTGGTTTTGGACGGCATGCTAAAGCCCCACTCCCATTTGATCTTATCCTTTGTAAAATCATGACCATCCCAATGGTCTTATACTTCTTTTAAGTTTTCAGTAAATAAACACAGTCTAGCACAGTTGCCCTCCATGGGGTGATAAATCAGTGTCCCAAACGTGTCTCATCAATCATAGGATGGCAAAACCCCACTGATTTTAAAAAGGTTGTGTAATTGTGCATGTTCCTGATATTTCTTTATTTAAGAAAATCATGGACTCGGCTCTTTAAAAATTATGTTTCAACTTAGATTACTCAGGAGAAATTCTTGCCCAGTGAAGCCCAGAAATATGTGAGTCCTGTAATTTTAGATCTTTGATTCATTGAAAGGGATCATAATCTGTCATAAACCACTAATATTATGCTCTGTTGGATTAAAGTGTGCATTTAACATTGGACTTAGCCCACAGACTGATTTGTTCTTTTCTCTTAAAAGAGTAAATTGTTTCATCTGATTGCTAAAGTTTGTTTGTAATGTTAGCAGCACTGATTTGGTCAATCAGTCAGTTTGTTCTATGGCCGATCTCTGTCCTGACTGCAACCATCACCAGCTGTGTCTAGGTCTGTGTAACTGTCTCAAATGCCACCATCATCAGGAAGAACTGGTTCCTCCATGGCCAGTCTGGCCACGACAGTGGCACAGGTTGATCCTGCTGACCCACTGCAGGCCCCAGTGATTGCAAAGTGGTCCTCCACATCCAGAGGGACTAAGAAACCACCAGTGATTCGGGGCAGACACCCACCTTCTTTCCAGATTGTGCTCCAACTGCAAGAGTCAAACTGTCAAGAAGCACTGTTGTGAGAAGCTGCTGGGCTACTCCGGCCTCAGTCCCTGGGCTGCTACAACAAATCACCATAGCCCAGCTGTTTAAACAGCAAACGGGAATTTCTCTGGAGGCTGGAAGTCCGAGATCAGAGTCCAGCAAGGTGGATTCTGGGCAGAGCTCTCTTCCTGGTTTACAGAGGGCCAACTTCTTGCTGCATCTTCACACATCACAGGAGGAGCCAGGTGCCCTCTTCCTCTTCTTTGAAGGGCACCAACCACATCATGGGGGGCCCACCCTTATGACGGCATCTAATGCTAATGACCTCCTAAAGGCCCCACTTCCAAATGCCATCCCACTGGGAGGACGGCTTCAACATGTGAATTGAGAGGTACAAGCATGCAGTCCATTGTACTTCTCTTTCCATAGCAGTTCTAAAGGCTCTGATCACAGTCACAGTCTTGGCTTCAAATACTCTCCAACGTTCCCACCATTCGTCTAATGCTATATTCTCTCTAACTCTTGAAAATGAATGAATGCTGACCTGGGAGGAGGAATGAAGTCGAGATAAAGGCAATATGTGTCATGCTACATAATTCTCTGCATTATTTCCCACAACAGAAGGAGAACCCAACTCATGACCTTTTGAAAATAAATACATGCATGAATGATGGATGGATGAGTGAATGGGTGGATGGATGATTGTATCCTTAAAACTTGATATTGCTGGCAAATCAACTTTATTTTGTTTAGTATGGCCAAAATATTTGGGAGTGAAGGTCACAGGGGTTTAAATTACTCAATTATCAGAAATTTGAGGCCTCAAATTATATTTTATTTTTCTATGAAAATCATTTCACCAAATTCCACAATCATTCCTGTAATAATGAATTAAAGTTCAGTGTTACTAAATTCTGGAAAATATGCCATTCCTTACTTAGGCATTGTCAATTATTTGTAAGGTCTCTGAATTAGATGTGCATTAAAAAAATAAAAACCCAATTCTTCAACAATGAAGTAGGAACCATAGTTATGAATATACTTGTATATGTTTGTGTGAAACATAATATCTAATATTTAGCTCTTTATAGAATACAAAACATAATCATCCGTCATGTCCATCAAGCCCACAGATCTGAGACATTTACCTTCAGGAAGATGCAATTTTTTGTTAACTTTGTCATCTCCTGGGGATGTCAACCAAAGAAAACTTATAATTTTATTTTCTTCCTCAAGATGAGGCCATAAATATTATTGGACAAAGAGGATGGTGTTTTTAGAAACCTGGAGTGAACTCTACTCAGTGAAATTCTTTAGAATGTAAACAGCCTCCGATAATGGCACAGAGGTTCACTTTTGGACAGGAAATAGTCCCACACCTAAAAGCAAAATAAACCAGCCCAAATACACAAACATAAAGCACAGCATCACCAAGGAGGCACTAAGAGACTTCTTATCTTGCTGCAGGTCATGAAAGAAATAGACTAGTGAACAGAACCCACAGAATCAGCAGTTGGAGCAGCCCTGTGCAGCTGGGATGCAGGTCCTGGGATGCAGCAGGTCAGTGCAAAGACAGAGAGACGGCTTGGAAAACGAATCAAGATGTCTAGTCAGTACAAAACATTTTGATTACCCTGACTAATGCAGTAATTTCTTTCAAGTCATAACGAGATGAAATGTCCACATCCTCTGATGTTCCATGGAGGAAATATAGGAAGGAAATGTTATGAAATGGATATTTCAGATTTTGATGTTTTGGGCTGCCTTTTTACAAACTTTAGTTTGGCTCTTCAGGTCAGCTGTAGCAGTGAAATCACTTTGCATGATCAGATGCAACCTGGACTGATGTCCTTATAATAGTGACAAGCAGGTTCCTGTCGTACTAGAGAGAGGAATTAAAACAGTAGGTGGGAGAAAACTTTGTCTCATGACTTTGCCAAATATACTCTCCTGTCTTTCCTTGTACAAATGTGTTTATTCTTTTTTTTTTTTAATTTATTTGGCTGCACCAGGTCTTAGTTGCGGCAAGCAGGCTCCTTAGTTGTGACATGTGAACTCTTAGTTGCAGCATGCATGTGGGATCTAGTACCCTGACCAGGGATTGAACCCAGGCCCCCTCTTTGGGTACACGGATTCTTAACAACTGAGCCACCAAAGAAGTCCCAAATGTGTTTATTCTGTGAGTACCAATATTTCCAGAAGACAAACAAGACAAACATGTTACTTATATGTCTTGTTCCATTGAGGCTGATCTAACAGAATACCGTAGGCTTATAAACAAAAGAAATGCATTCCTCTAGAGGCTGGAAGTCCAAGGTCAGGTGCCAGCAGATTTGGTGCCTGGTGAGAGCCCCTTTCCTGGTTCATAGACGACTATCTTCTCATTGTGTCCTCAAAGGGCAGAAGGGGTGACAGAGCTCTCTGGTGTCCTTTTTGGAAGTTTATTTTATTTATTTATTTTTTGAAGTATAATTGATCTACAATGTTTCAGGTGTACATAAAAGTGACTCAGTTATGTATATATATTATTATTCTTTATTATATATATTAATATATATGTATTATTATTATTATTCCATTATAGGTCATTACAAGATATTGACTATAGTTCCCTGTGCTGTACAGTAGGTCCTTGTTGTTTATCTATTTTACATATAGTAGTGTATATCTGTTAATCCCAAATTCCTAATGTATTCCTCCCCCCCTTTCCCCTTTGGTAACCATAGGTTTGTTTTCTATGTCTGTGAGTCTATTTCTGTTTTGTAAATAAGTTCATTTGTACCACTTTTTTAGATTCCACATGTAAGTGATATCATATGATATTTGTCTTTCTCTGTCTGACTCTTGCCTGACTTTGTAGGATAATCCTAGGTACATCCATGTTGCTGAAAATGGCATTATTTTATTTTTTATGACTAAGTAATATTCCATTGTGTATATCCCAACTTCTTTATCCATCCATCTCTTGATGGGCACTTAGGTTGCTTCCATGTCTTGGCTATTGTGAATAGTGCTGCTATGAACACTGGGGTGCATGTATTTTTTTTTAATTAGATTTTTTGTCTTTTCTGGATATCTTCCCAGGAGTGGGATTGCTGGATCATATGGTAGGTCTATTTTTAGTTTTTTAAGGAATCTCCACTGGGATCTCTTTTACAAGAGCACTAATCCCATCATGAAGGCTCCACCCTCATGACCTAATCACCTCCCAAAGGCTCTAATACCATCACATTCGGGTTTAGGACTTCAGTATGTGAATTTTGAGGGGACGTAAGCATTCAGTCTATGGAAGTACCCTTCCATACATTTCCTACACACAGAATTCACTGGGAGAAACTATTCTGTCTTGACAGAGGAGAACAAAGATCAGGTTGTAAACTGTAACTGACAGACTGTCCAGGCTGTGAACCCACTCTGGACAGCTGATTAGACCTGGCCCTCTCCTTTCTCTTCTCGGCTTCTCCTACCTCTTTGGTTTGGTATATGGATCCAGTACCCCGGGTTCTGGATTTGATAAGGCAGCAAACACTCCCAAAGTGTGTCTCTACTGGCTTTCGTCAGGCCCTTATGCCCTGCCTGGCTGAGAGCTTGCCAAGGCCTGGGGTTAACCAGCAATCCCACTCTAACACTTCAGAACCAAAACCTGAAATAAACCCATATGCAAACATCACCACTCATGCCCTCATACACCACATGCTTCTCCTGGAATGGATTTCAATCTTTTGTTCTAAGTAACAGAAATCACTGAAGAAAGCAGAGAGGCTGGGAGGAGAGTAGACTACGAGGTTCTGACAAGAGGGCTCCCACTTCAGCAAACCCAGGACGGGTGCACATCATCCGGCCAGCAGCACCATCTCCCGACACCTCACTCCTGTAAAATGTCAGAGACACACCCACAGTGTTCATACAAAGGAGAGTTTTCTGGTATGCTGTGGCTTTTTTACTGCTGAAATTATTTTCAAGAACCATTAGTAGATTTTGACCTGAAAGGTCTTCTTGTTGTTGTTTCCATCGTTGCTTTCTTTTTATCATTTTAAAGTAAGATTGGCTTTTGAGGAGACTCCATAGAAAAACTTTGGAAATGCCACAGTTTTGTGCCAGGAGACATCTGTCTAAATGTTTGTATAGTCAAACATGTTCCTAACAGTCAACCATTTATTAAGTGTTTAGGGCCAAGTGTGACCAAGTAATTGCATCCATGGTCTCAGCACAAACTTAGGAGTATGTGGTACTCTCTCCAGTTTACAGATGCAGAAAAACCAAAGTGGAAAAACCTTGTCCAAGCCACTCAGTGATCAAGTAGAAGATGGAGCCACAATCCAAAATCAGGTACTTCTGGTCAACCCAGTAGGCTTCACTGTTTGCTGCCAGAGAAAGATTTCCAGTGAAGCTGGTAAAGCTTTGCTATCTGAGTCCGAACTGTAACCCTAGGCTACTCTGGGCAGGGAAGGGAGCAGCCTGCCATTAGGGACCTGTACCAAGGAAACCTTTCTGATAAATCCCTCTACCAGATCTTGGAAGAAAGTGATCTGAACCACCAAGGCTCCCCAGTATTTTGCTTGGCTTTCTTTACTCATTCTAAATGAATGCCACTATCATACCTAATTTTGTATTATTTCTTCCTACAGAGGGCCCCTGCAGTTGTAAAGCTTGAGACCCCCCAAAACCTGGATCTGCCCCTATCATCCTCTAAGTTATAACCTTACAGTGGATTCCTTTAGTGGATTCTTTGGGAAAGTGCGATGTCCTAAAGCAAAGGGATGTGGGACAAGCATGCTTTGGATGGTGTGGAAGGAGGCAGAGGTTCAGGCCTCCAAGGACACACTCTGGGCCTGGGAGAGGGACCTATTTGTGGATATCTGTGGCAAAAAGAAGTGGACAGAGAAAGCAAAGCAAGAGGAAGGGAGGGCAAAGGAAGGGCTGGGAAGGGCCCCACTTTAGGGATGGCCCTATTCTCCCTCCCCAAGGCACATCCACTGGGGGACAGAGAGGGACCTGGCTTCGTAAAGGGAGCAGCCACAAACTCAGATCAGCAGTAGGAGGCTGAGGTGTGCAGGGTATGCATGGGCTGTGAACCACCTTGAAGGAGACAGATGGTTACGGATGGAAGGCAGAGGGTGGGGCTCAGGGTGTGGGAGTGTTTTAAGTGCACCTGTTTAATTGCAGGCAGCAGAAACAATCCGGCCGGTTTTGCTGCAATTTGGTATTTTATAGTTGGCTGATATAATTTCACTAAGAACTGTAAATCTCTAAATTTCATGTATTCTTGCTGAATGAATCCTGTATTCATGAGCATGCCTTGCTGAAAGCATGCCTTCTCCGGGGCTGCATCTCATTCTGCAGAACATGAAGAGAAGAGAGGTCTGGTGAGTCTTCCCGTGTGTGATGCTACGGGCTTTTAAGAGTCAGGCTCAGGACAGCTGTTGTATTTGATGGAAAATTACCAATGGAATGAAGACTTGTCAGCCAACCACCACCCCTTGCCCAACATCTCTGTATGAGGTCTCTAGAAAGCATAATGTCTAGATTTAGAAGTTTAAAGCACTACTTCATTAAATGAATAGTTCCTGCAGTTTTGCCTAAATAAAGGATAAGTATTTGAGCAGATTCTGAAAGTGAAATACAGAAAGTTAATGCAATAACAAGACAAGAAGTGAAAGGCTTTTTTTTCTAATCTAACCCAAAGAAATATGAGGTGTTTGTTAGAAGGTGCTATCCTCTGTGAACTTTGAATACACAAAGCTCTTTCCATCTATGCAGGAGATAAAATCATCTCCAGAGACACCAGACAGGTTTGGCAAACAGAGCTGGCTGGATACAAAAGGTGCAGTCCCATAAATCTTAATTTCTCTTCATCTGTCTGGAAGAGGTAGGATAAATGTCTATGTCAGAGATGTTCACCTGGAAAATGGTGGCAGACGTGGGCAGATATCCCAAGGCCGAGATGTGAAAGCAGGTGATGAAGGGTGTTAGCAGGGAGGGCGGGGTCTTAACACCTGTCCGGTCCTGCTCTCATCACACCCGTCATGGACAGACTCAGATTCCAGGGCTCCTGGTAATGAAAGGGCCGCCATCAAGAGGGGATTAATTTATGAATTTGAACTCAAAGAGAGATTCATCAAAGGAGCTCCACATATGTGAAGCCACTGACTTTGTCCCTGACGTCGTATAAAAAATGATGCATAACACATCCCAACTGAATGGGGAACTGCCTTCATTTTGGTGTTTTGGGGTTGGTTCTGTTCTGAAACCATTGTTTTATGTAACAGTCTCAGATGATAGTTGCTTTCAGTAGTAAAAGAAAAAAAAAATCTTTAAATCGCCTTAAATTAAAAAAAAAAGATTAAAATGACCATTTTATTTATTTATTATATCTTTATTGGAGTATAATTGCTTTACAATGGTGTGTCAGTTTCTGCTTTAAAACAAAGTGAATCAGTTATACATATACATATGTTGCCATATCTCTTCACTCTTGCGTCTCCCTCCCTCCCACCCTCCCTAATCCACCCCTCCAGGTGGTCATAAAGCACCGAGCTGATCTCCCTGTGCTATGCGGCTGCTTCCCACTAGCTATCTACCTTACGTTTGGTAGTGTATATATGTCCATGCCTCTCTCCCGCTTTGTCACAGCTTACCCTTCCCCCTCCCCATATCCTCAAATCCATTCTCTAGTAGGTCTGTGTCTTTATTCCTGTCTTACCCCTAGGTTCTTCATGACATTTTTTTTTCTTAAATTCCATATATATGTGTTAGCATACGGTATTTGTCTTTCTCTTTCTGACTTACTTCACTCTGTATGACAGACTCTAGGTCTATCCACCTCATTACAAATAGCTCAATTTCGTTTCTTTTTATGGATGAGTAATATTGCATTGTATATATGTGCCACATCTTCTTTATCCATTCACCTCATGATGGACACTTAGGTTTCTTCCATGTCCTGTCTATTGTAAATAGAGTGGCAATGAACATTTTGGTACATGACCCTTTTTGAATTATGGTTTTCTCAGGGTATATGCCCAGTAGTGGGATTGCTGGGTCATGTGGTAGTTCTATTTGTATTTTTTTAAGGAACCTCAATACTGTTCTCCACAGTGTCTGTATCAATTTACATTCCCACCAACAGTGCAAGAGGGTTCCCTTTTCTCCACACCCTCTCCAGCATTTATTGTTTGTAGATTTTTTGATGATGGCCATTCTGACTGGTGTGAGAAGACATCTCATTGTAGTTTGGATTTGGATTAATGAAATTGAGCATTCTTTCATGTCTTTGTTGGCAGTCTGTATATCTTCTTTGGATAAATGTCTATTTAGGTCTTCTGCCCATTTTTGGATTGGGTTGTTTGTTTGTTTTGTTATTAAGCTGCATGAGCTGCTTCTAAATTTTGGAGATTAATCCTTTGTCAGTTGCTTCATTTGAAAATATTTTCTCCCATTCTGAGGGTTGTCTTTTGGTCTTGTTTATGGTTTCCTTTGCTGTGCAAAAGCTTTGAAGTTTCATTAGGTCCTATTTTTTTATTTCCATTTCTCTAGGAGGTGGGTCAAAAAGGATCTTGCTGTGATTTATCACATAGAGTGTTCTGACTACGTTTTCCTCTAAGAGTTTGATAGTTTCTGGCCTTACATTTAGGTCCTTAATCCATTTTGAGCTTATTTTTATGTATGGTGTTAGGGAGTGATCTAATCTCATACTTTTACATGTACCTGTCCAGTTTTCCCAGCACCACTTATTGAAGAGGCTGTCCTTTCTCCACTGTATATTCCTGCCTCCTTTATCAAAGATAAGGTGACCATATGTGCATGGGTTTATCTCTGGGCTTTCTATCCTGTTCCATTGATCTATCTTTCTGTTTTTGTGCCAGTACCATACTGTCTTGATTACTGTAACTTTGTAGTATAGTGTGAAGTCAGGGAGCCTGATTCCTCCAGCTCCGTTTTTCGTTCTCAAGATTGTTTTGGCTATCCGGGGTCTTTTGTTTTTCCATACAAATTGTGAAATTTTTTGTTCTAGTTCTGTGAAAAATACCAGTGGTACTTTGATAGGGATTGCATTGAATCTGTAGATTACTTTGGGTAGTAGAGTCATTTTCACAATGTTGATTCTTCCAATCCAAGAATATGGTATGTCTCTCCATCTATTTAATTTCTTTCATCAGTGTCTTATAATTTTCTGCATATACGTCTTTTGTCTCCTTAGATAGGTTTATTCCTAGATATTTTATTCTTTTTGCTGCAATGGTAAATGGGAGAGTTTTCTTGATTTCACTTTCAGATTTTTCATCATTTTTGTATAGGAATGCAAGGGATTTCTGTGCATTAATTTTGTATCCTGCTACTTTACCAAATTCATTGATTAGCTCTTGTAGTTTAATGGTAGCATCTTTAGGATTCTCTCTGTATAGTATCATGTCATCTGCAAACAGTGACAGCTTTACTTCTTCTTTTCTGATTTGGATTCCTTTTATTTCCTTTTCTTCTCTGATTGCTGTGGCTAAAACTTCCAAAACTATGTTGAATAAGAGTGGTGAGAGTGGGCAACCTTGTCTTTTTCCTGATCTTAGTGGAAATGCTTTCTGTTTTTCAACATTGAGGGCGATGTTGGCTGTGGGTTTGTTATATATGGCCTTTATTATTTTGAGGAAAGTGCCCTCTATGCCTACTTTCTGAAGGGTTTTTATCATAAATGGGTGTTGAATTTTGTCGAAAGCTTTCTCTGCATCTATTGAGATGATCATATGGTTTTTCTCCTTCAATTTGTTAATATGGTTTATCACATTGATTGTTTTGCATGATTGAAGAATCCTTGCGTTCCTGGAATAAACCCCACTTGATCATGGTGCATGATCCTTTTAATGTGCTGTTGGATTCTGTTTGCTAGTATTTTGCTGAGGATTTTTGAATCTATGTTCATCAGTGACATTGGCCTGTAGTTTTCTTTCTTTGTGACATCCTTGTCTGGTTTTGGTATCAAGGCGATGGTGGCCTCATAGAATGAGTTTGGGAGTGTTCCTCCCTCTGCTATATTTTGGAAGAGTTTGAGAAGGATAGGTGTTAGCTCTTCTCTAAACGTCTGCTAGAATTCGCCTGTGAATCCATCTGGTCCTGGGCTTTTCTTTGTTGGAAGATTTTTAATCACAGTTTCAATTTCAGTGCTTGTGATTTGTCTGTTCATATTTTCTATTTCTTCCTGATTCAGTCTTGGCAGGTTGTGCATTTCTAAGAATTTGTCCATTTCTTCCAGGTTGTCCATTTAATCGGCAATTAGTTGCTTGCAGTAATCTCTCATGATCCTTGTATTTCTGCAGTATCAGTTGTCACTTCTCCTTTTTCATTTCTAATTCTATTGATTTGAGTCTTCTCCCTTTTTTTTTTTTTTGATGAGTCTGGCTAATTGTTTATCAATGTTGTTTATCTTCTCAAAGAAGCAGCTTTTAGTTTTACTGATCTTTGCTATCATTTCTTTCATTTCTTTTTCATTTATTTCTGATCTGATATTTATGATTTCTTTCCTTCTGCTAACTTTGGGATTTTTTTGTTCTTCTTTCTCTAATTGCTTTAGGTGCAAGGTTAGGTTGTTTATTTGAGATGTTTCCTGTTTCTTAAGGTAGGATTGTATTGCTATAAACTTCCCTCTTAGAACTGCTTTTGCTGCATCCCATAGATTTGGGGTCGTCATGTCGCCATTGTCATTTGTTTCTACATATTTTTTGATTTCCTCTTTGGTTTCTTCAGTGATCACTTCGTTATTAAGTAGTGTATTGTTTATCCTCCATGTGTTTGTATTTTTTACAGATCTTTTCCTGTAATTGATATCTAGTCTCATAGTGTTGTGGTCATAAAAGATACTTGAAACAATTTCAATTTTCTTAAATTTACCAAGGCTTGACTTGTGACCCAAGATATGATCTCTCCTGGAGAATGTTCCATGAGCACTTGAGAAAAATGTGTATTCTGGTGTTTTTGGATGCAATGTCCTATAAATATCAATTAAGTCCATGTTGTTTAATGTATCATTTAAAGCTTGTGTTTCCTTATTTATTTTCATTTTGGATGATCCGTCCATTTGTGAAAATGGGGTGTTAAAGTCCCCTACTATGAATGTGCTACTGTCAATTTCCTCTTTTATGGCTGTTAGTATTTGCCTTATGTATTGAGGTACTCCTATGTTGGGTGCATAAATATTTATAATTGTTATATCTTCTTCTTGGACTGATCCCTTGATCATTATGTAGTGTCCTTCTTTGTCTCTTCAAATAGTCTTTATTTTAAAGTCTATTTTGTCTGATATGAAAATTGCTACTCCAGCTTTCTTTTGGTTTCCATTTGCATGGAATATCTTTTTCCATCCCCTTACTTTCAGTCTGTATGTGTCTCTAGGTCTGAAGTGGGTCTCTTTTAGGGAGCAAATATACCAGTCTTGTTTGTGTATCCATTCAGCCAATCTGTGTCTTTTGATGGGAGCATTTAGTCCATTTACATTTAAGGTAATTATCTATATGTATGTGCCTATTCCCATTTTCTTAATTGTTTTGTGTTCGTTATTGTAGGTCTTTTCCTTCTCTTGTGTTTCTTGCCTAGAGAAGTTCCTTTAGCATTTGTTGTAAAGCTGGTTTGGTGGTGCTGAACTCTCTCAGCTTTTGCTTATCTGTAAAGGTTTTAATTTCTCCATCAAATCTGAAAGAGATCCTTGCTGGGTAGAGTAATCTTGGTTGCAAGTTTTTCTCCTTCATCACTTTAAATATGTCCTGCCAGTCCCTTCTGGCTTGCAGAGTTTCTGCTGAAAGATCAGCTGTTAACCTTATGGGGATTCCCTTGTGTGTTATTTGTTTTTTTTCCCTTGTTGCTTTTAATATATTTCCTTTGTATTTAATTTTTGACAGTTTGATTAATATGTGTCTTGGTGTATTTCTCCTTGGATTTGTCCTGTATGGGACTCTCTGTGCTTCCTGGACTTGACTAACTATTTCCTTTCCCATATTAGGGAAGTTTTCAACTATAATCTCTTCAAATATTTTCTCAGTCCCTTTCTTTTTCTCTTCTTCTTCTGGAACCCCTATAATTCAAATGTTGGTGTGTTTAATATTGTCCCAGAGGTCTCTGAGACTGTCCTCAGTTCTTTTCATTCTTTTTTTCTTTATTCTGCTCTGCAGTAGTTATTTCCACTATTTTATCTTCCAGGTCACTTATCCATTCTTCTGCCTCAGTTATTCTGCTATTGATCCCATCTAGAGTATTTTTAATTTCATTTATTGTGTTGTTCATCTTTGTTTGTTTCATCTTTAGTTCTTCTAGGTCCTTGTTAAATGTTTCTTGCATTTTGTCCATTCTATTTCCAAGATTTTGGATCATCTTTATTATCATTATTCTGAATTCTTTTTCTGGTAGACTGCCTATTTCCTCTTCATCTGTTAGGTCTGGTGGTTTTTATCTTGCTCCTTCATCTGCTGTGTGTTTTTCTGTCTTCTAATTTTGCTTATCTTATTGTGTTTGGGGTCTCCTTTTTGCCGGCTGCAGGTTCGTATTTCCTGTTGTTTGGTGTCTGTCCCCAGTGGCTAAGGTTGGTTCAGTGAGTTGTGTAAGCTTCCTGGTGGAGGAGACTAGTGCCTGTGTTCTGGTGGATGAGGCTGGATCTTGTCTTTCTGGTGGGCAGGTCCACATCTGGTGGTGTGTTTTGGGGTGTCTGTGGACTTATTATGATTTTAGGCAGCCTCTCTGCTAATGGGTGTGTTTGTGTTCCTGTCTTGCTAGTTATTTGGCATAGGATGTCCAGCACTGTAGCTTGCTGGTCGTTGAGTGAAGCTGGGTGCTGGTGTTGAGATGGAGATCTCTGGGAGATTTTCGCCATTTGATATTATGTGGAGCTGGGAGGTGTCTTGTGGACCAGTGTCCTGAATTTGGCTCTCCCACCTCAGAGGCACAGCACTGACTCCTGGCTGCAGCACCAAGATCCTTTCATCCACATGGCTCAGAATAAAAGGGAGAAAAAGTAGAAAGAAAGAATTAGTAGAAGAAGAAAGAAAGAAAGAAAGAAAGAAAGAAAGAAAGAAAGAAAGAAAGAAAGAAAGAAAGAAAGAAAGAAAAAAGAAAGAAGGGAGGGAGGAAGGGAGGAAGGAGGGAAGGAAGGAAAAAAGAAAGCAAGAAGATAAAGTAAAATAAAATAAAGTAAGATAAAATATATTAAACTTATTAAAATAAAAAAAAATATTAAGAAAAAAGTTAAAAAAAAAAGGAAGGATTGAACCCTAGGACAAATGGTGGAAGCAAAGCTATACAGACAAAGTATCACACAGAAGCATACACATTCACAAAAAGAGGAAAAGGGAAAAAAATCATAAATCTTGTTTTCATAGTCCACCTCCTCAGTTTGGGATGATTCGTTGTCTATTCATGTATTCCACAGATGCAGGGCACATCAAGTTGATTGTGGAGCTTTAATCCGCTGGTTCTGAGGCTGCTGGGAGAGATTTCCCTTTCTCTTCTTTGTTCTCACAGCTCCCAGGGGCTCAGCTTTGGATTTGGCCCCGCCTCTGCGTGAAGGTCGCCAGAGGGCGTCTGTTCTTCGCTCAGACAGGACGGGGTTAAAGGAGCAGCTGAGTCGGGGGCTCTGGTTCACTCAGGCGGGGGGGTGGGGGGGGGTGGGCACGGAGTGCGGGGCGAGCCTGCGGCAGCACAGACCAGCGTGACGTTGCACCAGCCTGAGGCATGCCCTGCGTTCTCCCGGGGGAGTTGTCCCTGGATCCCGGGACCCTGGCAGTGGCAGGATGCACAGGCTCCCTGGAAGGGGGATGTGGATAGTAACGTGTGCTCACACACAGGCTTCTTGGTGGTGGTAGTAGCAGCCTTAGCGTCTCATGCCCATCTCTGGGGTCCGCACTTTTAGCCGTGGCTCACGCCCGTCTCTGGAGCTCCTTTAAGCAGCGCTCTTAATCCCTTCTCCTTGCGCACCAGGAAACAAAGAGGGAAGAAAAAGTCTCTTGCCTCTTCTGCAGGTCCAGACTTTTCCCCGGACTCCCTCCCGGCTAGCCGTGGTGCACTAAACCCCTGCAGGCTGTGTTCACGCCGCCAACCCCAGTCCCCTCCCTGCGCTCCGACTGAAGCCCGAGCCTCAGCTCCCAGCCCCGCCCGCCCCGGCGGGTGAGCACACAAGCCTCTCGGGCCAGTCGGTGCCGGTCAGCACCGATCCTCTGTGCGGGAATCTCTCCGCTTTGCCCTCCGCCCCTCTGTTGCTGCGCTCTCCTCCGGGGCTCCGAAGCTTCCCCCCTCCGCCACCCACAATCTCCGCCCACGAAGGGGCTTCCTAGTGTGTGGAAACCTTTCCTCCACAGCTCCCTCCCACTGGTGCAGGTCCCGTCCCTATCCTTTTGTCTCTGTTTTTTCTTTTTTCTTTTGCCCTACCCAGGTACGTGGTGGTGGGGGGGGGGGGGTTCTTGCCTTTTGGGAGGTCTGAGGTCTTCTGCCAGCGTTCTGTAAGTATTCTATAGGAGTTGTTCCACGTGTAGATGTATTTCTGGTGTATCTGTGGGGAGGAAGTTGATCTCCGAGTCTTACTCTTCCGCCGTCTTCCCAGAAGCCTTCCACTTTATTTTCTTAATCTTTGAATTTTATTTTATTTATTTTCTATACAGCAGGTTCTTATTAGTTATCCATTTTATACATATTAGTGTATATATGTCAATCCCAATCTCCCAATTCATCCCACCACCACCACCCCCACTGCTTTCCCCCCTTGGCGTCCATATGTTTGTTCTCTACTTCTGTGAAAATGACCACTGTATTATAACTCCCTTTATGTAAACGTAATATTGAGACTAGTTAGGTTTTACCTGAAAAGAATGTATAATTTACATTCACTCTGCGTACAAGGCAAGTGATTTATTTAAAGATGTTTACAAATAGAACTGCATGAAGTGCTTGAAGCTCTAGTTACTGGAATCTAAACACAGAAACATTGTTTTTGGCTTTATTTTTCCCAGTTTTCAGTCCTTTCTGGGACTTATAATATTAAATGTATAAAAATTATTAATTATGTACTTTTATGTTTATTTATAATTATAATAATAATTTATAATAAATTAACGTTCTCTAGCTTATTGAAAAGTTTCATTTGCAAAATGGGTTCACAGAATCAATAGCTGCTTTGTTCTTGGAGAAAACTAAGGCTTTGCAACTCTTTTGCCTCATAAAACTATTTCCCTCTTTTTGAGGCAGGGTTTTGCCCACTGCAAACAAAACTGTTTTATCCAACATGTTATGTTTGAGGAGAGCACTACTGAATAGTACCTGTAAATAGTCACATTTTCTTGCAGGTCTTTTCTATATTCTCATTAAATTCTGCCTGAGGAGTTCTCTGTTTCCCAAGGTAGCGTGGGTGGGTGACAAGCGGGCTCCATTACAGAGTTGAGACTGGGATTTTAATCACATTCTGCTTAACATCTCTCTTTGACACCAGGAACAAGGCCTCCATTGCTCAATGAGGAAAACAAGGGGTTTGGGATTGTTGATTCTCTGGGGTCTCTTTCAGCTTGAATTGACCTAAGTGTGCACCTCTAATTGTTCTCAGGTTCTCATTCAGGCTTTAAACTTTCCTGCTATAGTCACTCAGAGGGTCAGTTCTTCATTCCTCTTATCCCTAAACTTCTGGTTTGGGCCCCAGAGTCAGAGGTGAGTCTGGGGATCCTTGACCCACCAAAGGCCGCCTGGCCTGAGCCCTGGGCACACTCACGCTGCCAGTCTGCCCAATGCAGATCCTGCCCTCCCCACGGGGTGACTTAGGGTTTCAGTCCCTCCATCCTGGGGTGAGGCTGGCCCTAGGGCCTTCCTCCTCTGGCGTGGGTCCAGGCAGAGGGAATGACTTGAAAAAAAAAGATGTAGAAATTAGTTTTCAGAAATCAGAGAATATTCTGTAGACCAGAGTCAGCTTAAAGGGAAAATTCTTGTTCAGGCAAGAGTGGAGGATCCCTGAGAGAATTAGGCAGGAGCTTGTGGGAAGTTTCCGACACCCCCTCTAACATTGGGGGGTTCCTCTCCCAAAGAGTGAGGAGCCTGGGGCGGCCGAGGGGTTCAGCTGAGGGCTACTGCTTTGGGTTTATTTCATGTTATTTACGTAGCTTTTATTTGGGTAAAATTCACATAACATAACATTCACCATATTACTTTCAAGCGTGGAATTCAGTGGCATTCAGTACATTCACTGTTTTATTTTAGTGTATGAGCCTGCTCTAAATTGTATAATAACTAGTTTTATTTTTAACTCAACTCAAATCTGGACATAAACACGGTGCTTGGCTTTTATTCAGATCAGAAAGGACAGGAAAGAAGTAGCTAATCCCATCGTATATATGTACCACATCTTCTTTATCAATAACTTTAAATGGAGTATAGTCTATAAAAATATTGAATTGCTATATTGTACACCTAAAACTAATATAATATTGTAAATAAACTATACTTCAATTAAAAAAATATTAACTAAAAGAAATCAGAAGCTGTGGAACTCTCTACTCCCTTGGCAGGAGATAAAGTCGCAGTCACTCCTTATAAAGTGGGTTCTTACCTCTCGTTGTCACCGTTTAGCTTCTTCCATCCTAAATTTATGTGGTGCTCTTTTCAGGGCCTCTGAATAAGAGTGATATAAGGAGAAGTGTTCCTCAGCAGGGAAGGACCAGTCCAGGGTGGTTCTGGAGAGGAGAGCAGGTGGGCATGTGGTTAGAATCCTGCTCTCTGGGAAAAGCATGGCCAGTTGTCTGATAACCTGCAAAAGATGCTCTGAAGAAGTAGAAGAAACTGTGAAATTTTTCTTGAACTAGAATTAACCTCCAGCTATAATCCATTACTCACCACTAACATGCTTAGTGATGGAAAAATATGTATATTCGTAAAAGAAGAAACAGCAGGGGAATGAATGGTGGGGCTAAGAAAAGAGGATTCTTGGACCTAACTTGTCCTGAAATAAGTGAGTTTGGAAGGCCCTTGTGTGTACGTGTGAGTATGTGTGCTTAGAACGTCCTCTCTGCAAGGGGGTCTTGTGAGTGAAGAAACGATTTTTCACATCATATATATATGACTTCATCTCCCTGAGCCTATTCCTTTATCAGTCAATGAGGATAGTAATAAGATTATTATATATAATATATGTGTATTATATTACATGTATTATATATGTATTTTACATATATTATAATACACATATATTATGTGTAGAATAGTCGTATTAATATCCTCATTGGCTGATAAAGGAATAGGCTCACGGAGGGGAAGTCATAATCCTAGGTGCACTGCTGGCAAGGCTGGGTTTAGAATTTAGGGTCTCAGCCACCTCCAAGTCTCCAATGTCCTCCCCACAAGCCTAAGTAAATGTTTCTTTCTTCCCTGACCATACCTGTCAAACTAAGGTATTAGTTCTCTACAAAAAGAATGAAATAAAGTACAGAGACAGGCAAATGCTTTGCCATCGTCCTCCCTGGACAGTGTCCCAGCGTGTGTCCAGCTGCTCTGGCAGCCGGGCCTGCTGAGCCATCTGCACCATGCCCGAGACCTGGGTCCTGCCATCTCTCTCTTTCCCCTCCTCCTTCCCCCTCTCTCCTTCTCTTTCCTGCCACTTTTGAGTGACCACTGGGACTCTGTTGTTGATTGAAGGTTACAAGGAGAGTCCACACACACACACTCACTGCATATGCACACACTCACAGTCACACACACATATACACACACATGCTCGTACACACTGAATACACATGAGCACATACATACACAGTGCACATATACATACTCATATACACTCACACATGCACATACACATATACACACATATATACACATACACACTCACACGTACACACAAGGGCCTTCCAAGCTCACTTATTTCAGGACAAGTTAGGTCCAAGAATCCTCTTTTCTTAGTCCCATCATTCATTTCCCTGCTGTTTCTTCTTTTACGAATATGCATATTTTTCCATCACTAAGCATTTTAGTGGTGAGTAATGGATTATAGCTGGAGGTTAACTCTAGTTCAAGAAAAATTTCACATTTTCTTCTACTTCTTCAGAGCATCTTTTGCAGGTTATCAGACAACTGGCCATGCTTTTCCCCAGAGAGGATTCTAACCACATGCCCACCTGCTCTCCTCTCCAGAACCACCCTGGGCTGGTCCTTCCCTGCTGAGGAACGCTTCTCCTTATATCACTCTTATTCAGAGGCCATGCAAAGAGCACCACATAAATTTAGGATGGAAGAAGCTAAACGGTGACAATGAGAGGTAAGAACCCATTTTATAAGGAGTGACTGCGACTTCGTCTCCTGCCAAGGGAGTAGAGAGTTCCACAGCTTCTGATTTCTTTTAGTTAATATTTTTTAATTGAAGTATAGTTGAGTTAAAATATTATATTAGTTTTAGGTGTACAATATAGCAATTCAATATTTTTATAGACTATACTCCATTTAAAATTATTGATAAAGAAGATGTGGTACATATATACAATGGAATATTACTCAGCCCTTAAAAAGAATGAAACAGTGCCATCTGCAGCCATATGGATGGACCTGGATGTTATCATACTAAGTGAAGTAAGTCAGACAGAGAAAGACAAATATCATATGATATCGCTTATATGTGGAATCTTAAAAAAATGGTACAAATGAACTTATTTACAAATCAGAAACAGACTCACAGACTTAGAGAATGAATTTATGGTTACTGGGGGAAGGGTGGAGTGGAGGGATAGATTGGGAGTTTGGGATTGACAGGTACACACTGCTATATTTAAAATAGATAACCAACAAGGACCTACTGTATAGCACAGGGAACTCTGCTCAATACTCTATAATAACCTAAATGGGAAAATAATTTGAAAAAGAATATATACATGTATATGTATAACTGAATCCCTTTGCTGTACACCTGAAGCTAACACAACATTGTTAACCAACTATACTCCAACATAAAATTAAACTTTTTAAAATAAATAAAAAGTCATTACAAAATAATGGCTATATCTCTCGGTGCTGGACAGTATATTGCTTCTGTTTTATGCATAGTAGTCTGTACATCTTAATCCCCTACCCCTGTATTGTCCATCTCCCATCCCCTCTCCCCACTGGCAAACACTAGCTTCTTCTCTCACAGCTTCTAATTTCTGACCTTGACTTTGGTCTTTTCTACTCAGGCCTTGAGAAGCCTTCTCTGAGGTCTGCATTCAAGTTCCATAGAAATGAATGTCTGATGGTGGATGAGGCGGGGTCCTGAGCCCCTTCCACCCCACTGAGAGAGCCCTGCCTCTCGGCCGAGTTGGTAAAGAACTTCCTACTCTCATCACAGCCTGTATTAGTCAGGAGAGGTGTCAGGGGCTGAGGGTCAGGGAGATCAGGGTACACTGGAGAGAGGATGGGGAGCTCCTTGGCCCAACGCCTTTCCCCTCAGTCTAGTGAGGAAGGCAGCCTCGCCCTCCGACATGGGCCACAGTGGACTACAGCATGGGTGGCTGTGGAACCCACGATCCCATAGGTGCCAAAGACAAAGATGAGATGGACCCTAATTCCCAACGCTCCAGTGGCCCCTAGCTTCCCGAAGGGTGCCGTTGACAAAGGGAAGCACAGCCCTGTGCTTGTGAACTCAGGGCTGATGGGCCCCCCACCTATTCCAGGCCCTCACGGTTTGCAGACCTCCGCCCACTGGTGTCTGTGCCCTGGTTCAGGCCAGAGCCTGCGGCATCTCTCCTGGACACCCATATGCACCCTGAAATGTGCGAGGACTTCCCCACTCTGAATGGGGACATGGCCTCAGCCTGAGCCTGGCACTCCCTCTCTCTGACACTGCGCCTGCCAGAACCTGGACGGTGAGCAGGGGGACAGACAAGGCAATCTGGGAGCACACGTGTGCCAGTCTCCTTGCCCGGGCCCTTCCGCAGGAAATCCCTGCCCTTCAGAGGGAAGTCCGACACGCCCCACAAGTCCTTGTCTGTTGCTGGATCCATAAAGGAATGGATTCTGCGTATCATTTTGCAGTAAGGTTGAGCAAACCTCTTCAAATTAGATAAGTCCTGTTTGATGTGATTTTGAATAAGCAAATAACAAGAAAAGAAAATAGAAAATGAGAAATCTTCTGATCAAAGTACCTACATTTACAACAAGGCACAATCATTTGACTGGCTCCCCCCAAGTTTACAGGGAGTGATAGAACTGGATTAAAACCTGGCTCCTTGAGCAATTGACATTCCATTGGAAATGAAAGCTGGAAATGAGATGTAGCCCAGCTGCTGTCACACTGTAGTGAACATGGAACCACCCAAGGGCTTGTTAACACACCCAGAGCTCTGAGTTGGCAGGTCTGAGTGGGACCTGATCGTTTGCATTTCTCAGGTTCCCGGGTGGTGCTGCTGCTGGTCCAGGGACCCCACTTCAGGAACCACTGAAGTTGTCCCTTTAGCTTGGCCACATGGCGATGACACAGTCCCCAACTCGAGATGTTGCCACGAGGGAAAAAGATTACGCATGCAGGAGTGGCTAATGTAGTCGCGAGGAGCTCAAGGATTTTCAGATATATGCTGATCCAATTATTGTCCACTTAGAAATGAGGATCACTGAAATCTTGGGGTCTAAGTCACTGGATTTTTTCATTCTTTCTCTTACCCTTGGGGCTTTAGTTCTTAGCTGTGGTTTCCGTGAATTGATGTCAGCTAATATTGAGCAGAATTACATCCTCTAAATCACTCTTGAAGGCCTTGTGGTATTTAAAGTATCTTTTGTTTCCAACATCCTGGAATACTTAAGTAACTCTTTTCCAGATCAAATAATGTCCCCTGTGTTTTGGTTTATTTACAGTTTTTCTGAGGCTGCAGGAGAGCCAGGCCTTACTGTTGGCATGCAGCTGGGCTGTTTTCACCCTCTGCTACCTGTGGGTTAATTGAAACAAAAATCCTGGAAAAGAGAAATTCGCCAAACAGGGGACCCAAGAGTGCAAGCCCTCAGGCCGGGCCTGCTACCGCATTGCTGAATTCAAACAGCAAACCCCGAAACTGAGAAAGCTCCCACTGCCCAGGCAGGTCTGGGTTTTCTTCCGTAGGGAGAGATTGCACCACTTTTGCTGTGGTTTTTAACATTTTATTGGGAAATATTTTCGAAATTAGAGAAAAAGTTTTAAAAAATCGAGCAAGAACACTCATCTACCCTTTCCTCAGCATCACATATTATTTCCTTTTTCCCCATCTGCTTTTGCATTTGTTCTCTCTCTGTCTATGTGTGTGTGTGTGTGTGTATAATGTTTTCTGAACCGTTTGAGAATAGCTTGTGTGGGTCATGGCACTTTACTCCTAGAAGTGGGTCTGCTTTTGCATAACCGTAGTACCATTATCAACTGCAGTGAATTTAACCTTGGGGCAATTGCTTCATCTAGCCCACTATCTATATTTCAATTTTGACAACTGACCCAGTAATGTCCTTTACGGCATTTCCCCCTCCAGTAAAGGAGCTGGTCTAGGACCATTTCCTTCATCTGGTCATCCCACCTTTTAATCCCCTTTCACATGAAACAGTTCAGAATCCTGCCCTGTATTCTCAGTGTGGGTCTGTCAGTGTTTGCTCATCTAGGGCTGGTCCATGCCCTGCGTGAGGGACACAGGGCATCGTGCATCACACCCAGAGCACAGGCTGTGGTCTGCCCTCGTTGCTGAGGCAGATTCTGATCATCCAGTCACTGTGTGATACAATGTCTCCACTCTGTAGTTACTAGTTTTCCCCTAATTTCTAATAAGAAATCTGTGGGGAGGCACATTAAGACATGTCAACATCCTGCTCCTCATCGAAAGCTATTGTTGCCCCCGAATAGACTGAGCGTTCACTGATGATTCTTGCCTGAACCACTTTGTACAGCGATGGTTGCCAAGTGGAGCTTTTTCAACCCAGCTCACCCTCCACTTTATCAGCTGAATGAGGCATTCCACAGCAGGCAAGAGCCCGCTCCTCTCCGCCCCCCTTATTTTGTGTATCTACTTATTGTTAACAAGGAGGCAGGAATTTTTGCAAAAATTCATTACCATCCTCAATGATGCTGAAATAAAAATTGACCCAGATGTGGCTGCTGTCCTTCCAGTGGCAACTGTGATCTTTGTCCTCATGACAAGACCCTGTCTTTTTTTTTTTTTTTAAACCATTTTCTTACTTTCTGACACAATAAGATGTTCCAAGTTCATCTTCTACTTTCTCTGTCCCAACCCTGGGATCTGCCATTTTTATATCTAAAACAAGATAGTTGACTTCTTCTTGGTTTACTTCGATGCTACAAAGAGAGTTTTCTTTAATAAGTACTTAGAGTCTAAATTGAAGTTTCCTAGTTAAATAAGACTCCTTTGGTGACAAGAAACAGAAAACTTGACTTGAATGAGCATAAACAAACACCATTAAATTGGTTGACAGAATCCAAGGAAAGGTTGAACAACCAACCTCTGGAAGTAGAGTGGTGCTTCTGAACCCCAGGGGGCACTGACCCCCAGATATAGATGGTGTCAGGCTTCCTTAGTTTCAGGACCCGGTCTTTCCTTCTCTCAGGGGGTCCACCATGAGCCCAGACCCTTCCTCCAAAGGGCAGGAAACAAGGCACTTGGAGTACCCTTGGCTCCTGTGTTCAGTTTCCACATTGGGGAATTCCTGTTCAAAAACCCTGGGGAGAGACTCAATGTTTCCTAGAGGATCAGGTTTCCATCCCTGGATTAATCAAGAAGGCCATGGAGAAGGTCTCAGAAAAGAACAGGGCAGCTTCTGAGCTGGCGGACTGGAGGCAGAGGCGGCGGCCCTGGGAGCACGAAGCAGATCCCCGCACACACATCTGCTCAGACACCATAATCGTTGGTTGATTTCCTGCTCACTGTGCTCAGGTGCTGCAAATGAGTTATTCTTTTCTTCTAAGAGACGCTGGAATGTAAAGTTTCCAACAACCACAAAACCATGTCATGTCCCCGACAGAGATTCACGGGTGGCAGCAGTGAAGTACTTAGAGGAGCAGCCAGCACACCCCTTGCCTCACACTCACCTGTCTGCCCTGTGACATTAAAAAAAAAAAATAGGAAAAGGCCACTGGAAGGGAAGGGGACTTGGAGACAGGTCCCACAGCTCTGTGACCTTAGGCAACTGGTCAACCTCGTGAATCTTAGACTAGCTTGAAAGTCAGTTTCTGCTCTAACGTCCCATGACTGTGTGGTCTGTGTTCAAGCAGAGTTATTATTTTGACAACTCTGGCCTTGCCTCCACATAGACCTCGGCCAGCCATGACTGTTGGTGACTACAGACAGACAGAGAGTCCAGTCCTGGACTAGCCCCTTCCCCTCCCTATTACCTAATCCTCAAATCCCTTCTGGCATGCCTTGGACATTTTTCTGGTTTGGACCCAATCTCTGGGTCCTGTTTCACCCGTCAAATTCCAAATTAGGTGTGTCTAGTGCCATAACAAGGTGTGGCCAGAAATAAGCCAGCATGCCAGGCTCCTCTACCCTGAAGTGGCAGGCACTGCCCTCGTCATCCTAAGAACAGCCTCACTGCACTCAGCTGACCTCGTATCCCCAGACTTCACCATCATCATCCACGGTGGTCGTAACACGGCCACTCCCACCACCAGCTAGAAAGGTCTTTTCAATGAGTCCAGGGCTCCCACCACGGTCATAGAACTTGCAGGAAGACACTGGAAGTGGGTACTAGGTTACAGGTCTAGGTGACTCATGTTTTGGCTTTATTATGAATGTGTCACATTTCTAGGACTGTGAGCATGCCTGCAAAGTGGATATGAGACTAAACGATCGGTTCCACCATGAGGGATGGGATTAGTGGTTCCGGGGCCCTGCCAGAAGCGCAGCTGTATAGACAAGCCACAGTGACCTAATCTCCCAAACTATGAGCTGGTCCTGGCCAGCTGCAATGGGGGAGTGCTAACTGGGGAGTGTGGAGGGAGCCTGAGTGGAGTGGGAAGGTATGTGAGTGTTTGTGGATATGGGAGGTGGGGGCAGAGGACTGTATAAAAGAGAAAGAGAAAGATTTCAGGGAGAGGCCATATGAGCAGATGTGAGCAGTCCTGTACTCGGGGAGGAGTGAAGACATGACAGCTAAACAAAATGAAAAGAAGCCAGTGCCCTTGGGAGGAGCAAAAAACAGCAGAAGAAGGGATGGACTGCTTTTGTCCAGAAGAAGTGAGTCATATTTCATTCCCAGAAAAAAAAAAAAACTAATAAAAAGAAATCGTTGGGAAAATAAGTGAGTTTTAAAATACTTGGTTACTTGCAAGAAGGGATCGGTGAGCCGTTGAGTCCTCACCTTGACAAGGTTTTCCCTGGAGATAAGTGTACACAGGCTCACATCTCTCCACCATGTGACTCCCTGAGGCTTAATGAGGAGGCATCTGGTGGGGATTCCTTCCATCCCCTTAGTCGATGTCTACTGAGCTCTTACTGTGCGCTACACTCTGTAGAAGGTGCAGGGGAAACACGGAGGAGGAGGTTTCGCAGCCCAGCCTGGAAGAAGAACAGAGATGGGGACAGGTGAGAAGAGGGTAGCAGGGCACATGTTGCACACGGGCGTATGGGTGACAGCAGGTCAGTTCCGTTCACTCTGGGGACACCAGGGTGATGATTCCCAGGACAGAAGCAGCTAAATCTCACTGGGGACTCAGGGGACATGCAGGACCAGAGCATCACTCCAGCACAAACAGGATGGTGGCACGTGGGGCCGGTGGACAAGACCAGAATCCCAGCTGATTCCTGTATGGATCCTGACAAACATCAGGGTCAATGCAGAGCAGATACAAACATGATGAAGGCTCTTCCCTGGCCTGGGATGCCCATCTCACCCACTTCACCTGTTGAATCCTCCATTCCCCTGTGATCAGCTCAAACACACCCCCTAAAAGACAGGCACCTGCCCTGAGTCAGCTCACCCCAGGCTGCTCCAAAGTCCCAAGGTTTTACATACAGTCTCCCAAAGTAACTGAATTCTTATTTGACCCTCAAATGAACAAGCTCTTATTTTATGTTTCCATCATAGCAAATCAAGCCATAATGGAAATTTCCTTTATGTCTAAAAATGACAGGACCATCTCAGTTCATTCAAAAGCGAGTAATTTAAATTCCAGCTACAAGTTGGAATGAACCCACATGTTTAACAAGAAAGAACATTGTGTTTTCTTGTGTCCATCAATCTGTTAGTACTAAACAGCATTTTCAAAAGCAAGGAATTTCAAAGCAGTGACAAGTCTATACTCCAAAGGGACACTGGATGTAGGTGCCTACGGCTCCAATCGTTTGAGAACCCAAGAAAAGGGGTGGGGGATGCTTAGAGCCAACGGGGGTGCTTAGACTTGGTGCCTAGTCACCCCTGTCCTTACCACACACCGAAAGGGGAGCTGCTGCCCTGGGACACAGTCCAGCTACCATCCAATGAAGTCGCAAGTTCAACTGAGGGGAGGCGTGACCAATTGGCGTGACGCGACGCATGATAAAATTATTGAGAAATTAAGTACTTCAATCTCACTGTCACTTGTTTGAGCATCTGAACATTCTCTCCAGCTACATTTTTGTCTGCTTGTCATTTTGGTGCTGATACACACATCTGCTTCCTTGAGACACTGAATCGAGTTTCTGCTTAGCACTTGAATTCCAAGGTAGGAATGCAGTACTCAGGGTCCCCGTGATGTTGCAGATAGTTGTCCAGACAAGAGATCGGGGGTTACTCAACTGGCCCCCAGCTTTGCCGACTTTGAAATAAAAACCAATCCTCTCTCCTGTCAGTTTTCAGTTTCTCAGTAAAGGTAAAAGTTGGTTTTCCTGGTTAAATATGCAAAAACAAGAACAACCTGAGGGTTGGTAATGAACAGCAGAGGGCCATGCTAAAAGCTCACTCACGCTGAGGTGATGGAAGCTGATGGCAAACCAGTTGGAAATAAGGTGACTTCAGTCTCAGTGTGTTCTCCCAAGCAAGCAGGAACGGTTTGGAAAGAGACTTGCAAACCTTAACACAGATTCTACCGAGATGTATTCGAGCCATTTTCCCTGGTTTTGCTGCATGATAACTTGCCTCATAGGTGAACTTTTACAAAGCAAAAAGGCAGACTTAAGGAAACAAAAAGACTGCTTGTCCAGAGTGAGGTCAAATATGAAACTGGATTCCATCCAATTGGCGTTATTAATTCAAAGGACCCACTGGACTCTGAGGCTGGAATAGCTCAGGCTGCTCTATTTCCATCCCTTTCTCTCTCACACCACAGTTCAGGGTCTTAAGAAGATGCCAAATTCAATAGGGACAGACATTTAAGAAGAAAAACTCATTTTATTTAAAACTTCATTTTATTAAACTCAAGGAATTTGTGTCTAGGTTTAAAGAGGGTTGATCCGATGACTCAAAGTTTTCGTGTTGGCCTCCTCTGAGGGCTTGGGAAAGCCTCACATACCCACAGAGGATGCAGCTGACAAAACAGACAGTTGCTGATCCTGACATCAATGGGTACTTTCAGTTGATTCAGATGGGTTAGAAATGCCCCATTTGCGTTGAGTTCTCCAGGGCAGGAAAACAGAGAGGAGAGGCATCAGGTGCGTCCGAGGCCAGGAACAGTGTTCTGCCTTTTCATCAGCTCCATCTATGACTGTTTCTAAATTTGAGAAAATTGTCCAGCTGCTGATGTGTCCAGATCTCCGGCCACACCTTCCTGCAGTGTCAACGCCACAGACGGATGACAGTAATGGATGTCGTACATGGACGGAATAGATCACCGGCAGAGCACAGCTTCAGCAAAAGGCAGTCACGCCCACCCCCAGGCATGGCCCACGCAGTCCCCAAACATGAGCTTCAGTGGGTAGCTTGTCTGGCAGCCGTGTGTTTGTGATCATCAGGAGAAACACGCTCTGCACCGCAAACACTGAAAACTGCCGTGTATGTGCAGAGCAATGGAGTACAGATGTTGACCCTTGTAGGAGATGTTTTACAACGGATTCAATTATTGAACATTTTTGTCATTCTTAATCCCATAAACCATCTCAAAGAGCATATAGGCCTCCTTTCAACCCAGAAAATGCTGAGTGATGTCTGGATTAGAGGTACAGTTGAGACCGTATGCCTCTATTCAATGGGGAAAAGAAGATGTCTTTCTCCCTAAAAAGACCCTATAAGAGTGACTAGAGGTCATTTTCTAAGAAAATTTAGTGTGAAACGAGACAAAATATATTTGCCCAACACACACACACACACACACACAGATGTGCATGCAACCCGTGCAAATATCTGTGTCTTTAATTATCATAAGTAATTAGGAGAGTAGATTTTACTCAGAAGAGCTTAGTTGAGACATTTGTTTGTAATGAGCTTTTCCCCCTCTACAGAGTTAGAAATATCACTGTAAATGTGCTGGTTAACAATGTCTATCTCCAGCTCAGGAAGTGTTGACACAGATGTTTGGCTAATCATTGATAGCAAACAGCTATTCCCATAAAGGCGAAGATTAGTCGGAATTGGCATGCATTTCTTTCTTCTGTGAGCCTCGTTTGATTATAGATGGTGTTTTGTTAGAGTGTATCCATGCAACCTCATAAATGATGTAAAACCCAAGAAAACAGGAACGCTGTGCCAAAACCAAATTAAATATGCGTCCGAAAAATGTAAGCTTGATTCGGGTTCGGGTACCATGAAGCTTGCCTCAATCTATTGTTGCTAAAACCTCCAGGGAAACTATAAAAAGTAAGCCTGATATTAATATCAATTTAAAGTTGGTATCGCTGCCAACATTTATTCCATATGAAGCCCAGCTGGCTGTATCATCTCGAGCACAACATAGAGTGGCAGCATTGCAGCCTCCAAAAGGCTATGAAAAATGGTCCACACAGATTGGGTGAGGAGAAGCCCTCTTACCTGTGTAAATGCACTGCAACTGTCCCGTTTTTCCTTGTGAGCAGCAGTGGTGGCCTGGGATTTGGATGCAGAGCTTGTTCTCTGGGTAAAGCAGCTTCAGAGTCTCCGAGCTGTGTCATGCCCCTTCCTCCTTCCATCAAGAAGTACAAGAATCCCAAGAAGTACATTCAGATGGCTGCCTCTCCTTTGCCACCCATCCCACAGAGGTCCCTGGAAAGCCACACAGAATTACCATACGGTTACTTCCAGAGCATCTTGGGAAATCTAAAGTCCTCTGTCTTATTTCTCTCCTACTCACCACCATGGGATGGGGTTCAGGGGAACCAGAACAAGTCCAGAGTTCAGCTGAGTACTGGGTGGCTTTCCTTCATGTACCATTTTAAAAGGCACCCATTCCCAGGCGAAATGCCTGCTTCCAGGAAGAACCCTGCCAGGTGCCGTGGAGGAAAGGAAGACCGGGATGCGAAAGAGTTCCATAAACTTTGACCTGGAACTGAAACATGGACTCCGGGAAGCAAAGTCATAGAGGAAGGAAGATGGTTGGTTTGGGATAGTTGAAACCTCTGCATACCTGGCAAGAAAGTCACTGACATCAGGTGTGCAGGGAGAAGGCTGAACAAGCTTCCCCAGCAAGGAAGTAATGTCTTGTGTCCTCGGAGGACACGCACTTGTGCATGGACCTGTTCCACGGCTCATCGCAAGGGAGCTCCCTCGGTAGCAGGTGTGGACTCTGACCATCCTCATGGCCTTACACTGAGACTTTTTATTCACATGACATACAGCACCTCACACAGTCTTCTGCTCTTTCTTCAATTTCACAAATGCTAGCTTAGCTTCTTCTATGCAGAGTGACTTATCCCAAACGCCCATTTTTACTGTGATAAACCTCTACACAGATCCTCCTCAACTTACTATGGGGTCACCTACTGGTAAACCCTGGTAAATTGAAAATGTGGTATGTCAAAAATGCATTTAATATACCTAAGCTACCAAATGTGGCTTATCCCAGCCTGCCTTAAATGTGCACAGAACACTTACATTAAAAGACAGTTGGGGGGATTCCCTGGTGGTGCAGTGGTTAAACATCTGCCTGCCAATGCAGGGGACACGTGTTTGAGCCCTGGTCCTGGAAGATCCCACATGCGACGGAGCAAATAAGCCCATGCACCACAACTACTGAGTTCGTGCTCTAGAGCCTGATAGCCACAACTACTGAGCCTGCATGCCACAACTACGGAGCCCACTTGCCTAGAGCCCATGCTCTGCAACAAGAGAAGCCACCACAGTGAGAAGCCTGCACACCACAACGAAGAGTAGCCCCTGCTCGCCAAAACTAGAGAAAGCCCGTGCACAGCAATGAAGACCCAACACAACCAAAAATAAATAAATAAATAAATAGACAAATAAAATTTAAAGATTGTTGGGAAAAACCATCTAACACAAAACCTATTTTATATAATAAAGTATTGAATGTCTCACATAATTGATTGAATACTGTGCTGAAAGTCGTGTGGGCACAGGATGGTTGTCAAGGTATCAGTTGTCAACCCTCATGATTTTGGGGCTGACTGGGAGCTACAGCTCGCGACCGCTGCCCAGCATCATGAGAGAGTATTGTGATACATTTCACTAGTCCGGAAAGAGATCAAAGTTCAAAATTCAAAGTACAGTTTCTACTGAATGTAGAGACATTTTGTGCCATCATAAAGTCAAACAATCATAAGTCAATATTTCTTTCTCTGTCTGACTTACTTCACTAAGTATGACAAATTCTAGGTCCATCCATGTTGCTGCAAGTGACATTATTTCATTCTTTTTAATGGCTGAGTAATATTCCATTGTATATATGTACCACATCTTCTTTATCCATTCTTCTGTCGATGGACATTTAGGTTGCTTCCATGTCTTGGCTATTGTAAACAGTGCTGCAATGAACATTGGGGTGCATGTATCCTTTCAGACCATGTTTTTCTCTGGATATATGTCCAGGAGTGGGATTACAGGATCATGCAGTAGCTCTATTTTTAGTTTTTTTAAGGAAACTCCATACTGTTCTCCATAATAGCTGTACCAATTTACATGCCCACCAACAGTGTAGGAGGGTTCCCTTCTCTCCACACCCTCAAAAGAAATGATACAAATGAACTTATTTACAAAACAGAAACAGACTCACAGACTTAGAGAATGAATTTATGGTTACCAGGAGGGAAGAGTGTGGTGAGGGATAGTAAGAGAGTTTGGGATTGACATGTACATGCTGCTATATTTAAAATGGATAATCAACAAGGACCTATTATATAGCAGAGGGAACTCTGCTCAATATTATGTAACAACTTAAATGGGAAAATAATTTGAAAAAGAATAGGTACATATATATGTATACTGAATCACTTTGCTATACACCTGAAGCTATCACAACATTGTTAATCACCTATACTCCAATATAATATAAAAACTTAAAGTGAAAAAAAAATTGCATGTAGAACCATCGTAAATCAGGGACCATCTGTATATGTCAGTCTCGCCAAAAACAATGGTGTCATATTCTTTCTTGTTAAGTGAAATGAATAAGGACGTGGGGAGAGGATGCAGGGCAAGCAAACACACTCTTGGGGAGTTACATCTCCTCCTAAGGCCTTCAGGTATTTATATTTACTCTCAGGATAGTCGGTAGGGTCAGCCCCACATTTCCACACTCAACTCTACCTGATGGCTCCTGTTCATGCTTGAAAAAGCTCAGAGTCATCAAGGGCAGGGCTTCTGCGCTAAGTCCTCAGCACCTATGCAAACATCTACCAGAACTAATTAGCTGGCATTTACCCATCTGTCCTTCCCCAGTAGACTCTGAATTTCTTTTCTTTTCTTTTTTTTTTTTTTGCAGTCCGCAGGGCTCTCACTGCTGTGGCCTCTTCCGTTGCGGAACACAGGCTTCGGACGCGCAGGCTCAGCGGCCATGGCTCATGGGCTCAGCCGCTTCGCGGCATGTGGGATCTTCCTGGACTGGGGCACGAACCCGTGTCCCCTGCATCGGCAGGCGGACTCTCAATCACTGCGCCACCAGGGAAGCCCGACTCTGAATTTCTTGAAGAGGAATTCTCTTTCTCTTCTTACAAGAGCACTGATCCCATCATGGGGGCCCCACCTACGTGACCTCGTCTAAACATAGTCACCTCCTAAAGGGCCCACCTCCAAATACCATCACAGTGGGTGAGGACTTCAACATATGGATTTGGGGAGACGAGAACATTTATTCTACTCTAGGTGACCACTAGCCACATGTGACTATGGAGCCCTCAAAATGTGCGTAGTGAGACTGAGGAACTGAATATTTAATTGTATTTATGCTAATTAATTTAAATATATATTTCAATAGCCAGATACTGGGGGTGGCTCTCTCAGCTGTCTGCTGGGAGAAGCGGCCTGGCCAGAAGGAGAGGCAGAAGAGGGGGAGACAATGGGCCATCCTGTCATTGGATCTGAGGACACGAGAGACCCACAAACACTTCCAAGGGTGAGTTCTGCGGGGAGGGGGAGCTACCAACTGAGAAGGGAGAGGTTCCAGGGATGTTCAGGTCGGCTCGGGGAAGACATGTGTGCAATGCCTATGGGACCTCTACATGGGCATCTCAAGGATAAAACAAGCAGGGAAGAGCTTGTGATGACTGACTCCAGAGCCATCACACTGTTCTCTGAAATATGAAGTCTGTCAACAGGACAAGACACTGCATTAGAGGCGGTCCAGCAACGTGTCTGTTTTCTCTCTCAGAGAGGACCAGACAAGTCCTACAGGTCCTGGTCAGCCACTCAGCTCAGATACAAACAGCCTGTCATGGGGCTGGAACATTTATGTAGGGGCAAGGGGATGGCTGAAGCCCCTTAAATCACCCCCACGCTCTATTTCCCACATACCAAACTGTTAGATAAAGTTGTTGAGAAATCCTGGAAAGCCCCCCAGATTTCCTTAAACTTTATTTCTCACAGTGAACTCTCAGCAACGAGATAAATTTAGATCCCCCCGTTCAGCAAGCCCCGCACCCTGGTGATTGTACAGGATGATGTTTTCGATTACACGTTTATTATCTCGTGTTTCTCTTCCAACTGAGAATCCCACTTTCTCATCACTCTCCAGTTCCTCCTGATCTGTATTCCTTTCTCCTCCTCACAAGACCATCATGAAACTGCTTCAATCACCAGTATATGGTGGAAAGAATGAATGAGTTTGGCTTTAAACACTCCTAAGTAGACAGTTGGGAAGTGGTTGAAAATTAAAACCAGGCAGCTTAATGACATTAGTGAGGCCTGCTTGAGAAGATGAGCCTGACCTCCAGCCTCTGGGCTCATTGTACCGATGACATCAGAGCTCCCATCGGGTGGCTGAGGCCAGGAGCCCTGGAGCAGAGGAAACCGTGCAGTAGGGCTTGTATCTTCTGTCCCACAGGAGCCCAGCTTTTCTCACGTTGAAGTAGGAAATCACAGCTTCCTCCCATCAAGGAGGGGAGCTGAGGGTTCCTGCAGAGAGGAGCTTGGCATGGAGGCAAAGGGGGGATAATCATTTAGCATCTCCCCAGGGTTCAGCCCTCTCCCTCCAACACTGGCTGAAAATGTGGAGCTGCAACCATCCAATTGCCGACCCCAGGGAGCCTGGTTTGACTAGATGTTTTTACTTGCTAGATTTCACTAAAAACTTTACAAAGTGACTTTTACAAACTTGTGATCCAAAACTCAGAAAGGGAGATTAGGTGTAGCTTGGGGAAAACAACGAGTGGGAGCATGTGATGCTTTCCATATTAACAAGTCTCAGTTTGGGGGTTTGGGATGGGGGGTTTCTTTGGATGTATCATTGAGAGCAAATGAAACATGAATTGTCCTGGCACCCCACAAAGAACATCAGTGCCACGATTGTTAATTATCTAATTGTCTCAAATATATTGAGCATTTTATCAACCACAAGCAACAATGAAGCTTAAAATAGACTCTTATAAAATATTCATTAAAAGGCAACCATGGAACCACCACACAGATTCTTTCAATCTCCAGTACAGCAAGCCAGGCAGCAGTGGGGAAAGTGATGTTGCCACAGACATGGAAAGAACTTTGCCAGGTTGTCAGCGTCAACCTCTTGGGAGCCTCTCTGCATTTTCCATGCATTCTACTTCCCCTAACCAAGATCAAATCTCTTCTGACTCATTTTTATTTTCCCAATCACACAAGGAACATCTCAGTAGCACAGAAAATATCTAAAGCTAGTGCAATCCTGATGCCCCCAACAAAAAGACAGTGAGTGTGGAGGCAGTTCTAAGACAGCCCCCAGATTCCCACCATGGCCCCTCAACCCCATGGTGTACACACTGGCTCCCAGTCTCTCAATCAAACACTGATCTAGGTACCGCTGTCATGGGATCTTGTTGTTGGGATTAAGGTCCAAAATATTGAATACATTGACTTCAAGTTTAGGAGATTACCCTGGGTGAGCCTGACCTAATCAGGTGAGCCTACACACGGGATAAGACTCTTCCTGAAGAAAGAAATTGGAAGACTGAGAGTGAGTCAACATGAGGGGGTTCCTCTGTTGCTGACTTTGAAAATGGCGGGGGATGACTCACATGGCAAGGAATGTGGACGGCCTCTGGGACCTGGAGTCCTCAGTCCTACAAACATGGGGAAATGAATTCCAACAACAACATGCATGACTTTGGAAGCAGAATTTCTCCCTGAGCCTCTGGAAAGGAAGGAAGCCCAGCCAGCATCCCATTTTCACCGTGTGGGACCCTGAGCAGAGAACCCAGCCTCACTGTGCCTGGCCTTCTGACCTGCAGAACTATGAGCTAATAAATGGCTGTCTGTTTACACTGTTAAGTTCTGTGACTTTACACAGCAAAGGAAAACTAACAAAATCTGCTGTGCAGTCAGCAGATGCAGACTCTTGAGCAGAGTCCCCCATCGCACAGCCGCAGGACGTCAGTGTTCTCAGCAAAGAGGGCTGTCCTCCAGCCCTCATTGGGGAATGGGGAGGGCTGCCCAGAAAACGTACAGAAGAGTAGAAACTGACTCCAAGATAGCGTGCATCCTGTTGTCTTATCAGTGCTCATCGTTAATTACACCTGTTTTCTTTTTCACTAAGAGAGATATTTTGTCTTTTTCACAATTTTGCTTGAAAAAGCATAGTATCAGGGAAATAGCGTTTCCTGGGCTGCAGAGCTTAGAAAGCTGGTATTCACAGGGATACCACCAGGGAAGTCCTTGTTTTTAACTTTTTAAAAATGATACTTTGGGGCTTCCCTGGTGGTGCAGTGGTTAAGAATCTGCCTGCCGATGCAGCAGACACGGGTTCGATCCCTGGTCCGGGAAGATCCCACATGCCGCGGGACAACTAAGCCCGTGTGCCACAACTACTGAGCCTGCACTCTAGAGCCTGTGAGCCACAACTACTGAGGCTGCATGCCGCAACTACTGAAGCCCACACACCTAGAGCCCGTGCTCCACAACAAGAGAAGCCACCGCAGTGAGAAGCCTGAGCACCACAACGAAGAGTAGCCTCCACTCACCGCAACCAGAGAAAAGCCCGCGCACAGCAACGAAGACCCAACACAGCCAAAAATAAAATAAAATAAAATAAATTAAAAAAAAATTATACTTTGACAGAAATTTGGCAAAAGGATATTAAAGTTCTCAAATGGATGTTTCTTCTCTGCAACAGTAATTTAGCATCAAGGAATTTACCCTCTGGATATAATTGGATAGATGTGGGAAGACAGCTATAAGGAAGTTTGGGCAACTTTGTTTAATGAGAGCCAAAAGAAAAAAAAAACAAAAAAGCACAACATACATCACTGGTTCTCAACCCAGGGGGATTCTGCCTCCAAGAGATGCTTGGCCGTGTCTGAAGACAGTTTTAATTGTCATAGCTGAAAGGGGCTGCTACTGGCATCTAGTGGGCAGAGGCCAGAGAGGCTACTCAACATTCTGCCATGCCCAGGACACACCCACCACAGAAGATGACCCAGCCCAAAATGCCAAAAGTGCCAAGGCCAAGAAACCCTGACCAAAATGTACAACTGCAGAGATTAGGTTGAATCAGTTAAAGTGCAATGTTTTGCAAGCATAAGAAAAAACTATGGTATTGTAGGTCTAGATTCATATTTATGTTTAGAACTCATTGCTAAGTGAAAAAAATGATTATAAATTTATACCTGAAATTGTCATATGGCTGTAAAAAACATAATAAAAAACACTTATAGAATATTATACCTCATGTTTCCCATGGAGAGACTAATTATATGCGACTATAGAAAGTAGCATATGAGTGAAATATATATTATATATATACATATTATCATATTTATTCTTCTATATATATATACAATGTATATATATATATATACTTGTATATATATATACAATGGAATATTACTCAGTCATAAAAAGGAACAAAACTGAGTTATCTGTAGTGAGGTGGATAGACCTAGAGACTGTCATACAGAGTGAAGTAAGTCAGAAAGAGAAAAACAAATACCGTATGCTAACACATATATATGGAATCAAAAAAGAAAAAACAAAAAAGAAAAAAAAATGGTCAGAAGAACCTCGGGGCAAGATGGGAATAAAGATGCAGACCTACTAGAGGGTGGACTTGAGGATACGGGGAGGGGGAAGGGTAAGCTGGGACAAAGTGAGAGAGTGGCATGGACATATACACACTACCAAATGTAAAATAGATAGCTAGTGGGAAACAGCCGCATAGCACAGGGAGATCAGCGCGGTCTCTAGGATATCACCTAGAGGGGTGAGATAGGAAGGGTGGGAGGGAGGGAGATGCAAGAGGGAAGAGATATGGTGACATATGTATATGTATAACTGATTCACTTTGTTATAAAGCAGAAACTAACACACCACTGTAAAGCAATTATACTCCAATAAAGATGTTAAAAAAAAAAAAGCTGTTATAATGCCTGTGTCTGGAGAGATAGCACATAGACCCCTTATGAACATATACCCTGCCTAGGAAGCTATTGATTAAATCGGCTGGCCTGCCTGTCACTCAGCTGAGGAACAGACAGCTTTGGTGCTGAGCTACAGGACTACTCCTAAGAAGGATGGACCTCTGAACAGCCCAGGAAAGGGATGCAGATGGGGTGGACACAGGTCCTGCCGCTTTCCCTTAGGCCAGCCCTATTCCTCCACTCACTGAGTCCGCCTGAGAGCAGCAAACCCAAAGAGATAGGGACACGCAGGACTGTCCATCCCAAACCTTGCCTCCCGCCCTGGATCTGCCTATGACTCCAGGTTCCTCGTCTGTGAAGTGAGCGCGTTACCCAGCGGTCTCCTGATCCTCTGGATTCTCCATCATGTGTCTCTCCCTGCGATTTTGCAATGAATGGTCTCCACAATGACCACTGATGTGCCTGTTGAAATCGTTCTCTTGGCCTGACAACTTTCTTCTGTTACTTTCAAATGATCACAGACTCCAGGGAGGAGTTTAAGTAAACCTCTTTCCAAGTTCTGGGCCCCAAAAGTCCCCCCCAAATTTCTTCCTACAAAACATTCTCAATCAGGGATGTGTAACCATGGAAATCCAGAGGGTCAGCCAGCCCTGCTGCTCCCCTGGGAAGGAGGCTGGCCGTGTCCTACGTTTTCTAATTTTTGGTTGGTTCCAATCCTTCACTTGATAACATAATTTTCCCCTTTTTCCTTAAAGCCCAATACATATCCCACTCTCCAGTGCTTTATTCTGGGAGTAATATTTCTGCCTGATCTGTGAGTGCATGTGAATATCTACTCAAGACTGTCATGTGATTTAAGGAGTGTTGAATTCTGTAGATGCTTTGAAACCAGGTGACTTTTGCTCCTTATTTCTGTTGGGTTGAGCTGTGCGGTGTGATTGAGAGAGAAAGGAACAGCTTTGTGAATAAACAAAATCCCCACAGTACCCTCAGCTTCAATATGCTGTGTGAGGATGAGCCCAGGGGTCCTCAGCCTGGGCGCTATTGATGCTTGAGGCTGGACAATCGGTGTGTGAGGGTCTGTCCTGTGTGTTGTAGGATGTGTCACAGCTTCCTAGGTTCCACCTACTGACGCCAGTAGCCCTCCCTCAATCCAGACAGTGTGACAATCAAGAATTCAAGAGTGTCACATCACAGGCCACATGGGGCTCCAGTGACCTCCACTGTTAGGTGGGAAGGAGCTCCAGAAGCTTCTCTCTCTCCAGTGAGGAAGGAAGGCTGCTCTCTGTGCCCCACAGGAATGTGGTCAGTCCCAGACCACGTTTCTGAAGAGTCATCTGTCATGTGGAGCAGTCAAATACCATCAAAGTAAATCATGACTAAAGAAGCTGGGATGATACAAAGCACTGGGTCCAACACATACATTTAAATGTTATAAGTGATCATCTCTTCACGGTAGAACTAATGATAATTAGGACCTATTTTATTTTATTTTTTGTATTTATTTATTTAACCTAGATTTTCCTTTTTTTAAATAATCATTAAATTACTCATTTTTTTATTATTTTTATATATATTTTGTCGAAGTATAGTTGATTTACAATGTTGTGTTCATCACAGGTGTACAACAAAGTGATTCAGTTATACATATACTTATATTCATTCTTTTTTAGATTCCTTTCTCATACAGGTTATCACAGAATATTGAGTACAGTTCCCTATGCTATATAGTAGGTCCTTGTTGCTTATCTATCTTATATATAGTAGTGTGTGTCTGTTCATCCCAAGCTCCTGATTTATGTGCCCCCCTAATGTTTCCCCTTTGGTAACCACAAGTATGTTTTCAATATCTGTAAGTTTGTTTCTGTTTTGTAAATAGGTTTAATTGTATCATTTTTTAAAAATTAGATTCCACATATGAGAGATACCATGTGTTATTTGTCTCTGTCTGACTTACTTCACTTAGTATGATCATCTCTATATGTATTCCTTTTGAAAATTTTGAATGCTTAGGAAATAGAAGAATGCATACAAATGTTTAATATACACTTAGGTGATGTAGTGGACACACCCTAAGTTGACTCCAACCCAGTGATTTATGTCCTATGTAATCTCATCCTCTTGAGTGTGAGTGGGCTTTGTGACTTACATTTGAATGACAGAATATGGCAAAGGTGATGGGTTGTCATGTCTATGGTTATATATCATGTAAGACTCTGCCTTGGCAGGCTAGAGGAAGAGAGAATCTCCCTTGCTGACTTCGAAGAAGTGAGCTGCCATCTCTTGGGACCACCTGCAAGAGGGCCATGTGGCAGGGAAGCACAGGGCAGCCTATAGGTGCTGAGAGTGGTCCCCCACTGATAGTTGGCAACAAGGGGGAGACCCCAGCCCTACAACCTCAAGGAACTAGATTATGCCAATAACCTAAAGAACTTGGAAGCAGATCTTTCCCCACTTGAGCCTCTGATGAGACCAATGCTCTACCTGACACTGGATTGCAGCCTGGTGAGCCCCGAGGAAAGGACCCAGCCAGGCTGCGCCTGGACTTCTGACCTGCAGAGAGCATGGGACCACTGATATGTGCTGTTTGAGGTGAGTTGCTGGCCAGCAATAGATGACTAATACAGGCAGCTTCCTCTCCTTTGAGAACACATGAACAAAATAACCTCCATAAGAGGTTTATAATATCCATCAGAGAGTTCATAAAATAAAAATAAAATTCAGAGCAACTCGTAGCCAGTTAACTCATCTACCTGTCAGCGTTTGCTGTCATCACTGATGTTAGGAATGAACTAATGGGCTAAAAAAGCGAAGCTAATGAACTTCAAAGTCTTCATATAGCAGAGAATCAGTCAATATACTATATTTATATAGTGTATATACTGTGCATTTTATGTGGATATAACAATTACTGTATAGTATAACACAGGAAATTGTAGTGTGTATTTTGGCAAGGTTTGGCCATAAAAGGAGGAAGGGAAGAGGATTTTATCATGGCCATCACTTGCCCAAACATTCTGGTAATTTAGGAACATGCTATACTAAACAGAAACAGTGGGTGGGTTCTTAACCTTGGTTCCACCCATCATTTCCCAACTAAATTCTCTGAAATGGTGACAACAAACTGTACCTAAATCTTCAGGCAAGAGGGCCCTCTGTGACTGCTTTGGGGTGTTCACACATTCCAAGGATTCCCTGAGACCAGCCTGCCCCATATCCTGTGCTTCTGGGCTGCAGTGGACACTCATCCTCCACGCTGCCAGGTCTGTGTCACCTCTCAGCTGTCCAAACGTTGGTCAACCACCCCGATCCAGCTGCTCAAACTGTCCCCACTCCTTTCCTCCACTGCCGTGTATGCCAGTGACTGGTGACTCATGAGGTTTCCAGTTCTGGCTGCTTGCCGTGCCAAGCCTGGCCCGATCATTGTTCTGTGTCTCTGTTGCATGCAGTGTTTGGAGGAGGCTCAGAACTACTCATTGTCAGAAGAAAAAAAAGGTACACAGGGCAGGAGCCTGCCACACCTGGAAAGATGAGGGCTGTACCCCTTCACAGAGGTGCATCTTTCCAGGTGGGTAGTCAACCAGGTCAGGGCTGCCTTTAGTGTTAAGGGAAGATGTTACCAATGATGACTCCAAACCACGTGTTCAGTAAAGATTTTAAAATACTAGTTGTTTCTACAGTGATGGGAAGCTGCTCTCTTATTGAGGGGAAAGGAGATGGGTCTTTTTACAGCACCATGTGAAAACAGAATTCTGGAAACCTGATTTGGAGAATGTCTTTTTTAAATTAAATATTTTAAGTAATTAGGACAAAGTACTCTAACCAGGAATAATTTTTTAACACCTTTATTGGAGTATAATTGCTTTACTATGGTGTGTTAGTTTCTGCTGTACAACAAAGTGAATCAGCTATACGTATACATATATCCCCATATCCCCTCTCTCTTGCATCTCCATCCCACCCTCCCTATCCCACCCCTCTAGGTGGACACAAAGCACCGAGCTGATCTCCCTGTGCTATGCAGCTCCTTCCCACTATCTATTTTACATTTGGTAGTATATATATATGTCCATGCCACTCTCTCACTTCATCCCAGCTTACCCTTCCCCTTCCCCATGTCCTCAAGTCCATTCTCTACATCTGTGTCTTTATTCCTGTCCTGCCCTTAGGTTCTTCAGAACCATTTTTTTTTTAAGATTCCATATATATGTGTTAGCAAAGGTATTTTTTTTCTCTTTCTGACTTACTTCACTCTGTATGACAGTCTCTAGGTCCATCCACCTCACTACAAATAACTGTTTCATTTATTTTTATGGCTGAGTAATATTCTATTGTATATATGTGCCACATCTTCTTTATCCATTCATCTGTTGATGGACACTTAGGTTGCTTCCATGTCCTTAGCCAGGAATAATTTAGATCTTCAGAAAATTTATCAGAATTTTCCAAAACTAAGGCAAAGGTATATGATCAAAAATCAGATTATATAGAAATGTCTCATTATAAAAGATTTGGCAAATAACTTTAGAAAGAAAGAGAACACCTTGACAGAAAAAATATAGCAATAAAAGCCCATGATTCCATGCATCCTCAGCTATTATTTATAACCATTATCACGTTTGAGATACATTTGAGAAAACTGGTGTTACACTGAAGTTATATAAAGCACAGAAAATTTGAGCTGAACCATTGGGATTGACCAGTATAACCTTGCAAATGGCCATTGTCTTCATAGTGATGGGCAACCAAGGCTAAGATCCCTATTTAGCGAACATCCTATGATCCTCATTCGTGTGTGGGGCAGAAGAAGTACACTGCCTTCAAAGCTGACTTCAACAAGCCTAGCTGAATTCATCATGTGTGTATTCCTCTCTCTAACAAACCTCCCTCTGATGAGAATACCTGAGACTACATTTAGAGCCCTCCTGGATAATCAAGAAAAATCTTCTCACCCCAAGATCCTTAACCTAAACACATCTGCAAAGTCTCTTTTGCCATACAAAGTAACAGGGATGGGATGTGGATAAATTCAGGAGCCATTACTCAGCCCACCACACCAAAATGATACCAAGAGCCTGGCTGCTTGGCCAGGATGACAGTGCAACCACCCTGCATGTGGTCCCTGATGGTCCTCAGAGACACACATCTTCAACACAGGACACAGAGCAGTGAGGTGACAGGAAGGACCTGGGCATTGAGACATCCATGCTGCTGAATGTCAGTTCCCTGAAAGTCCCACCCATGCAGGTTGATGACAGACCAAAGCTGAGTTTGTTGCTGACTAAGGTACAGGCAAGCACTACCTTGATTATCTTAGATTTGTCTTGGAGGGGGTGGGGCAAAGTTGGGATATTTATGAGATTTCTGGTGTCTGGTTTAAGGCTGGTCTTTCAAAGTGGAGTGGGGTGGGATTAGGATTGCTTAAAGTTCATGATATAATAGTTTAGGAGAGGCAGACTCAGCATGTCTTGAGGGCATATAATCACCCACCATTATCCGTTGCAAATCGAGTAGCTTAATGTTCACTTAAATTAATATTGAGGAAGCTCCTGAAATTAGCAATAAAGTTATTTGCAAGTTTTATCCTCCTGGGCAGGAGTTATCTGGAAAGGTGAAGTCAGTGGAATGGTAAACCGATGTTAATGTAGACAGTTATGTGGGTAGACTTTTAGGTTCTCAACACTCAGCCCACCAAAAATTCCTAAAGGAATCAGATTCAGGCAGAGCGTGCTTCGAGGAGGTCCCCACTTGATAGAAAACCCAGAAGGCACCCATAGGAACTGAGACAGTCAAACCAATGGTGAGGGCAGGATGCCATGCCCTGGGTAATTTGCAAAGAGGCAGCTGTCAGAGAGGAACATTCTCTCCGCATGATTTCCAAAACCCACGCCCCGGATGACTTCCAAGGGTGTGTTCAAATGACAGAAAATGTGGACATGGAGATGGGAAGGAGGAAGAATGCCTTAAGTGACAGCCGCATGTGTTGCAAGTGACCAGCACACAGCTGGATGCCCTAACCAACCACATGGGATGTGCTTCTGCTCCGAGGAGTGGGTGGGTCAGTGTCCCACACCGGGGTGAATTCTGGATGCAGGCAAAGTGTGAGCCTTTTCTTTTAAATTCAAATAAAACAACATGGTGTGAACCACATAGACCTGCTTCCAATGAGAGGTCACCTGTGGCAACGGAGAAGAAAGTTAACAAGCACTGAATTTATGAACACGAGTTGTCTCCATATTGTAACATCTGTCTCTTACTAAGCACCTACTGGTCGCTCAGATATTATACATGCAACTAACTCGACAAAGGAAAGTCTCATTGCCCCATCTTACAGATGTGAGAATAAAGATCCTCTCAGAGATCAAGTGTCCAGCCAAGGCTTCGCAGTGAGCGGCTATGTCCTAAGGTTGGATGTCTTTGCATGATCCCACACTGCCCCCTGGCATTTGTAGGAAGCTGCTGCTGCATTTGCCGTTGACTCAGCAGGGTTTGCACAATACATACGACTAATGTGCACACCTATACCTATATGGCTTAACATCAATCATCCACAGTACTGTGTGTATTTTTATGTCTGTCCTTCAGAAAAGAGAAGAAATCCATCCGAGAAACTTGTCTTCCCTGGTGGTCCAGCTTGTTAGACAAAACCCTTCTCTTCTCTGACTTTCCACAAAATGCAGTGTCCTTGGGGCCCAAACTCCTTTTCTGGAGCTTAAAGATCACCCACAACTCACCTCTTTTTCAGTCTTCCCTCACTTTGCCCTACACAGCCTTCCTTCTGGCCACATGCCGTTACTCACCTGCCCTCGGTAAGCCAGTACTTTTATGCCCAGTGACTTTGCCAAAGCTACTTCCTCCCCTAGGAATGTTCTGACCCTAATGGCTCTGTTCTTGGCAAAATCCTTTCTTAATGTGCAGCTCAGAATTCCAAGCTCATCTCCTCTGTGAAGGTCCCTGAATATCTAGTAAAATTCCTGCCACCCCACACACTGTACCTCTCTGCTCCTCTAGCATAGTCCTCGGGGCAGAGCATCACAGCACAGGAGGTGCTCACCTGGCCAGGTAGTGTCCCTCGGCCATCTCCACACCCAGAGCAGGGCCCAGCCTGGAGCAGATGCTCAGTCCACCTGTGATCAATAAACAAAAGTGGAACAAACGTGCTGATTTCTAACACGGACCCTCACTTTTCAGGGGAGACTTTAGATGAAGAAATAATGCATCCTACTCCTTTAACAAATGGGAGTTTCATCAAACCCAGTGCGAAAAAGAATTCCCCTTAAAAAAGAATAAGAGGGACTTTTTGGATAAGGGAATTAAAAACATATACTCTGGCAAGAGCAAGGTTTTTTTTTTTTTTTTTTTTTGCCTTTTTCTTTGCCAAATTAGTACTATTTGGTTCAAAGACAATCGATCATATTTGTCAAGTTTAAAATTTATTGGATTCCTTTTATTTTTCTCAAATTTCAGATCTATGACTTACACGTACTTCATAAAGGAAATGACACCGTCCTCTTCTTGTTGCTATTTATCAATGAGAAACAAGGTGCTTTACACATTACACTGCACTTCACAGGATTCCTGTTAAGTGAGTCAATATACATACCCCCATTCTGGGGACAGAAAACTTAAAACACACATGAAAAAAAATGCTCTAAGCACACAAGAAATGCATGCCCGTGTTGCTATTAGAACGTAAAGTATTTAACACCACCCTCCAAGGTTGATGGTAGGAGTTATACTTCCCCATCCATTATTCTCAAGTGTTCGTTTCAGTTGCATGATTATGGAGTAAAGCTTGCTTTATGAATGGATTTGTGATACACGTTGTGGAAGGTGGCAATAACACAAGTTTCTAAGCAGAGGCTCGGGCTTAAACAACAGCAACACAAAGCAGTGCGGGATTTAGTGCATAGCTAGGTTGTATTCTAAATCCTGTAGGAGTTCATAGGACAAAGCAATTATCCCGAGCTAGATCAATTAGGGGTTTGTTATGGAAAATGTGGGCTTGGGCAGGATAGCAAAGGTGGCAACGTTTGGGTGGATGAAGTTATGGGCAGGCAGTTCTCTCCGTGAGGGAGATGCTTGGAATGCGGGCACAAGGTGAGGTGACCCAAGGAGTGACTGGGAGACCCAGGGTGGATTAAATGTACTAATTGGTAATAGAGCTTCAGAGGTGCAGGAAACGTGGAGGGAGAGGTGAGGCAGGAGGATATTCACCCCATTCTATGGCATCTGGGCTTTTTCTTGTAGGTAACCTTAGTGACAGAGATTTTAGGGAAAGAGAATAACTTGTTTTTTTAAAAACTGATTTGATTTAAGAGAACAAATGTGTCGATGCTATTAAAGACAAGTGGAAGGAGATGTCTGAGGCTGCGTGGGTCAGCAGCAGTCTGGGTGTAAACGGGCAGTGATGGAGCCAGCTTGAGCCAAGCGGGAGGGAGTAAGGATGGGGAGAAGAAGAGGGAGTAGGGTGGAAGCAAGTGAACTGCGAGCCGGTGGGGAGACTGAAGGGTCTTGGAGGGAAACAAGGGAGATGGGCAGAGGAACTAGCTTAGGGATCAAGAGTTCAGGTGTAGTTTGCATTCCTGCCTCCAAAGCCAATACTCGTGCTAACAAGCCAGACGCAGGCATCACTAGGTATTTTAAACAAAAAGGGGTTTAGTGCAAGGGATTGTGTGCTTCCAGCAGGGTCAAAAGGAGGAGGGGTCTGTACACCCACTGGGCTCAGGGAATAATTCCGGAAGTCCTTTCTGGCTGTACTTCCTCTATAAAGAGGAAGGTGGAGAATCATGGTGGAACCAGTGGCTTCAGGAACACACAGCCTTCGCTGTGTTCCAGGTACCAGAAAACTGTCCCTGGAGGTGCAGGAAGTGAGGGCCTAGACAGTGGAGCACGGTTACAGGAGCCCGACATCTTTGTTCTACGAATCAGCTGAAATGGCCAAGGTGGCAGCAAGGTAAGCACTGCTGCCCTTCTGTCTGGCAACTGTCCTGGGAGGGTATCTGCTTCTCAGGAGTTAATGCCCATCCAGACCAAAACTGGAAAGGAATAAGAGAAACACCGTCTCAACCTTGGCCCTCTGGGAAGACACATCAAGAGTTTGGAATGGACGTTGAGAGCCGCCACTCCCAATGTGCCACAGGAACACCCCACACTGAATCTTCCAAACCGCTGGAAGGGCAACCAAGCTCCTGTCCGACATGATAGGTTTATTCTTCATACAAATAAAAAGTAACTCCACCTTCTCCGCAAAAGGGGAGAGATCCCAAGTCTTGTCCATCAGTGTGTCCATCATTGGACCATTTCCTCTGAAGCCACAATATCACCTTCTGCAACCTAAAGACTAAATTAAGAAGCTAACCATGGCCAACAAACCGTGTGTAAAATAAAAAGAGAAAAGTAAAGAATGGAAAAAGGGACTTGGCTAAGCTATCTTTACAGAATAGGAAAGAAACCTTGGAGTTACGTCCTCACTCCCACAAGTGGTCACAAAGCCATAGATATTATTTATATTTATGTAATTACTTACATATTACTTCCTTTTCTCCACTCAGAAAATACTTCGGCTATTTACCTGGTAAATTGAACCTTTATTCTTAGCAGACTTGAGCCCTTTAGGGTCCTGTCTCTGTTGGATGATTGAATCTTCCATTAGCCTTTGCCACTGGTTGGGAAGTTCTAAGAGCTGTCCCTGAGGATAACCTGGGTTTCAGCATCTCTTACCTGGGAACTAAAGCCTTTAAACAAGTAAACCTCAAAGTTGAGGACATGGAGTAAATTTTGTGTGATGGTCACTAGGGGTAATACCAAAAGGAGCCAACCTTGCTTCCAAGGGTCTGGGGTCCAGGTATTTCAGCCACTGGGAAAATAGCACCAAATATTGGTCAGCATTTCAAAGCATCTACTGCATTCTATAGGACATCACCCACCCTCACGTGATGTCTCCTGATGGATGTCTTGCCTGGGTACCCAATAGATCATTCCAATATTTTGAAACTCCAGCTGCCTCTGGAGGTTGCGGAAGAAAGAAAGACTGCAGAATCCAGAGGCGTATGTCTTTGCCACACCACTCTTTCCATAAAATGTGTACTTTGGTCACAAGCAAGGGTAGATGTGCCACCATGATAGTAAATGGCACTCCTTCAATGGTAGTATAGGCAGAAGCTTTTCATACCCAAAGTATCTATTCCAGAGAGGACAAATCATGGTCCCTGTCAAAATGGAAGTGTCCGACGTAATTACCTTCCTCTGGGTGTTCGTCTGACACCTGTCGACTGTAAAAAGGAATGAACAACCTAAAAGTTGAGAGTTATGTTTTATTCGGTGGACATTCATAGGACTTCAAGCCTGGGAGACAGAATCTCAACTCTGAGAGACTGCTCCAAGGAGGTGAGAGGGGAGCTAGGATCTACAGAAGTTTTGCAACAAAGGGCAGGTAGTTGGAACATCTAAAGATTATTGTTAATTAAATAAAACCAGATATCTCAAGTTAAGGAATTTAGCGCTTTTCTATGTATGAGAAGATGCAAGAGTTTGGGCTCGCTGAAATCATTCCTTTGTTATGCACCTCAGCTATCTGGGGCCAGTATCCTGTGCTTTCTCATCCTGAGTTTCCTCAAGCTGCACCGCTGGGGTGGCTGCAGTGTGATGATGGCTAGATGGCCGGCTGGCATTCCTGGTTTCCATCGTGAGTTCCCTCAGCCATATGGGGTGGCTGCAATCACCGATGGCTGTTACATCCTCTGTTTACTGATATGGCAGACAATATTTTCTCACTCCCCATGGAATGACACCATATCTGACACTTGGTACTGTTAGCTCTTGGCAGGCTGAGCCCATGGCAGGCTGACAGATCAGCTTTGTGAGGGAAAGCAGTGCTATTGTCCCACCTTCATCTTCACCATGGCCATCTTGCTCGTGGAAAACGAAGGTGATGTGGGGAAAGGCTGACTGACTGTCACAGGTAGACCATTTGGTCCACCTGGTTGCTGCAAATGTCTCTGAGGTTGGTGCCCTTTGGAGAGCACCTGTAGGAAATAAATTCCCTTATACTCTGTGTCTGTGCCTCTGCTCCAGACCCCTTGTCACCAACCCTCCAACCTTATTCCTTCCAGGTCCCTAAGCAACCAAACTCCATCAACTTCCCATGGATCAGTTAAGGTCTGCACCTCCGGCCATAGCTCCTTCCAATAAAAATGAGACATTACATGAACTGCTCGATTTCTGCCTCGGGGAGAAACTTCTTTCACTACTCAGCTACAAGGACAAACCCAAGAAGAGCTGTAATTCTGCAGAAATCTATCCTGGCCTGTTACCAGCATACCATGCAGGACCCTCTGTGAACTAGGCTTAATGTTTCCCTCCTTTGCCAGCTGGGCATAGGACCTTTCCATGAAGCCCGTCAGGAAAGGAGCAGTGAAGCGTTAGTGGGGACGCCAAGAGGGGGAGCCTCTTCTTTGAGCGATTTTAATTGACCTTCAAGACCTGCTGATGCTCAGGCTCACCTATGTCACTTCCCTTTGACCAGGTGTTATTATGGAAGCCACACTTCGTGACCCAGTGAGTTAGCTCATAAGGATACACAATGTCCCTTGGTTAGGCAATCTCTTCCAGCGCTCAGTAGAGGAGAGCCATTTTAGCAAATAATAATAATAATAAAAGTTATACTTATTTCCATGAAAGGCATTACTTTTTGTGCCAAAAGTGTAAGGGCTTCACCAGTTCCCCTAGCAGGGCCTGCAATAGGTTCCATGACACATCTGGTCAGTCCCTCTGCATCTGTTGGGAAGCCAGGTGTCAGAGCACCTTGCCTTCTCTTGCTTTGACTTCCTCTAAAGTTGGTTGTCTTTCAGGTTACTCAATAAATGGGTCAGGGCTGCACACACAAATGTGGTGCATTCTGCCTCAAAAAAAAAAAAAAAAAAAAGAAGTCTGATGTCTGACGAAGCCTTGAGCTTCTTTCTCAGTGGTAGGGTCTCAAAGACCAATCAACTGTCCTCTCCCATGTTGGGATATATCTGGACCTGCAAAAAATTCACTGGTTGTGGTGGCCTATGAAACTTTTCGTAGTTTTATCTTGCCTGCTCTTACACATGATAGGATATTTCTGGCTCACGAAGTTCAATAAGCATGATGCCATCAATAAATTGAGCCAGTATGGTGCCCTGTAGAATGGTAAAATCAAATTCCCTATGAGTCCATTGTTATAGAGAATGAAAATACTGATGCAGATCGAAGCTTAAGAGTCTAGAATATCCGATACAGTTTGCCCAAACTAAAGTTATATTCCTTTTACTCTAGTTTATTTAGTGTGTTTCTAATCCATTCCAAAACGTATTACCCAGGCTTCTTCTCATGTAATTAAATACAGTCCTTCCTAGGTAACCAAGGGGGATTGGCTCCAGACCCCCTCTAAGGATACCAAAATCCATGGATGCTTAAGTCTTTTATGTAAAATGGTGTAGTACTTGCCGTATAACCTACAGACATCTTCCAGCAAACTTTAAATCATCTCTAGATTAATACCTAATACAATGCAAATACTGTGTAAATGAATGTAAATACAATGTGAATTCTATGTAAATACAATGTAAATACTATGTACGTAGCTGCCAGTGAGTGGCAAATTCAAGTTTTGCTTTTTGGAACTTTCTGGGATTTTGTTTTTTTTCAAATATTTTTGATTCACAGTTGGTTGAATCTGTGCATGTGAAACCCATGGATACAGAGGGCTGACTGTATAAACAAATTATAATTATTTTGATGAGTATGTCTTCTCTTCCTGAGTCAGATTCTATACTTTGCTTCTAAGGCATGTGGGGATCTGATTCTAATTACAGGTCTAGGGGCGATGGGGGAGGTAGGAACCGGCTAGGAGAGAACTAGCATTCCTTTCAAGGAAACTCTGTCAGATGTAGATAAGACTGACCTCATCAGACAAAGAAGGAGGAAGTGCCATTAGCAAGGGAATCTCCCCACTACAATTGTCTTGTTCCAGCTCAACCAAACAGTCCCCTGTATTTCAAAAGAGGCCTGGACAGTCTTTGAATTCAGCTGACACTGCAACTCAGCGATGTGCGTGATCGGGTCCTATGATAATTTTGGCCACGTCGGCAGCTACTAGAGAGGAGCAACACATGTCAGACTTAGGAGCTCCTTGTGTGACTGTGCCTTAAGCAGAGTGTAAACCCTTGGGCTTGACACTTTCTTTGAAATCTTCAGTTTAGCCACAAGCTGCCAGCCCACCATCCCTCCTTACGTTTCTCATTCTCGCCATGAGGTTGTAGCAGCCACTCGCCCGCCAGTGTCTTGCTTTAACAGGCTCTTTATTCCTGAAAGCTTCAGGTGACAATTTAGGCAGCTTTGTGAACACGAGTTCGTGCGCCCGATGCACAGTGAGGCCAAACAAACTGAAACGTTGGAGTTTGGAGCAGAGAAAGGTTTATTGCAAGGCTTTGCAAGGAGATGAGGTGTCTTATGCCCTAAAAAGCCTCAAGCTCCCCGAAGGGTTTCGGCAAAGTCTTTTTAAAAGCCAGTTGAAGGTGAGGGGGTCTCAGGGTAGGTGATCCGCTCGTGCACAATTCTCTGATGGGCTGATGGTGAGGGAACAGGGTGGTGTCACAGGGGTTCACATTATCAGTTCTTAGGCTCCAGGAGGCCTGGGGCTATGTGCTCAAGGTCATCAAGTTGCTAACATCTTCCATTTGGTGGGTGTTTTTCACATCTGCAAAACAACTCAGGAAATTTGCATCAATTACTATTATCTGGGTACTTCAGAGAGGAGCTAAAGCAGAGGATATGGGGGAAGGCCCGTCCTGGGAAGGCCCCTTAGGGTCCTGCTCGGTTACAGCTTCTCCTATTCTGTGCCATAAATGCCCAGTTTCTCATTTTCTCATGGTGATTGAATCCTTACTGCCCTCGAATTCCATCAAGACAGATAGATCATCTCACAGTCTCAGTCCTTGAGGGTCTGTTGCCTACAATTACTTTTGTTGCCAAATTCCATATGAGTTAAGAATGAAATTGCAAGAAATAAAAAACACTCCAACCACTTTAAGTATAAAGGGATTTAAAACAAAGTAACCATAGAATCCTTGGACACTGAGTTGGAAAAGTGACCCCAGGCTGTGCCTGCAGGAATGGCCCAGTGCTCTGCAGGCCAAAATGGATCAGGAATGTCTACCTGGGCCAAGTGGGGAAGGCCCATGGTCATGGAGTCAGTGTCAACCTGGTGTCTCCAGGGACCTCTTTTCCTAGCCGTGCAAAGCAGCTCCAGCCATCACTGCTGCAAAGGGCTCTCAACACCGAAGAAACTAGTGACGGCATCCTGGAATACTGCTGCAAAAAAAATCAAAAACAAACCTCACACAGTCACAGCAGCAGAAACATGACCTCCCCCTTGCTTAGTTCTTCCGAAATACTTGTGAGTGCATCTGATTGGCAGAAGCTAGCTCACATCCATCAGTCTAACTGCAAAGACATATGAGCACAGTCATGTTTTCTTTCTAGACCTTAAATCTGAAAAAGACACGCCAGAGAGACGGTAAAGGGATGTGGTTGCCAATCACCTCTCTCCACCACACGAAGTCATGTTTAAACAACGGCATCGTATCTACTTTAATTTTACACAATCCACTTCCTTGCTTTGAATTTGTTTACCGTATGTATACTTTTTCTTTCAAAGATAAAGGTTTGAAAATTCAGTACCACTGGAGAAGTTTGTTGTTTTCTTTTCTACAATCTATATTTTGTCTATAATTTGATTTAATTGCCATGATTTAAGTTTTGGTATCTTGGTTTATAGCTACTTAATCTCAACAACTAATCATTGTTAAGCAGTTTACTAAAGAAGTGCTGAGCAAGCATTTTTGCTCATCCTTTTAAGATAATTGATTGTATAGGGCCAAGCCCTTGATTTTTATATGATATTGATATAAAGCTCTTTATTTATTTATTTTTGTTTATTATTATTATTTGGTTTGGGTTTTTTTTTTTTTTCTTTTATTTGCTACACGGCTTGTAGGATCTAAGTTTCCAAACCAGGGATTAAACCTGGGCCACGGCAGTGAAAGCCTGGGATGCTAACCATTAGGCCATCAGGGAACTCCCATAAAGCTCTTTTTTTTTTTTTTTTTTTTGCGGTACGCGGGCCTCTCACTGTTGTGGCCTCTCCTGTTGCAGAGCACAGGCTCCGGATGCGCAGGCTCAGCGGTCATGGCTCACGGGCCTAGCCGCTCCATGGCATGTGGGATCTTCCCGGACCAGGGCACGAACCCATGTCCCCTGCAGCGGCAGGCGGACTCTCAACCACTGCGCCACCAGGGAAGCCCCCATAAAGCTCTTTAAATAAATATCCAGGTGTAACTCAATTTCCCAATGTTATTTGACCATTAAGTTCTTCCAGGGCTTCCTTCTTTTTCTTGCATGGTTTCAATGACAGGCACTCTTACCTCCTAACTCTCAGTTACTTGATCCAGAAGTGAGCTCCTGGGGGTGAGGTATTATGAGCTTGCATCTCCTCATCCCAGCACAGTGCACAGGGTCTGCCACGGAGGAGGGTGGTGGCCCATAAAATATGTCCAGTGAATGAACAAATGAAAAAAATCTGCTGTCATAATCACCGGCCCAAATCTGGTCTCCTCTTCCTGAGGTCATTGCTACTATTGGTCACCATAGGAATAAAGGGAGCCACTGGAAATGACAGCGGGCAGTGCAGTCACAGAGTCCCCTGGAATCGCCACTTGTGCTAGAGGAATGCCCAGCATCCAGTCTTCTACCTCGAGTAGAAGTGCCTGACTCCGTTTTGGTATCTGGCCCCGCCCGTATGTCATGGGGTGGGAGGCTGCCTGTGCTCTTGGCTGCCCAGCAGGACACGTGATCCAGACCTAAGCTTCTCCCAGCTCAGAGGCTGGTTTGGGTATGAGCAACTGATGTAAGTTAGCCAGAATTTTGTTTGTAGGAGCAGGAACTTCTCTCCTACTGGATGAGAACCCAGAGGACCCATCCTACCATGTGGCTGGGCAGGGAGGGCCTGTCTGATCCCTGAAACAGAGTTAAAAGGTCAGATTTGCTGACCCCTGGATGAGACTAGTTAACATGAATCAAAACACTCTTTTAAAACTCAAATGAGGTTAAATTTCCTATTTCTTACAACTGAATCATTTCTAAGTGATATGGCTACCCAGCTTTAGCAGAATGTTGAATCACTTTGTCTACTTGAAATTCCCATGATTGTTTATAGTTTTGCAAAGAAAAAGGTTATCCTTTCCCCTTTCCTCTTTCCTTCCACATAAACTGGATGTCCTAGTTCTCGAGAACCAAGATGGACTTCACAGCCTGCAACTCCTGCTTCCAGAGTTAAAAATGGGACGTGATCTGTTTTCACAACAGCACTTCTCAGATCCTACTTCTGAATTTTCAAGGAAATTTCAACCTATGTTTAAGCAGATATCTAATTTATTTTCCTCAGAAGCTGTAAGGTTCTTTACTTGATAGAAAAGTTATTTTTTAACAGGAATTCAATATATAATAGTGAATTCAATATGATATATCCAAGAGGCATTTGGGATTCATACTTTCCTATTTTTTTAATGAAGAACATTAAGCTAAGATATATATTTTTCACTTTAGAATATGTTGAATGATTGTCTCCACACCACATATCTGGAACGTATTGTTAAATTTTAGCAGCATTTTTCTTTATGTCAGGGCTGGAGAATGAGGCCAAAAGAAAATTTATGGCCAAAGATGTTTGGTATCATTTTATCTAAAATTCAAACAATCGCTAGACATTTATTCTAAGTGAAAGCCATTTTGTTTTTTTTCCTCCTTGGCAATCCTTTCCTGCCAGGATAATTTACAGAATGTGCTATATTCTCATGATTTTAGAATAAAACCATCCCAACTGGCAGTCTGGACCTCCAATTTCAGAAACAAAGAAGTTTTGAGAATCATGGCTTCTTAAGGCCAGTAAGAAACTCAAAACATTATTTTTCAAAACCTTTTTGTCATTCAGGGGCCCAGATAATTCTATTGTGTGATCTTTCCTTGTGAAATCCATAAACAACTCTTTTTAAGTTATGCGCATCTTTGGAGAAACACATCCTTGATTTCCTGCCCAAAGCTGATGTTTTTACCCAACTCAGGTAAGACATCTGGTCTCCTAGTCTATTTCCATATGACAGCCAGAATGAGAAGTTTTTAATGGAAATCAGATCACGCCATTCCATTTCTTAAAACATTTAATGACTGCCCATTGCACTTAAAATCGAAAGCATTTCTAGCCTGGCTTACAGGACCCTGTAGGATCTGGTCCGTGTCCCCCTCCTCACCTCAGTTAATTAACACCACTGGTCCCTTGCTCACTACACTCTCGAGTCCCTGAGCTGATTTATGATGCTTTAACATGCCAAATTTCCTCCTGACTTGGAGACTTTTTATTGTTATTCCCACTGCCTACAACTTTGTGTTCTTTTTTTAAATTAGAATTTAATTTTTAGAACAGTTTTAGGTTCTCAGCAAAATAGAGTGGTAAGTACATATATAGTCCCTGTCGTTCCCCCCCCCTCCCACAGCCAGCCCCCGTTATCAATAGCCCCTTCCACATGGTACATTTGTTACAACTGATGAAGCTACACTGACACATCATAATCACCCAAAGTCCATAGTTTACGGTAGTGGTCACTCTTGGTGTTGAACATTCTATGGGTTTGGACATCTATCCATCATTAGCATATCACACAGAGTAATATTTTCTTTTTCTTTTTTTAATTTTTATTTATTTATTTATTTATTTTGCGGTACATGGGCCTCTCACTATTGTGGCTTCTCCCATTGCGGAGCACAGGCTCCGGACGCGCAGGCTCAGCGGCCATGGCTCACGGGCCCAGCCGCTCCATCGCATGTGGGATCTTCCCGGACCAGGGCACAAAACCGTGTCCCCTGCATCGACAGGCAGACTCTCAACCACTGCAGCACCAGGGAAGCCCTCTTTTTTTTTTTTTTTTTTAATAATTAATTAATTAATTTGGCTGTGCCAGGTCTTAGTTGCTGCAGGCGGGCTCCTTAGTTGTGGTATGTGAACTCTTAGTTGCAGCATGCATGTGGGATCTAGTTCCCTGAACAGGGATTGAACTCAGGCCCCCTGCACTGGGAGCGTGGAGCCTTAACCACTGCGCCACCAGGGAAGTCCCCAGAGTAATGTTTTCACTGCTGCAAAAATCCTCTGTGCTTCACCTACTCACTTCTCCCTCCCCCCAATCTCTGGCAACCACAATCTTTTTACTGTCGTCACAGTTTTGCCTTTTCCAGAAAGTCATAGAGTTGGCATCATACAGGATGTAGCTTTTTACATTGGCTTCTTCCACTTAGTGATGTGCAGTTAAGGTTCCTCCATGTCTTTCATGGCTTGAGAGCTCATTTCTTTTTAGTGCTAAATAGTGTTCCATTGACTGGATGTACCAGTTTTTTTATCCATTCACTCGCTGAAGATCATCTGAATTGCTTTCAGGTTTTGGCAATTATGAACAAAGCTGTTATAAACATCTGTGTGCAGGTTTTTGTGGAGACGTATGTTTTCAGCTCATTTGGGTGAGTATCAAGGTGCACGACTGTGGAGCTCTTGATTGCTAACCTCACTAAACTATATTTTGTATCCAGATATTCATTTATTAATTCACTCATCGATTCTTTCCACAATGAGATCTGTTGAATAACTGTCACGTGTGAGGTTCGGTCTAGGTACTGGGGACACAGAATGATAAAAAGTGCTTCTCCTCCTTGAAGCACCCATTCTAGCGGAAGGAAGCCATCAACAAACAGACAGATGATGCTGGGTGCTGATGAGAGCTCAGAAGAAGAGGAAGGAGGATGGACAACAAGGCTGCTCTGGACAGACTTGTCAGGCAGGCCCTCTGGTCAGGTGGCCCTGGAGCAGAGACGTGAACGAGGCGGGGGAGGGAGGCCAACAGATGTTGGGGGCGAAGGAAGAGCCTTGCGAAGGCCTTGGGGTCAGAGGCGTCTGCCGCCATGATGCAGCCTGAAGGCCAGGAGCCGGGTCGGGGTGAGTAGGGGAGAGAGAGCGGGCTTGAGAACACAGAGGCAGCGGAACTTCCAAGGACAGCTGTGACTTTGCTCTTTCCTGGTCCAAGAAGAATCTGATAGGACTTCTGTGTGAAAGCATCATTAGGATGAGTGTTCTGGGGACAGACGTGGGGGAGGGTGGTAGGTGTTATGGGAGCCTGGGAGCTTCACATGATTTGACTGCAGTCTGCCCAGCTGCCTGCGAGTTGGACGCGGGCTGACAGAGGAGAGGAGGGAAGGGTCCTCCTCAGCTTTGCGCCTGCAAGCGGGGGCACACATGGCAGTTAACCCAGGTGGAGACAGTCAGGATGTGGGGAGAGAGCACACAGGCGGGTGACATGCTCTTCTAGAGCTCAGGCCAGAGGCCCAGGCTGGACGGAGTCAGACGGTACTTAAAGCCAGGTGGCTGAACGCCGCTGTACAGGTAGTGAACCTGGAGGGAGGAGAGGAGGAGGACAGTAGTGGGGCCATCAGCACTGACACCCTGCGAGGTGAGCCAGTGGGCCCAGTAAGAGAGACTTAGCAGGAGCACACTCAGAGAGAGGGTACCAGGACCCCGCTGAAAACCCAGATGAAGGAGGAAAGGGTGACGGACAACTGCGACAAATGATGCTGAAAGTTGTGCAAGATGAGGACTCCATGCTGAGATGTGCATCCCCCATCTTCAAAAAATCTCTCCCTCACCTCCCTATTTTCCCTTTCAGCCACCAAGAAAATTAAAGATGCAACTACCATGATGTAGAGCAGTGGTTCTCAAACACCATCCCCCCATCCCCTGGGACACTGAGCAAGGTCTAAAGAGAGTTTTGATTTTCACACTGGGGCTGGGGGGTGAGGGGTTACTAGCATCTGGTGTGCAGCCTGGAGGGGTGCTGTTTAATATCCTAATATGCGCAGGAAGGCTCCACAGTTATCCAAAATTATCCAGTCCCAGAGAGCAGCAGCATGAGGATGGGAAACACTGATGAGGAGTGAGAATTCGCAGTGTGGATGTGATGACCGGCACCCCTCAGAGACCCGCCTTCTGAGCAGCCACTACCTTCAACTCCTTCTAGCAGACTCCAGATGGGACTCTCACCTACAGCCAAGCTCACAGGTGCGTGAAAACATTTCCTGGGAGGGGGCTGAGGACACCGATGGGCAGTTTTGTGTCAAACCGTGAATGGGGTTCACCAGACCTCATATTTAATAACCATGAAAAGATGAGGGCGAAGTGCCGTTCAACACAAATGTCATTTTAGGGGGCTTCCCTGGTGGTGCAGTGGTTAAGAATCTGCCTGCCAATGCAGGGGGCACGGGTTCGAGCCCTTGTTCGGGAAGATCCCACAGGCCGCGGAGCAGCTAAGCTCATGCACCACAACTACTGAGCCTGTGCTCTAGAGCCCGCAAGCCACACCTACTGAAGCCCATGAGCCACAACTACTGAAGCCCGTGCGCCTAGAGCCCATGCTCCCCAACAAGAGAAGCCACCACAATGAGAAGCCTGCACACCGCAACAAAGAGTAACCTCCCTCACTGCAACTAGAGAAAGCCTGCGCGCAGCAACAAAGGTCCAACGCAGCCAAAAAAAAGAAAAAAGAAAAGTCAGTTTAGGAGACGTTCCTGTTAAATTAGCAAAGATAGTTCCCTTTAAATGATGACAAGAAGGGATGCTAAGAGCATGGGAATTACGGGTATCAGAGGCATCGTAGAAACAGATCATTTCCAGAGGTGGTCTTCTGAGAGCTCAAGGATACAGGATAAACCAGCAGAGACTGTGGGAACCAAACCTCAGCTCAGGGCACAGACTCTGAAGAGGGTGAGTGGGACGGGAGAGAAGGCAATGCCCAAGGGAAGGGACTAAAAGGAAGCAGAACAGTCACTGTCTCCAAAAAATAGTAGAAAAAAGAAGACTTGCATCCCAGAGAATATCATGGCTAGAGGTGGGCAGAGGGTTTTAAGTACCTGCTGGATCTACCGAGGTGGCAGCAGGACTCCCTGGGTGAGGACTGAGCTAGCAGTGCAGGTGTGCAAGGGCTGGCGAGGGGTTTGGGTGGGAGGACCCAGGCAGGGTGTCCAACAGGCAGGACAGCTTCCCCCCGCCCTCCTGATGCTCCGTCTCCTCAGCAGCTTTGATTCCCATGAAGTGGAAAAAGTAAGCCTGTCTCAAAAGGAGCACCGCCATCCTTGGACAACGCCTGTTAGAGACCCTTCCTTCCAATCTGCCTGAACGGATCTGGGATCAGAAGACATCCATGGGTGGCCTCTGGTGGCACCTCTCCACCCCCTCTCACCTGCGGAATCCAGCCTTGCTGTCACCCTGGGCTGGGACCCACTCTCGGCCTTGAGGCGGTAGCAGCGAAGATTATTCTGATTTGGAAATGCCCTGGTGGGTTTTCTAAGAGCACAGAGCCCTCGGCAGGCCTTCACCCAGACTCCGGCTGAGCTGTGGCTCTGAGAATGAAAGAGGTCCTCAAGCCTCTCCTGGGAGAGAAATCTTTGCTTTATGTGATAACTGGAGGCGGTCCAGTGGGGCTGGGGGAACAGAGCCACAGGCCAGCAGCTGCTGCCTGAGCTGCCAGTCCCTCGACAGGACTCCTCTGAACTGTCTTCTCACTGTGGGCCTGACTTCCGGGATTCTGGGTTCATCTATGCTTTGTGCAATTTTAGCTAGGGTCTTGCTAAGTCACTTGAACCAGAATCTTCCACCCTGGATATCGGATCTCCCAAGATTTCTAACACTGTTCCTCATCCTCCACCGACCCCACAGGAGGCCTGATCACCCGGCCTGCCCTCAGCAAGAATCCTGTTAGCATGGTTTAGCCAGAACTCCTGCCCTCCACCCTCTCATGCCTGATGTTTCCTTTTAGAAATGCTCCTTCCACTGCCCCCCCCCCCATCTTGCTCCATGGCTATAAATTCCCACTCTTCCTGGTGGTATTTGGAGTTGAGCCCAAACTGCTACCTCAAAATCCCATTGCAGTGGTCCCTACAGCTATCATGATGGTGTTATGTAAGGCTTCCTAACTGTTCTTTGTCAAGTGTTGTGAATAGTTTTTTTATTCAACAGTTAGAAAATATTTTGTCTTTAGGAATGCCTCAGAATTTTCCTGGGGTCACACTGCAGTTATCCTAGGGCTCCCTGGAGTCTTATGACAACAAACATAGCAGAGAGGAGTGATATACAGCAGCGGTCCCCAACCTTTTTGGCACCTGTGACTAGTTTCGAGGAAGAGAGTTTTTCCATGGATGGGGCTGGGGTGGGCGGGGGATGATTCAGGCGGTGCCACGAAAGATGAGGAGCAATGGGGAGCGAGCGGGAACTATGGGGAGTGAGGGTGATCGATGCGGAGCGAGGGGGAGCAAGAGGGAGCAAGGGGGAGTGAGGGGGAGAGAAGAGCGAGGGGGAGCGATGGGGAAAGATGGGGAGTGATGCGGAGCAATGGGGAACGAGGGGGAGCAATGGGGAGACATGAGGAGTGACGGGGAGTGATGGGGAGAGGCGGGGAGTGACCGGGAGAGATGGGGAGAGATGTGGAGCGATAGGGAGCGTTGGGAAGAGATGGGGACAGATGGGGAGCAAAGGGGAGTGATGGGGAGTGATGGGGAGCGAGGGGTACCTTGGAGGAGCTACGGGGAGCAACGGGGAGAGATGGGGAGAGATGGGGAGCGGTGGGGAGTGGTAGGGATCCAGTGGGTTGAAGGGGAGAGTTGGGGAGTGATGGGGAGCAAGGGGGAGCGATGGTGAGCAGTGGTGAGCGGTGAGGAGCGAGGGGGGTCGATGGAGAGCAATGGGGAGCGATGTGGAGCTAGGTGGAGTGATGGGGACCGTTGGGGAGCGAGGGGGAGCAATGGGTAGAGATGGGGAGTGATGGGAAGCAATGGGGAGTGATGGGGATTGATGTGGAGCGAGGAGGAGTGACGGGAAGCGACACGGAGTGATGGGGAGAGATGGGGAGAGATGGGGAGAGATGGGGAGTGACGGGGAGCGGTGAGGAGAGATGGGGAGTGATGCGGAGAGATGCAGAGAGATGGGGAGAGGTGGGGAGAGATAGGGAGAGATGGGGAGCGATGGGGAGTGATGGGGAGAGATGGGGAGAGAGGGAGAGCGATGGGGAGAGATGGGGAGAGTTGCAAAGAGATGGGGAGAGATGGGGAGCGATAGGGAGAGATGGGGAGCGATGGGGAGTGACGGGGAGAGATGGGGACAGAGGGAGAGCGAGGGAGAGCGAGGGGGAGCCATGGGATGAGATGGGGAGCAATGGGGAGCAATGGAGAGAGATGGGGAGAGAGGGGGAGAGATGGGGAGCGACAGCGAGCGATTGGGATAGATGGGAGGTGATGGGGAGCGATGGGGACTGAGGGGGAGTGATAGGGAGAGATGGCGAGCATTGGGGAGCGATGGGGAGTGACAGGGAGAGATGCGGAGCAATTGGGAGTGATGGGGAGTGCTTGAGAGCAGTGGGGAGTGAGGAGGACCAATGGGGAGCAATGTGGAGGGATGGGGAGAGATGGGGAGCGAAGGGGAGCTATGGGGGGCGATAGGGAGCGGTGGGGAGCAATGGGGAGAGATGGGGAGTGATGGGGAGAGATGGGGAGCGATGTGGAGAGACAGGGAGAGATGGGGAACGATGGGGAGTGATGGGGAGCGAGGGGAGCGATGGGGAGTGATGGTTAGAGATGAGGAGGTATTGGGAGCGATGGGGAGCAATGGGAAGAGATGGGGAGTGATGGGAGTGATGGGGAGCGATGGGGAGCCAGGGAGAGGGGGAGGGAGAGATGGGGAGAGATGGGGACCAATTGGGAGAGATGGGGAACGAGGGGAAGGGAGGGGTAGTGACGGGAAGCGAGAGGCACTGATTGGGAGAGATGAGGAGTGATGGGAAGCAATGGGGAGAGATGGGGAGTGAGGGGGAGTGAGAGGGAGCGACGGGGAGCGAGGGGGAGCGATGGGGAGACATGGGGAGCTATGTGGAGTGACGGGCAGTGATGGGGAGCGATGGAGAGCCATGAGGAGAAATGGGGATCGACAGGGAGTGATGGGGAGCGGTGGGGAGCGATGGGGAGTGATGGAGAGCGATGGGGAGCGAGGGGGAGGGATGGGGAGTGATGAGTAGTGATGGGGAGAGATGGGGAGTGGTGCGGAGTGATGGGTGGAGATGGGGATTGATCGGGAGCGATCGGAGCGAGGTGGAGAGAGGGGCATAGATGGGGAGTGATGGGGAGTGATAGGGAGGGAGGGGGAGCGACGGGGACCGAGGGGGAGCAAGGGGGAGAGATGGGGAACGATTGGGAGCAATGGGGCGCGATGGGGAGCGAGGGGGAGCGATGGGGAGCGATGGGGAGCGAGGTGGAGTGAGGGGGAGAAATGGAGAACGCTGAGGATCGATCGGGATCATTGAGGAGCGATGGGGTGCGACGGGGAGTGATGGAGAGTGATGGGGAGCGGCAGATGAAGCTTCGCTTGCTCGCCCACTGGTTGCCTCCTGCTGTGCGGCCCAGCTGTCCATGGCCCGGGGGTTGGGGACCCCTGATATACAGCACGGGAGGGTGAGGTCATGTGTAACCAGATTCATCAAGGGCCTAGACAGACAGACAGAGACAGGAGGGGAGACCCAGGATAAGAGTTTGGTGAAGTGAGAAGTCAATCAGTGATACCTTTGGGTTGGCCAGATGCTGGTGTTTCTGAGGACAGGGAGTGGGGCGTTAGATGCGACCATGTGGCAGGCTGAATCTGAAAGTAGTGATGACACAGCCCTGTACCTCTGGTTTGGGAGGGGGTGGTACCACGCAGGGTGAGCAGGGCTGGGAGCAGGTCTGGTTAGAAGGAAGGTGGCTGGCGGGGCCACTTCCTCAGTGTTCTACTTGTTTTGTCAAAGAGTGATCCACACTCCCAAGGGCTCCGTGCTTGTTTGGTGCTTCGCCGTTGCATCTTAAGATTCTCCAGAAGTTTTGAACAAGGGGTCTGGCATTTTCGTCTTACACTTGGCCTCACAAACTGTATAGATGATCCTGGGGCTGTAAGGCGCCAGTTACTGGGGCTGTAGTGTAGAAACTTTTAGGAAGCAAATCCCTGAGACCACAGGAACTGTCTCACGTGACAAGGAGCTACAGCTGCCAGATGTTCACAAAATACCCCACACTCCCCTGGAGAGGGCTCTAGCAACCAGGAAAGCCTTTTAAAATTGTGCTTCAGCGTTAACAATCGTATCAGTTTTGCATTCTATTCCAAATTATGCTTGTTTTCAAACAAAAATGGGTTCTTCTGGTTTCTGAGTGAACTCGATCTTCCAGGAAGAAGTAACATGCTTACCCCACCCCCACCCCCAAACTTAAGAGTTGGGCTGTAAGCAAAGCCACAGGGCCTGCTCCCGATCCCTGGGGGAGGATCAAAACCCCACCATTGCCTAGGGTAGTAAGAAACACCAAGGCAAAGGCACGCTAGAACCAAACACAGTGGACACGACTGGGCAGACGGCAAGGTGGCTCCTACAAAATACCTCCACACGGGATGCCCCAGGAGACGGCATTTCTACTCCCGTAAGAAGGGTCTATATCATACATAAATACGGCTGGAGATTCCATTTGGGCCTAAACCACAGACAGGGAAAGACAGACATCTTGTGGGCTTATGTTAGCATTGCATCACAGATGTGGAAACGAACATAACTCCATCAGATAACATCACTGAGTTGTAGAGTGCTAGAGTGGCAGCTGCTCCGTAAGACATCTCTCAGGGTTTTAAAAGAAAGAAGAAACATAGTTTATTTTTCTTATGCGTAAACGCAACAGATGAGAGTAGCTCTTCATAAAGCAAAATACAAGAACATTCAAACAACAAACAACTTTCCATTTTGAGTTCCTGTGACGAAAGCCTTGACTTCTAGACAATATCTACTAGACATTTCAGTGGAATCATATGTTAATAAATTAAATAATCAATTTAATTAACCTTTTAATTATGTTATACTCTAAAGCTTTAATTGTGAGAAGTTACCAAGTATCTGGGAGTATCTTGATGATGAGGGTGCAGGGCAAGAACTGAGACTTTTATAGTTATTTCTCCTCTAAGACTGGACTCTACAGGCAAGGGGTCCACCAAATCAGAGTCAGAATCTAGACATCCCTCCAGGTCTTAGAACAGTCCGACAGAAAAACACAGCTTTCCTTGGAATTTTGACCAAAAAAAAAGCTAAAACACCAAACAAAACCAATTTTTTTTTTTAATGAGTAGGCTGCGGATATTATTTCTCTATTTTCCAAAGTGGGTAACACCATCAATGAATTGCTAATACCTACCCTCTGTATAGAAGATCCTATGGACTTGGCCCTGTCCTTGTCATTTTACACTTAAATTATAGCTAATCCTCTGTAAGGAAATACCAGCTCAAATAGGTCCCTTGCTAGACTTTAAGGCTAGGCGTTTGGTTCCAAAGCCACTGCTCACCACTTTCTGCAGTGTAGACGTTTGCTTGCTTGTTTCCATCACAATGACAAAACAGGTGTGGCCCATCATGTGGGAAAGAGGAAAAATGTTTTCAGCATTCCTTAGCTAGTGGCCAACATCAGTTACCATCATGAACTACAATGACACTTGTTTCTGTACAGCCCGCCAGGTACACCTTTAGAAAGTTTTTCAAAAACAAAACAAATGACACAGATATGAAGTAGAGACCTGCATATTTATGGCCCCAAAAGCCTAAAATATTTTACCATGTGGCCCTTTATGGAAAGTTTGCCCACCCTACTTTACACAAACCAGACTTTTCTTTTTTTCTTTTCTTTAAATATCTTATGAGAAAGGCAGAAGTTGAAACAAATGCACTTCCACTTAATGCAAGCGCTTATTCTCTTTCACCTTCAGCTAGCTGCAGCAAATTTGACTCACTGACATCCATGGAGCACCTACAGTGTACAGCACTTCGCAGCGTTTGAAAGGAAAAAGCACCTCTAAGACATAAAAAGCACCACAGTACAAGTCAAAATGTGGTGTTATAAAAAAAAAAAAAATTGCTCAGTGCTAAGGGATAAAAAGGGACCTAGATATTACTTGCAGTTGTGGAGGTAAAACGTGGGGCCCGGAACAGGAGGACGACAGACTGTCAAGCTGGGGGAAAGACAAGGGCAGGGGCCCAAAGGCAGGAAGGTAGTAGTGAGGGTTCCCAGTTCCAGCAAGGGGAGGTGCGCTGTGTGCATGGGTGCAGTGCAGAGGGAGATAACGCCGGAGGGTAAGCTGGTGTCTCCTCCACGAAGAGACTCTGGAAGAAACACTCATTTGGGAAACCTTAAATAAAAAGGAAGTTACTCTTAAGACCAGTTGTCTGGGATAGGAAACCAGAAATGGAAAGTCACCAGGACCGCAAGGGCCTCCTTTCCCCTTTCTCTTCCAAGGTACACCTGCTTCCCCGCTGTCCATCTGCTTACTTCTCCTTTCACTTTTAACCCTACTCTTGCTTTCTTCGCATCCCACAGCACCTCTTGAGACAAGTACAGGTGCGTCTTAAGTGCCCACGACAGGTAATCTAGGGATCTGCTGGATACCTTGCCCCTCCACCTCACAGCAAGCGTCAGCCACAGAGCGTGTAAGCAACGGCAGGGGTGCGATATTTGGAGAGGAACCCAGAATGCTTTCTTGGAAGGGGTGTTTCCAGTTGCAATTTCCATCCTGTACATTTAGGAAGGAGCGGGTAAGGTCTGGACGTCTCCTTAACACATACAAAGCTTGTACTGAATGCTAAGAAATTGGACTTTCTAACCAGACGTCGGGAAGCCACGGGAGGCTTCCGAGCAAGGTACCGATGACAGAAAGCTGTGATTATCAAAGAGATTCTGGTGGCGGTGGGTATTGGCATACAGATGGGAAAAACTTCGGTTCAAACAAGAAGATGGGGACCTGAATGTATCCAGGAACTGCGGTCAGGTGAGGATTTCTTTTCTTTTTTCCCTTTCCAAGAGATTTAAAAAATAAGACTTGGTAGTAGCTAGCAATTGGTGGCAGAGTCGCCGAGGATTCGGCCAGGCGCTGTGCTTGGCACCTAGTGGGTGGCGGCGCCCACAGCCGGCTTCAGGGACGCGGCGGGGATGGGTCTGGAATGAGGCCGAGGAGCGCCGGGTCGGACGGCAAGTGGACACAGCAGGCGCTGTCGGGAAGAAAGACGTTCCCGGAGAAAGGACTGGTCAGCGGCGACGACAAACAAGGCGAGGCGCCAAAGCGCACCGGGCGCGGCCGGAGGAACCATTCGGTGTCCGCCCGCCGCGCGGGGCGTTGGGAGCTGTAGTCTTGCCGTCTCCTCCTGGACCCGGCCGGACTCGGACAGCGTCCATTCCTCCACTTAAGAATCGCGCACTGACCCGTCCGGGTGCGGGGTCCTTCAAGACCATGAGGCGCCTGGAATGACGTCATTCTCAGGTCACCTCCCCCTCGTTGAAGGTTTTAGGTGTCTATGTGAAGTGTGCCACACAGCAAGCCGGCAATGAAAGAGTAAACGCTACACTGTGGAAGAAGGGCCCCTCCGATGTCTCTTCTCTCCTCGACATTTCCTTCGCACCCGTCTTCTCAGCCGCATCGGCGCGGCTCCTCTCCCTATTTTGCTCAGGCAGCGCCTCAGGCAGCCCCGCGCCGCGGCGAGGGGCGGAGCGAGCCAGGGCGGGGCGGGGTCCTGGCCGGACTGCGTCGCGCTCGGGGGCCGCGCCGGGTATCGTTTCTTTCTAGTGCCCGAGGCAGCTCTGGTTCGGAGAGTGGTTTGTCAGCTCCACGGGGACCTCTGTGCACGGATGGACCCGCCCGGACCCGGCGGGAAGCGGCCTGGCAGGCGGCGGCCCCGGCGGCGTCAGCAGAGGCAGGACAGGGCCGAGGTCGCGGGTCCCTGAGGCGCGCGGGCTCACCGGGCCCGGCGGCGGCACCATGATGCCGGGCGAGACCCACTCGGCGGCGCCCGGGACGGCGGCGGACCTCTCACGCTGTCAGGGCTGCGCTTCCCTGCAACAGGTACGGCGTCTCCCCCGGGCCGAGGGTGCGGAGGGGCTGGGCCGGCCGTTCAGGGCTCCGGCTGGGTTCGGGCCGCGCGCGTTAAGCTTCTGCGCGCTGCTCCCACTCCCGGGCGGAAGCCCCCCTCCCCCCTGCCGCCCTTTCCTTTAGTTGCTTTGGAAACGGCTTCCTTTGCGTTATTTAGGTTTAGGATCCAGGATTCATTTACTGGGACGCAGTGGTTGGGGAGCGAGTTCTGGAGGGCCCCCTGCTGCCTTTATGCAGTCTCAGGGCTCCCCAGGGCTGACTTGTAGGTAGATGAGGGATGGTCAAAATGACAAGCGAAGCCACCTTTCCCAGGATAAGCTTTTTTTATTGTGTTGGTCCGTCCTTAAAATATTTCTTGCCTGGGGGCAGGTTCTTATGCGGCCTGCGTATTGGCCGAGAGGTCATTCATCGATTAAAGGCATGACGATACTGGAGGTTCCTAACTGTAGCGTGGTCTGTGCGCTACCGTGACAGAAGAGCTGCTAGTGTGTGGCCCCAGGTCTCACGGAGTCGTGGAAATAGTCCCAAGTAGTCGTTTCCACTAGCCTCTCCCAGCTATCTGATATCAGGAGTCTCTCTTCTGGCTATCAGTGTCTTTAATGGTAAAGCGGAACTGTCCACTACGGTATTGACATGAAACTAAATTATCACCTATTAGTATTTTAGGCACCACGGACATAGTGGTGAGCAAAGGAGGTAAGATCTGCTGTCATAAATAAGATACATGTGTGCAAATAGGACTTTAGAAGGTTTTAAGTGTTAGGAAAATAAAGGAGGAGTTGGAGTGGTGGTTTTGTCTCTTGGCTGGGGTGGCAGCAGGCAGGGTGATTTTGAAGTGGTGGCATTCGGACACCTGCATGATGAGAAGAAGCAGACTGGCAGAGGTGTGAGAGGAGTTTTCTAGGTAGAGGGCTTAACGGGCGAGCGATTATTGACGTGAAAAGGAGCAAGGTGTCTTTGAGGAGCAGAACGAAGTCTGGTTGGTGTGAGTGTAGCGCAGAGGGGAGAGCACTGATGAAACCAGAAAGGAATGTAGGCTAGATAAGCTTAGGGTTTTGTTTTGTTTTGTTTTTATTTTAAACTGCATCATCTATGAACTGATCCCAAACATTTAAGGGCTGAGAGCAGGGGAGGGAGAAAAGGAAGTCATGTGCTGGCACTCTGAAACAGAGGGGCAGCTACTAGTAAAATAATTGTCTGAGCTGAGCTGCCACACGTAGGCATTTAGAACGTGCTTTTGTTTTTTTCCCTCAAAACCCAGGAACGTGAGTGAAGTTCTCTTGACTCTTTCACGAGTTATATTTATTCTTTGGGCCGGTTTATTTACTCAACAAATATTTATTGATCACCTGTTGTGTTTTAGGCAGTGCAGTTACACAGTGGGGGGAAAAGCGAATATTCTCCATCTCTTGGAGCTTCCATTCTAGGAGGTGGGGGGAGGAGACAGATTAAACAAGTTATGTGAGAAGGTAATAAATGTGCTGGAGATAAAGTGAGCAGAGAAGGGGGGAGAACAAAAGGGTGAGGAAGGGGCCAGGGGCTAGTGGAATTTAAATAGGGCGTCCGCACAGAGGTTGTATTTGAGCAGAGGTGGTGAGAATAAGTTCTGTTGATGTCTTTGAAGAAAAGCATCCCAGACAATAGAAACGTCAGGTGTGGTGGCCTGACTGCAGGAGCTTGACTGGTGTGCCCGGGGAGAGCAGGGAGGCGCTGTGGGCATGGTGGAGTGCATGTTGGTGTCTTGTCTGCTTGGGGCTGCTCTAATGAAGTCCCATAACGTGCGTGGCTTGTCAGCGACAGGAATTTATTTCTTACAGTTATGGTGGCTGGGAAATCCAAGATCAAGGGACTGGCAGCTTTGGTATCTGGTGAGAGCAAGATGCCTGGTTCATGCCTTCTTGCTGTGTCCTCACATGGCAGAAGCGGGGAGAGAGCTCAGAGCTCTCTGGGGTCTCATTTATAAGTACACTAATTCCATCCATGGAGGCTTTGCCCTTACGACCTGTTCACCAAGCAAAGGACCAATCTCCAAATGGCTAGCATATTGGGGATTGTGTTTTAGCATATGAATTTTGTGGGGGACACAAACGACCTGTAGCAATCAGGGAGTTTAATGAAGTCAGAGAGAAGAGAGCTTGACTGTGGGAGCCCTTAGAGACCATTGTAAGGATTTGGGCTCTTACTCTGAAAGGATAGTGAGTCCTGAGAGGCTTTTGTGCAGCAGAACGACTGGTGTAAATTATCTTGTCCAGTTGTGGATCTGATTTTCCTTCAAAAACTTGGTCTACCCGTAGTAGTCCCCATCTTGGTTCAAAGTAGCAACTGTATCCTTCTGGTAGCTTAGGCCAGAAACTAGATGTCATCCTTGGTTCCTCACTTTTCTCTAATAACCTGCATCCAGTCCATCAACTGATTCTGTTGGCTTCTTTGTCAGCCACCCATTTCTCACCGTCCCCACTGTTTCCACTCTTGTGTGAACTGCTGTAATCTCTGGCCCCGGGGGTTTTTGCAGTAGCCTCCTGTCGCTGCCTTCCTTCCTCCCATGCCACATTCCTGCTACTGGTTCTCAAAACAGCAGTACTGAGTTGTCCTGTGAAGTCCCTAAGTCCTGGGGTCTGCAGGCCTTTCTGTAAGGGGCAGCATCGTAAATATTTAGGTGTTGTGGTCTCGTTCACAGATACTCAGCTCTGCCTGCATAGTGTAAAGATGACCACAGATAACACTGAAGGAATGGGTGTGATTATGTTCCATGGAACCCTGATTTGCAAAAACAGGCCAAGGACCTTATTTGCAGACCTCTCTCCTAGATGCAGTACTCCATTGCATTTGGGTTTTCTGTTGCCTGGAATGCATTTTTAGGGGAAGAGAATGGTTAGTTGTGAGTGGAGTCCATGGAACAAGTCTTTAATATTGCAAAGTAAGGCTGGAAAAGTAGGTTCCTGGCAGATTATGGAGGACCTTGAATGGTAACCACCTTAAAGTTTTGTGCTTAATTCCGTTTGCACCATGAAGAGTGAAGGGTTTTGTATGGTTACTACACAAGAGCAGTGTTTGTAGTAAAAATAACCGGTGGCGGTGTGCATGCTGGATTGAGGAGGTAAATGATTTCACTAATGCATGCTAGTGGTAATAAGAGGGTGGCTTAACTGAAGGGTCTTGGGATTGGGAATAGAGAAGAAGAAGGTTCTGAGTGTGAGAAACTGCAAAGAGTGGACAGATCTCGAGTCAGGAAAACAGAAGGTCCAGAGATTTAAATCCTGAGTGACTCTGAGAACTGTGGTAGAGGTAGGAAAAAGCAGACACCAAGATGGGAGAGACGTTGGAAATGTAGGAGCGAAGCTTTGGAATGACGTCAGCATAGTGGATTTTCAGCTGTTTTCACATTTGTTTGTAGTGTGAGGTGCTTCCAAGGTACTGTGATATACTTCCAGGGAAATAGTGAAGCAGCCATGTCAGATGGGCACTGAGTTCATTGTAAGAATTTTATTTGAAGAGGGAGAGAGAATGGAGAAGTGTGTTCTGTCTCTTAAAAGAAAACAGCGGGCTCATGACTAAGGTGAGCATGGAATGGTGAAGCAAGGAGAAACAGAGTTAAACAGGAAGCATACGGAAATCAGGATGAGAAAGATGGAGGGCTGAGAACAGGCGATGGCGTTTGCCAGGTAGAAGGTCCATGATCGGTCACCGGTAGAAAAGAAGTTTCTGCAGGGTTACATAGTGTCACAGCAAGTTCTGTATTTCAACTAAAATTGTACCAGGGAGAAACGGAAGAGGTTCTGTACATAGAGGAGGCATCCTGCTGTATAGCTCTAACACGCTGAGACTTGTGGATCTTGCGGAACATACATGAGCACATTACAAGCGTCTTGCCTGCAGGAGCCCTGGCATCAGTGCTGTGGCTTCATTCTGAACCTCATCAGTGGCTGTGGCTTCATTCTGAACCTCCGTGGGAGGCTGGCTGTCTCTGTCCCCAGTGGAACAGTGCTGGGGTGCGCTGCAAGTCTTCCTTCCTGTCTCACTCCTCCCTGCCCTCTTTCTCTTTTTTTTTTGGCCGTGCCCACAGCTTGCGGGATCTTAATTCCGTGACCAGGGATTGAACCCGAGCCCTCAGCAGTGACAGTGCAGAGTCTTAACCACCGGACTGCCAGGGAGTTCCTTGCCTTTTTTTTCTTTAGTGGGTGCGGAGATACCCACTAGTTTCTCTTTTTCTAGTCTCTCACGTCACCGTATCTGTTTGCTCATCCTTATTGGTTATAATGGTTTATCACTGATCTGTAACCCAGTGTGCATATGGGTTGCCGAGCTTTGGGAATCCTAAACCAAGGTAGATCCTTACTCTGGTGATATTATGTGCAATTAAACAAGTCTTGAGTGGTTTTAAGTCAAGCTGGCATAAGTCCCTTTAATTCTGGTGAAGGAGAGGCCCTTTTATTTTACTAGTTTCAGTCATTGCAGAGTGAAACAGTTTAACTCTCTTGGGAATCCAGGTGGGAGTTTGAAGCACATAGTTACACTGTTTAGCTCATGTAACTAGAATACAGTCAGAACAAATGGTGTTTGGTTGTCCTTGGAGCAGGTTTGAGCGAATTATTTATATAAACTTTTGTTGAACTCCTATTTGATAATCACCAGTGGTTTGAACTTCATCATTTGGAACTTGAAACATACTTGTCCCTAGACATAATGATTTGTAAGTGGTTATAAAGAATGCTTACAAAATTGTAATTCATTCATTTAGTGAACATTTTTTGAGCGTCACTGTGTCTGTGATGCCGTGGCATGTGTTGGAATACAACCATGAACAGAAGAGGCATGGAGCTTGTGTTGTGGCTAAAGTTACGGATGAGTGAAAAAGCAACCACCATATAACTGTAGTGTAATAAGTACGCATAGTTATTGAAAAATATTTGAGGAAAAGTGGACCTGCATAGGTCAGATACATGTTGGTCAGGGGTCAACTGTACTATTTTAGGGGATGTTCAGGGTAGGTACCCTGGGAGCATCAAGGACGGATGGGTGAAGGCTTTGCAGCAGAAGGGAGTCTAGGCCTGAAGGTGGTTCCTTACTAAATAAGAGGCAAGAGATGGAGGGAGAGTATGGACAGAGGGCGCATCATGTCAAAGACTAGGAGGGGAGAATGGAGTCTGTGATAGAGTAAGCACAAAGCAAAAGGCGAGGAGAGGAAAACGAGGCCAGCGAGGCTGGAGCCTGCCTTCCCGGGCGCCAGAGCCTCTCAGCTCGTCCTGGTGGGTGCGCGCAGGTGAAAAGGGGTGGGCTGTTACCACTGTGCCAGAGGGCATCACCGGGGTCCTGTCTAACCGTTCAGAGACACACTCAGCTCTGACGGAGCTCGACCTAGACTCTCAGTTTTAAGTAAGAGCAGTTAATAAGAAGTTAGCAAACAGGAGGAGGAAGTGTGGCTTATCAGAGAGGATTCAAGCTGACCATTTAGCAGATCGCCCACAGCAGAGCAATCAAGGAGATTAGTGTGGTTTTAAAAAAGAATTTATTTTGAAATAATTGAGAACTCATAGGAAAGTTGCCAGAATAGTGCGAAGAACTCTGGTATTCTCTTCACCCCACTCACAGGTTGTCAAGATGGTTGCATTCACTCCATCATGGTGTGCACACACGCACACTTTCCCTCCCCTGCGCACTCCACAGAGTGTTTCCTCGAGACCTGAGCACTTGTCAGCAGAATGAGCCACAGCTCTCCAGTCAGGATGTAAGCCTCGGTGCAGCACTTCCCTGCAGCCCATAGACCCGTCCGATTGTGCTTATGGTTAGGCCCAGGTGTAGCTTTTCCCTTTCTGGTTCAAGGTCCTATAAGGAAGATGTGTTGTATGTCATTGTCACGTCTCTTCAGCCTTTTTCCTTTAGTCTTTCTCTGTCTTTCACGTTCAGGGAAGTTTGAGTACAGCCTTGTATCCTCTGCGGAACATTTGGCCAGATCTGGAGACATTTTTGGTGGTTACACTGTATTAGCGGTCCCAAGACCACACCAGATTCAGCGATTCCCTAGGGGGACTGCTCCAGGGTGTGGTATATTGTAGTGAAAGGATACAAAGGGCAGGCGAGTGGGGTGACGTGCAGAGGAAACCAAGTGAGTGACTTGACTCATGAATTCCTCTAGCAGTGTGTTGTGACACGTGTGACGTATCGTCTACCAGGGACTCTCATTAGAGACTCAGAGCCCAAAGACTGCTAGGGGCTGGTCACGTGGGCACCCCCTGTCTAGCATGTACCAAAACTCCAGACTCCCAGAAGGAAAGCAGGTTTCAGCATCGGCCACACTGCACAGTTGAGGTACAGGGGGCCACTCCTGTCAGTTTGGGGAATGGTGGGAACCCTCCAGAAATCCAAGTTCCCAGACGCCAGCGAAGGGCCCACGTCTCGAGCAGGCCTTTCTAAGGACAGCAGTCTCAGGCCACCCTGTGAACTCTTGTCTGCACCACCCCTTGGGGATGAGGCAGTGCTCTGGACACATCGTGAGTAGAAGCTAGGGAAGCTGGCAGGCCTGTCCGTGCAAAGGGAAGCCCCACAGCTAAGAATCTCCCATCTCCAAATGTTAGTATAATTTGAGGTCGACTCAGGCAATTTAGTTATTCCATTATCATCTGTGTATTTCCTTGTTCGCTCTGTGTCTATGTATTGTACTTAGTGGTTTAGTAAAACCGCTTTCCTAACTATACTGCCGTCTCCTCTGTCCACTTCTCAGCCCCCAGGCCCACTGCGTGCTCCGTGCCAAGGCCCCCTCTCCTCACCCTGTGCGCTTAGCCACCATGTCGATCCCGCTTCCCCGAGAAGGGGGGGGGAGACGGGAAGCACAGAGTGCACTGCCTCTCTTTTCCTCAGTGCTCCGCGCTCACGGTGACGTTCAGGAGGCTGTGGTATGGCTGACATGCACAGTGTGCTACGGCGGGGGCGGGGGTATGGGGAGCGCGTCTGAGTGGCATGGGGGCGGGGCGAGGGCTGCTCTGGGGGCTGCGTTAGGGAACACGTGAGCGGGTGAGCTTGATAGAGCTTGAGGAGCTTGGCCTGAAGGCAGAGAAAAACAGAAGGTGGGAGTTAGGACAGCAGAAAAGATAAATAAAGCTTTCCAGTAGATGTTATAATAGAAGTTCCAGAGGAGAGGACAAGACTGCAGGGAGAGAAGCTGTAATCAAAGACGCCAGGCCACCTTCCCCTTGCCTGGAGAGGAAGAACAACACCCTGGACCCTGCGTCCTTCCCTAGAGGCTGGACAGCAGTAGGGAGGGCACACGGTGTGTGTACTCGTAAGTGACCGTGAGTCAGAAGGGCCCTACTGCCTTCCACCTAGACACAGCCCACTCAGCATTCACAGTTCTGAGATCCATTAGAGACCTTGATTGCAATCAGCCTAAGTGACCTTTGAATCAGATTGGAGAAAAACCAAAGAATGTTTTATTAGGACACTGCAGTAACAGACCAGATTCAGGCTGCCACTCAGCCAGGCCATAGGAAAACAGTTAGGGACTGGAGTGCTGTAGGAAACTAAGACGTTGTCCTCACTCAGTTTGTGTTTTATTTTCCTGTGTAATGCTATGTTTTTTAAGTCTTTAAAATGAGAATTATACATGAGCATAGTTTAGAGAGACAGCTAGATGTACAGAATTTGTTAGCCCCCAGCCAGCCTGTCCCCGTTCCCTAGAGATACCACTTTTGTTTGCACTCTGTGTTTCATCTGGTTAAATAATAGATGTATATTGCTGCTGCTTGTTTTTCAGTTTCAGGCATATTGTTTGATTTCTGACTTCGGAAGGTGAGGATTGAGCTGTCATTCTGCCCTGTACCCCAGCACCCCTGAGCATTCCCTCCTGCCCCCCGCCCCCCCCCCCCCAAAAAGTCCTCTCAGTGTAGCTGTGAATTTCCCTTAGGTCACTATTCGGAGTTGACATCATTATGACCATTTGTTTTTCAGAGCCAAACTATGGAGTAACTTAGGATGATTTTTCCTTACCTGTGTGTTTTCTTGTTTCCCCGATTAATGCCTATTTCCTTAATTCAGTGTTTTCATCTTGAAAATGCTAATGAGTGTTCACTATGTGTCAGAGACTGTTAAACACTATATATGGCTCGTTCTGCTTAACCCTGATAGCAAGCCAGTTAGGTAACCCCCTACCCCCGAAACACACACCCAAACCAGTTTCAGTCTCCTTATCTATAACATTGGAAATAGTACTGAGGCAGGGGTAAGTTAAGTCAGTTTGCCCAAGGCACCCTTCCAGGAAGTGGTGGAACAGGAATTTGAATCCAGCTGTGTCTTACCTCTAGAGCCTGAGGTTTCTGGAACGTCTCTGGCACAGTTCTTGACATTACAGAATGGCATCTGGAAGCAAGCCTGGGAAGATGAGATTGACTAGCAGAAGGAGGAGGTTATTTAAAAAAGAATCCATTTAGGGCTTCCCTGGTGGCGCAGTGGTTGAGAGTCCGCCTGCACGGACCGGGTTTGTGCCCCGGTCCTGGAAGATCCCACAGGCCGCGGAGCGGCTGGGCCCCGTGAGCCGTGGCCTCTGAGCCTGCGCGTCCGGAGCCTGTGCTCCGCAACGGGAGAGGCCACAACAGTGAGAGGCCCGCGTACCGCAAAAAAAAAAAAAAAAAAAATCCATTTAAATGCGTGATGACGCTACGTGGCGCTTGCAGTTCTCTGCCAGTGAGGTAGAAATATCATCTTAATGCCTTCATTCCACCAGATAATTCTGTCGTTTTGTTCTTAAGGGAAAAAAATCCCCTTCTGGGCCTTTAGAGCTGCTCCAGTCTGGTGTGCAGCTGCCTTTCTGGATTCTCTTTACCTCTGTTCTGCGTCCGCCTCGTCCTTTCTCAGTTTACTCCAGGATTTGGGTGGAGTGTGTCCACATCCTTTGGCACCTCCCTGAGCAAGGGTGTCTGGGAAGTGAGTTTGTGGAGACTCCAGGTTTGAGAATGTCTGTTTTGCCATCATGACTGGCTGATAGCTTGTGCAGAATTTTACCTTGGAATTCATTTTCTCTCAAAATTTTGAAAGCTTGCTTTGTAGGTTTCTAGATGATAGTTGAAGTCTAAAGCCATTCTGATTCCAGGTTCTTTGTACATGACTTGTTTCATTTTGATTTTTTTCTGTCATGATTCTCATAGGATCTTTGTTTTGTCTCTGATGCTCTGAAATTTTGTGCTTATGTTTCATGGTTTGTATCCAGTTTGTATTGATGTGCTGGGCCCTTTCAATTTAGAAACTTCTGGCTTCAGTTCTTGGTTTTTTTCTTCTTGAATATCAGTATTTCTTCAATGATCTCTCCATTTTTCCATTCTTCTCTTACTGGAACTCTTGTTGGGCATGTGAGACTTCTTGCACTGACAATCTGATTTTTATTTTTTCTTCATTCTTTCCTACATCTGTGTTTTGTTTGTTTGTGTTTAAATTTTGGAGGACATTTTTTCAGCTTTATCATCAAATCTTCTGAGTCTTTTATTTTGCTTCCCTGTTTTTAATTTAGTTATAACAGTTTTATTGAAGTGTAATTCACATACCATAAAGTTCATCCTTTTAATATGTATAGTTAGGTGGTTTTTAGCATATTCACAGTTACACAACCTGGTCGCCACTTGTAAAACATGTTTACCCTGCCCCGTGCCCCTGCCAAGAAACCTCTTAAGCATCAGCAGACATCCCCCTTCCCCAGCCTGCAAGTCCCTGGCTATCACTAGGCTACTTTCTGTCTCTCTGGATTTGCTTATTATGGACAATTCATATGAATGGAATCATACGGCGTATCGCCTTTTGTGACTGGCTTCTTTCACTGAGCAGGTTTTCAAGGTTCATCCACATTGTAGCATGTGCCATTCATTCCAGTTCATTGTCAGATATTCACATTGCATGGCTGTACCACATTTATTTATTCATTCATCAGGTGATGGTTCATCCATTTATCAGTTGCATTTCCACTTTTTGGCTAGTGTGAATAAATGCTCCTTTAAATAAGAGTGTACAAATGTGGCATGGGCATGTTTTCAGTTCTCCTGGGCATATACCTAGGAATGGAATTGCTAAATCATCTAATTAACTGTTTAGCATTTTGAGGAGTGTCAAATTATTTCCACAGCAGCTGCACATTTCCTGTTCCACCAGCAATGCTATGAGGGCTCCAGTTGCTCTGAATCCTCACCAGCACTTGTTATTGTCTGTCATTTTGATTTCAGCCATCCTAGTGGGTGTTTGTTTTTAATTTTTAAAAACTTTTTGAAAAACTTCTAAGAATTCTGAGTATTCCTTTTAAAAATAGCTGCTTGTTCTTGTTTTATGAAAATAACATCATTTATCTCAGGTCATGTTAATTAGTACCTTTAAAGGTTTCTCAGTTTTTGTCTACTGCAAGTTGCTTTGGTTCATTTTGTTTTGGTCTCTCTTTCATATTACAGGTTCCTGTCTGATGTTTGGAAATCTTTGATTGATTGTTCATATTAAGAGCGGTAGCTAATAGAGCGGTGGCTGGCAATGCTGAGTGTTGCGGGTTTTTGGACCCTGAGCTTCATTGCAGTAGGTCTGGGTGGGCCACTTCTTGACTGAAGAATATCTCATGTTGCTACTTTAGATCTTGTCTCCAGGCTGGTTAGATTTCCTCAGAGAAACGGCTTCTGGTCTCCTGCCTGGAGGGCAAAAGGATTGGCTGCCACTGTCTGGGAGCTTAATGGGGAGAAGCAGGCGGTCAGTATCAGCGCAGTGTGCTTAGATGTACCTGGTCCCTCTGTTTTTGGTGCATTCCACCTGCCCCAAGTGTTCACAGTGTTCTAGGCAGAGGCTTCTTCAAAAAGCAGACCTCCTCCTGCTGGCTGGGGGTGGGGCAGTTTCCTGGTAGCAGAACAGAGTGGGGATTTGAGGGTTCATGCTTACCAGGAAGCTTGCAACTAGTTATCTTCTTAGTGACCCCCGTCCAACCTTCCTGAGGACCCTAGCCCCTCCGTGCTTGTTGAAGTTTTGTAGTGTAAACTGAGAATTGAGTGGTTTGCCCCCCACCCTCGCCCTGCCCGCCTCTCCTGGGTCTGCTAAATCTGTATTCTCAAGTCAGCTTTCCTGTGTTCCTTTGTCTTTTATCCTCGTCTCATCCTTGTGGGTTTGGCCTTTTGGGAAAAGAAATCCCTTGACTTCAGTTTTAGCTGGTTTTAGGGAGGGAGTAAAAGCAGATGCATTATTTACCCCCTCTGCCTAGAAATCTGCCATGTAGAATTTACTTTTTACATAATGAAAGATTTTTTTTAAATGTGGAAAGCCAAATACACTAAAGTTATTGAATAGTCCATTCATTGCCCTTTGATTTATAATGTTCAGAGTCTCTACTGTACCCAAGAATCAATTCTAGAATAAAGATAGAAATAGGAAGAAAGGGCATAAAAGTACTAGAAAAACATGTGGAAGACTCCTTATGATTTAGCATCTTAGGTGGGGTAGAACCTTCTAAATATATTAGGAAACCAGAATTTAAGAAAAATGACAAATTTAACTAAGTGAATATTTGAAACTACTGTATTCATATATAGTTGTATTTTAATGATCAATTGAGAAACATACACATGTATATATTTGTAACTTTTGGACCAGATGTTACTGTTCCTCATATATTGCAGCTCATAAGAAAAGTGCAACCACACCAATGAGCAAATGGTATAAGGGGCCGTTTTTCTTACTAAAAGAAAAATGATGAGGAGATAAGGAAGATTTCTCAGTATCACGCATAAAGAAATATAAATGAAAAATATGTCTCTGAGATTATCAAAGCTCCCAGCTATCACTAATGCAGGGAACCTATTTGGACTTCATCCTAGGGGAAACTAGAAGTGTCTCCCAGAGAACTGGGCAAGGAAATACATTGCCTGTTGTTAGTAAAGACTGAAAAGGACCTAACTGGCTTTCAGTGGAGAATTGGTGAATTGAGTACATCCAGACGTATTTTAAATATATAGTGATAGTTCTGAAAGAATATATACAAAAAGTAACAGTGATTTTTGACAGGTGTTGTGATTATGAGATAACATATACATTTTACTTTATATATTTTAATGTGTAGATTTTTTTATTTTAGTAAATATGTTACATGTATGACGGCAAAGAAAATGCATGTATTAGCATGAAGGAAAATAGTTCTGTAATTCTGAAAATTAGATTACCTAGATAGAAAAAGATGTTTTGGGGATAATTAATGAAAAATAAGTTCTTATTTCTGAAGTTTATCAGTGAAAAAAGGAGACATTAAAGGAAAAAGTCACTTAAAGAAAAGAAAATCTGTTCAGTTTTAAATTTTAGGAACATTTTGAACAGTGTAACTAATGTTTTTTTTCTGTCAAGTTGATAGCAGTAATTTAGAGCCACATTTGCAGTTTGTCCCTAAAGTGTAACATAGATCCTTATAAAAAGAAGTTTCACTTAATCTTGACCCCATTTTAATATTCCTATGTGCTTTTCCCATGTTATTTTTATTTTTTTGCTGTTTTTAATAATTTACGTGTATTTTTGGATTAAGTCCTTTCGGAAATAATGTGAAGTGTAGACTGATGGTCAGTAGTAATCAGTGAACTAAAGTAATGAATATTTATTGAGTTCTCGCAGTGAAAAAGCACACATAGTCAGAGCATCAGTACAACTGCCTTGCTGTTAGAGTGACGTCATTCAGGTAAAGAAAGAGATTCAGAGAAATGCAGCATGGCTCAAGGTCACATAGAATCTCTGTGGGTTTATACTCAACATAAATAATAGATTTACATATTTCCATGTTTATATAATATAGTGAACAGTATGTTTATATTTTATAATGTTACAGAAAAAATAATAAAGTAGTTTATATTATAAAAGCAAATAGCTAACTGTAGCTTTTTTTCTTTCAGAATTTAAATGAATATGTTGAAGCATTAATTACCCTGAAGCAAAAAATTATTAATACAGAGTGAGTATGTTTTCCTCTGTTTGGCCGAACTTCGTGAACCTGACATACAAGCTGGAGCAGATGGTGGTGGTGTTAGACCCCCTCGGGCTGAGAGTGGAACTGGGGTTGCTCACCCGGTGCCTGTGTGGTGTGGGTTATAATGGAACTCCTCAGGGCCTGCCCCAGGCCCTCGGCAGCCAGAGCGCAGAGTCCTAACCACTGGCCCGCTGGGGAGTTACCAGTGCTCAGACCTTTACAGCAAGGCTCAGCGGTTAGAACATGATTTTTGCTAAACTGGAAATTTTTTTTAAAGCTGTTTTCTATCTTTAAAGCCTTCTTAGCTTTAGGACTGGACATCGGATTTCTTTGTAGTAAATTTCCTGGTGTGATTGTTTTTTTTAATCCTGTGAAAGTTACAAGAATTTGTAGGCAAAGATATTATTTAGATCACAGGAATTTTAACTTAAAAACTCATGTATCATTGCAGTGCTTTTAAGGAATTTAAGGTGATATGTATGTGCATATGTTTAATTAATTAAACATAAATTTGTTGCAGGAAACCTAGGAAGAAAGGTGCCTTGTACATTTGGAGACATGATTTTAACATAGTGTGTTTTCTAGATTGAAAAAGTAACATAACTCTTTTCTTTGTTACAGTAATTTGTTGACAGAATATCAGAAGAAATGTGATGATATCCTTTTACTGGCTTTTTCGTTGGAATTTTTAAGAATGTAAAGGAATGTGAGAAATTTCATAGTTACTCTTTGGAAAGCGGTGCTTACAGGCTCCAAGTAGGAAGTGCCCCTGACAAGCGCAGTTGAGCAGCTGTCTTCTACTCATAACACACATTTAATGGTCAAGGCTGCTGGCCTCCTTGTTATAGAATGTGTTTTGTTTTTGTCATTGATTTTCTTAAGGTTTCGTAAGCTTTTTAAAGAGTAGGTCTTTTTCATTTATACTGAGGACATGACCTGTGCTCTTTAGGTTTAGGAATAATGTGAAGCTGAATATGATGCTATGAGAATATTTTGGGATTTCTATAAGGAGTGCACTGTAGGAATATTCAGAATGCAGGAAAATTAACTTTTGTTAATTAGTTTTGTGACTTGTAGAGAATTAATGAATATATCCCAAATCATAGTGTAAGTTTGTATCCCCAGGACAGCCCTTGGTCTCTGTGTCACCGTTTTGTCCAGTAGCCGTTTAGAGCACCTGCAGGCCTCTGTATTTTCTTGGCAGGGCGGAAGTAGTGTGCACAATCATTCCTCCCACATCTTTTGGTGATACTTACCTGAATTAAGTGTCTCCTGTGACAGTAAACACACATACGTGTGACCCGCAGCCTTAACTTCAGTACTGGAGCAAATAACTGCTATTCAACTCTGGCAGTAACCTGAGGCCTGTTTCAATATTATTTCTGGCATTCCTAAACTTATATGTAATCACCAGTTATTTGTTTGTGTTGGTACCATTGTATCTAATTTGTGTGATTAGAGGAATAAAATCAAGGCACAGCATTTCGATTTATTTTTAGTATCTCAAGTTTTACATTCAAAAAAATAGGTCTTTGAAAATCTCCTCTTGTGCTTTATTGAAATTATCAGTCTGTTTAACTATAAATGTATGTTATTGCAAGAGTAATATCTTTGATTTTGAAAGCTGTACAGAAACAGTTACTATAAACACTTATAATTAGCTAAATAGGGAAATAGGCAGTTAATTCCAGTATTAGGAAAATATGTGTTCATTGTATCCTTTTTGGAGAAAATGGTATGAACTTTTTGAGGTAATTACAAATGTAAGCTAGCAGGGAAATTATTGATTTACTTTTCTAAAATTTATAAAATTTAAAAAATCAATTGTTAAAGTAATTTATTAAAAATTGATAAAACTTTTTGATTATTCTTGAATTTCCCTTCTGCAGTGTGCTAATCTGCTTCAGCCTCAACTATAGGTAAATACAGATTTTTTTTTTAAACACATCTGACTTTTGCTCACAATATGTATTCATTGTACCTCAAGTATGCAGTTGTTTGCTCTACAACCTGAGGTGCCAACGTTGTAGGTTTAATATGGCTTCTTGTGTGACTCTATTCTTTACTCTTTTGTGTAATTCTGACTGTTTTGTTGTTTATTAGTTCCTCTTTGTACAGGGCAGAGAGTATATTTTATTTCATCAGATATTTTTTGAATTTTTCTTTCTTGCAAAGACTGCAGTAATTTAGGGTGAAACTCCTTAATCTTCAGAAGTTTACATTCTAATAGAGGAGGGTACAGATGTGTTGTGACCAACAGACCTTTCTATATTGTGATATGAGAGTAGGATTTGACAGGTGGTGAAACTTAAAGGAATGACTTTTTGCTGTCTTAGAACATTTTACTGGCAGCATGATGGGAAATGAAGTTACCAAATTGCGCAGACTGAAAAAGTGAAAGGTTTTCCAGATTTTATGTTCTCCCTGTATTTCTTTTCTCATTGCTCGTTAAATACATATATATATATATATATATATATATATAATTCATTCAATATTTATATTCATTAAATATATATACACACACATATATACATGGTTTTAGTAAGTATGTAACTCTTATTTGCTGGAGTTGAGCTCTGGACTCTGAGAAAAGAAGGACAGGATGTTTGGGTATTCTGATACATACAGGATTCAAGGTAGTTTTCATTAGTTGCTTATTGCATTGTCTTTATTCTTGGAATTTAATATTAATCGTATAGTTAATCAAGAATCTTTTTTAATTTATAGAAGTACATATTTTGACTTATGGCACATGTTATGATTAATAGGAGTAACTCAGTAAAAAGCTTTATCATATGTTGTAGATGGAACTTTGTTGTTTTTTAAGAATTATGATTTTGCCTGTATGTATGCTGAACACAGATTATTGGAGTTTTAAGGTGAGTTTTATCTTCAGACAAGATGAAATTGTTTTATCATCAGTAGATAAAATTGTCACAGTTTTCTTTAACAAGTTTTACAGCTGCAGTTTGCAAGAAGGTAAGCTAGCTACCTGTTTTCCTAGTCTATTTGGGGTAGACACTTATCGGACTAGATTTTTACACAGATTCAACAAAGTGCCACATAGAATTGACCCATTATGTAGACTGTTTCTTTGATGCTTATAATAAAAGAAGATTCACATTTTCCTTATATTAAATTGTCCAAATGAATTTCTTACCGAGGTCTTAAATTACAGCCCAGTGTTTGATTTTTCAGTAAATTTTACTGATCTTGTGGCCACTGAGATGAAGTTTATTGCTATCAGTTATTGTTGTCTCTGTGAATTGGATAATTTAAAGTGGTTGTTTATCCTGTATATTTTGATCAATTTAAAGTAGTCTTACTTAGAATTTAGTAATGTTTTATACTCTGATTACATTTGTCAATTAGAAGAAGGCAAAATATGGTTATAAAATGACCACACAGTTGCCTATCATTGAATTGAAATCAGTGGTGATGAACTCAGGATTGAAGAGCCAGATCACCTGGCAGATCATCCAAGTGTTCTTGTATTCTCCAGCAGATTGAGAGCCTATTGCGCTTGCTTCTCATATGGTTTTGGCTGTACTTTTATTAGAAATAGACTCATGTCAGAAATAAAAAGTGATACATAAATCATTTTGGTACAAATAGAATGCATTTAAAAAGAGAGATTCTTTGTTTTTAGGTAGAAATAAAATTGAAACCAGTAGATACATTTAATAATTCACTGTAGATACTTTTGCATAATAACGTTAATGCATTGTCCATTTTTAGAGAGAATATTACTCTGCATAACCAAGTGGAACAGATGCTTCAAAAAATTTCTCCTCTGCAGAAGTGTCAGGAAGAACTGGGATCTTTAAAAGCAGAGCTAGAAGAGAAAAAGGTACCTAAAGTAATTTTCCTACAGAAGGTTGTCATCAGTAAATTAAGATCTACTTATTTACTATAATTGGGATAAGGGGACATTTTATGCCTTAACAAAGGACATAAATGATAGTCAAGACTCTTAAGTGTATTGCTATACTTAGAGAACATTGAATTAGTAGATTGATGGCTTGGTTCTTACAGTAATTATTAGTAATTAATGTAATGCTGTATTAGTTGCTTATGCTTTTTGAGAGGTTCAGTAGAGGAACCTTTTTAGCTATGAATTTTTATGACTTTATGTGCCCTGCATTGCTTGCCTTTTCCATTTTTCTTGCTGTAAGTGTAAAGTAACCTGCAAAAGTTCAAACTTAAATTACAGAAATTATGTTTTCCATTTCAAAACCCAGTTGCACTAAGTAAAACTATTTTAGATGCTATAAACTTACTTTTAATATAAATTTTTTTTTATTGGAGCCTTAGAAGAGAACTCATGGCTTTTACAAATTAAAATAAACTCTGAAGCCAGTGAAGTTAGGTGGTTAGCATTAGGCAAGTCGTAGCCAAGCCAGAATGATTGCTGGCTCCTCGGTCTGATAGTATTTGTGCCTCCCAGTCTTCAGATTGTTTCATTTTAGGATGCCATGCACCTCTCTGAGGTTTACATACTCAAACAGTGGTCGATTTTCCTATTTCTATAGGAATTATTATATATTTAACTATGCGGTGAAAATTAAACAGAAACAATCAAGATGTTGAATTTTGTCTACCTCTGACTACAAAGTAATGTCATCAGCTATACCTGAGAGGAAACATGAACATTGGAATCACAGCTGAATAATAAACCTAAATAGTCACTCTTTCACTGTGACGTTCAAAGAATTACTCAGTGTCTGGATCCTCAGACCCCTCATCTGTAAAAAGGGGTCATAAAGCCCGTCTCTCAGAGCTTTGGCGACCGAAGAGCTATACACATTATATTGTACTGTGTTATCAGGCTCAGTATGTTTCTTTCCCATTCCATAGTGTCCATAGGGTATACATATTGATTGGTGTTAACATATTTTCCCCAATTATCATTAAGTATAATGTTTTATTTTATATTTTTGCATAGTAGTAATAATAGCTTATATTTATTACCTCTAAAATTTCTTTAGGTTTTGTTGAATTTTAATTGGCTGCAACAAAAATATTAGCTATTCGATATTATGAAGATTTGGGGTTATTTTAAAATTAGTATATTTTAAGTTTTATAGCTCTGTTTGATTAGACTGTTTTATCATATTACCTCTGTTTAGGATCTGGTTATATCTGTTAAAATGTTCAATGAATTGTACTTTGGTTTCCTGCCTAATCATATGTATTCATTTGGTTAATTTCATACTATTAAGTGATAATAATTTAGCTTCTCAGGGTCAAAATCCTTGTCACTGGTGGTCAGTGACTTTCAAATTGTTGAGATATACATATATGTATATATATATATACACACATATATATATATATACACACACACACACACACACACAGACACACACACACACATTTATTTCCTTTTTAGAGTTCTCTGAAGTTGTATCAGGATACTCATCAGGAATATGCTCGTGTGAAAGAAGAATGCTTGAAAACTGATGCTCAGTAAGTATTTCTGAAATTAACTGTGGAAATAGTGTTTTCAACTTTGAAAATGTTTAATGCTTAAATCAGTAGTGTTTCTCTTTTCTCTGTCTTTGGGTATGTTGACCATAATTAACTGGGTGATCTTGAACTAGTCTCACAACCTTGGTTTCCATATCTGTAAAATGGAAATTATACCTATGTGGAAGGATTAATAGGAGTAAATAAGCCATCTTATGTTAAAGGCCTGCACAAAGAACTCCATAAAAGTTTTTATGTCTATATGCATACATGCTTGTATGTCTGTATTTTGTTTTCATAGAGAAAACATGATTATCGTCTCACTTCTTTGTACCATTCCTTTAATAGATATCATCTGGAATGGGTGTCTGTGTTCCATTAATGAAAGGGGCTCTTCCAAAGAAGTCAGTTGATTGTTTTGAAGTTTAATACTATATTCACATTGTTTACAAAACTCGTGAGCTACACATACAGTAGTTTAATGTAGATGCGATGTCACAGTAATTCAGAGACTTTCTCAGAGGGTTTCCTACCTTCTCTGCCTCAGAAGTCTATCCTAAAACAAGTGCAGTTTTCTGGCCACTGCCTCCTGTAAGATGGTGGTACGGCCCTTGCCTGCCTGTGCTCCTGAAAGCAACCGCACCTAGTCAGGTGCTGGACTGAGGCCAGGATGCCACCTGGACGCATCAGCTTGGCTCAGAGATGAGCCACACAGGCACGATATGCCGCAAAAATGCAGAGTTTTAAAAATCCATCTTACATATATTACACACTAAATAGCATACTGTTCTTTCTGAAGTTTACCTTCAAAACAGTTGCTGGTATTTTTAATGATTGATGTGTTATATTTGTTGTGACTAACATTTTCTTTATTATGTAAATCTCAATAATTTAAAAAATCATGTATATCACAAATTGTGAAGTTAATTTTTTTTAACCATTTTAATTTATACAATTATCAGGAAGAAGAAACTAGAAGCCAAGGTGAAGAAGCTGGAAGGTAATTAGCACTCTTGTCCAGCTAATGGAAGTCATTGTCTTTGTATGAATGATTGGTAACTGTACAAGGCTGTAGTACTTGGTCAAGTAGTTGAGTCCTGTTTTTGATGGTGCATCCCTGGATGAGTGTATTAAGGGTACCGTTAGGAAGAAGGTTGAATACTGTACTTCTCTCAGTTACTGGATAGACATGGAAATGGAATGTGGCATATCCTTGAAGTGTTCACTCAAAATAATAACAGCCCATACTTTTACTGTAAAAAGCAGCGATCAAGAAACGGACTTAAATTTTGAAAGTTGAATCTCATGGGGCCCTCTCATTTTTTACTAACGAAATAAATGGTTAGTAGAAAAGGATACTACTTTTAGTACTGAGAAACTTGATGTATTTGGATGGTTGTGACACACTCATGATGGAGAGATTTCTGTGAGATTCCCTACACTGGGAATTTCCACTGTGTCCCTGCCCACCACCCCCCTGCCCCCGGCACCCCACGTTTGCTCAGGGCCTTCTGTCTACACTGAGCAGGCAGAGGGCCACACGAGAGTCTGCTCAGCCCTCCTGTGGCAGCTAAGAGCCCTTTTAGGAATTGAATCCGAGATTTTTTCTTCTGTTTTCTCCTCCTTATTGGGTGGTTGTGACGTGGAAATAACATCAAGTAGAGACAAGTGTGACCTGCCAGCCCATCCCTGATCCCCTTCTCCTTTCTCTCCAGTGTGGGCTGGGGCTGCCCTCGTAGCTGTGGGGCTCACGGACCTGCTCTTTGCCCTGTCATCACTCCCGTAGTCCTCTGCTTCAGAGAATGGGTTTTTTTTTTTTTTAATTGAAGTATAGTTGATTTACAATGTTGAGTTAATTTCTGCTGTACAGAGTGATTCAGTTATACATATATAAACATTCTTTTTTTTAATATTCTTTTCCATTATGGTTTACTACAGGATATTGAATGGTTTCCCTGTGCTAGACAGTAGCACTTTGTTGGTATCCAGTCTGTATATGATAGTTTGCATCTGTTAACCCCAAACTCCCACTCCATCCCTCCCCCAGCCCCCATTGGCAACCGCAAGTCTGTCGAAGAACAGTTTATTTTCATTTCGAGTGTGAAGTGAGAATTTGAATAGAAGTTGCTGAATATATTTCCAGTCATTAACTTGCCTTAATTGAGCCCAATTTTTCAGACTTAGGTTCTAAATGTTTTGCTAACAAGTTTTCCTCTGATTTGGTTGTTGCACAAACATTGAGTGTGGCAGTAAGTACAACATCACTGTGTTCTTTCTCAGTATTACCTTCTATTGCTACTGTGTGGAGATAATGTCTATTTAAGGAAAAATTTTAAAGGGATCTAAAATGCCTGTGAGACTATATGAAGCTTTTACAGCAAACTTCCTTTGAAGCGAAAGTGTATTTCCCATGTGACAAAAATATTTTTCTAGTAAGTGACAGGGCTAATAATCAGGTAAAGAAATACTCAAGTTTGTTAGAGGAATCAGGAGAGGATTGTTACTGTGGTGTTTATAGGATTTTACTTTTCATAGTAATTGTATATGAACATATTCAGATAAAGTCAATACTGCTCAGGTTCTTAATAGTATATTTGAACCATTCAGAACCAAAAACTCGAGTTAAGAATTTGCTCTAGATCCACAGGAGAGCTATAAAAATACCTTAAAAGTAGATCTATGTAAAGATATAGGGACTTAGAATGAGTTGGCTTGATGCAAGAGAACTCCAGGCAGGAAGGAGTAAAAATATAGTAAACATTGAGAAGATTGTCCCTTCCCCCAAATGAAGAAAATGGTCTTAACTATTGCTTGATAAAATCACAGTTCTAAATCTCTAAAACTTGAATGTTCCTGATTGTTGAAGAACAAGGGGACCACAGCCTCTCCCTCTAAAGATCTTGTACGTTGGCTTGTTGCCTGACTAAAGGGTCGGGGTTGGCTTGTTTCAGGATTGGAAAGGAGTCTTAGAGCCTATATGCCAATTCTTCAGTTTTGTAGATAATAGTTTAAACAAAAGTGTTCCTGCATTTATCCGTGATTCTGATAGACTACTGAAAGAACAGTAACTTTTTACAGAATTTGTTTCAAATTTTAAGAAATGAGGAAAGCTCTCAGTAGTTTATTTTGAGAACTTCATTAATGGTAATTATAAATGTGGTAAATTACTTTTCTCTCTTACTTCACTGCACTCTTTAAATAAAGAGGCTGCTGTCAAGCAAACTCAGGACTTCAAGCAACTAAGGAATGAAAAGAAAATACTTGAAAAGGAATTTAGGAAGACACAGGTAATAGATAACAGCAGTGCCCACACATGTTCAGATCTTCCCTCCGGGACTCCTTGGGTCCTCTGTAAGCCCCGTGGGTCCTCGTCATGAGGAGTCACACGTGAGGCCCCCAGCTGAGGGCAGTCAGCAGTGCCCCTGGGTCGCCCCCTCTTACATCCCGTCTAGAACTAGCACTCCTTTATCCACTGCAAACACTGCTCGTGTTTTGTTTTTACAGGAAAAGCTTGATGAATTTTCTAAACAGAAAAATGAAAAGGGTGAGTATTCAGTTAATGCTTACTTAAGAATTCTATTTTGACACACAGTATTCTTTTCTAACTGTTTTTTCCCCACATTTTAGAGTTGAGACATATTGGAACACAAATTTCAAGTGATTCTTATGGAAGCATCGATAAAAGTAAGTATACTGCAAATTTAGTTTCAATCTCTTTGCATTTCTTTTAGTGGTTTGGGAGGTTGCTTGTTACTCTTACCTATAATTGTGGGAATTCCTGGGCTTGTACATGTTTTTTGTTAGAAGAAGCCATCTCCTATTTCCTGTCTTCATTAGATCTGTGTATGTTACCACCTTGCTGTCTGATAAAATAATATAGTGAATGAAAGAGTCGAAAAGCAGTATTCCTTGGGAAAGAAAACTGGGAGAGCTATACTTTCCACACTTTTCAATAAATGAGTATGTTTTCCTCATTAGATTATAATTTATCAAGTTAATGTATTAGATTTCATAGGTGCCAAATATATAAAAATGGTTAAAGTCAGGCAGGGAAACTGTGGAGTCAAAGCCCTGCGGTGTATTGTTGGAAGACAGAAGGGTTTACGGAAGGCCGGAAGTTACACAGAGGAGTGCAGTGGTGCTCACAGGACAGGGACGTCCCCAGCGTCCCCGGCACGTTGCAGCACTGAGCCTGCTACCTCATGGATGAGGAGGTGTAACATGAGAAGTGGGGATGCTGGAGTTTCATGTCAGTTTTTCTACTTACTGTTTGACCCTTGACCATTGACTTCCCTTCTTTGTGTTTTCATTCCTAGTTGTAAAAAAGAGATTATGAATTTCTTCTCTGCCTATCTTCTACTGTTTTGGTAGAGATACATTTAAAAAGGCAAATAAGTAAATAATGGTATTTTCATGTCACTCATGTTTTCTCCAAATGGAAATTATTAAAACCACTTACACTGTTTTGTGCAAGTATGCAGTGTCTCTTCAGAAGTCTCCTTTACCTTTTTTCCTTCCTTTAATTTTTTTTTTTTAAATCCATAGATCAAGGCTTAAGACTAACAGTTGATACTTTGCAGTTGCCCGGGCCCTGAGTCTGTTTATCACTATCACTGATGCATAATTCCATGTGCTTTTGACCTTTCTTCCTACTCTTCTGAGGTGTGGAAAGTGGGACTTTGAGTAATAGGTGCTGCTGAGAGAAGCCGGACTCGGCAGCACTGGGCTTTCCCAGCTAACAGTCAGCTGTGGACTTTAACCTTCTTTCTTTTAGGATTCTGCTGTTCTCAGGCCTCACTATTTAAAACACATCCCTCACCCCCTTCCATAGTTGTTCTCTAGCCATACATTCTCTAACTTCAAAGAACTAGTTACTTTCTCAAATAATTTTTTTTTTAATCTATCCTCACTGTAAGGGAAGGGATACTGTTTATTTTTTCCAAACAAGTAAATAAATGAAGTCTTTAGGAATCTGCTGATTATTTAGCTGTGGACCTTAATGGGTTTAATACCTAATTCTTAAGTAAATCTTTAACACTTTTCTTTGTTCATACCTGACTTCTGAAAAACCTTACAAATTAGGCAGAAAGAGCACTGGATCGGCTTCACTTTTGAGAAGACTGCCTGGGGGTTTTGTTGGTCTGCCTTCCTTTCAGATTCCAATGAAAATGGCAGAAGATTAAGAAAAAAAGAAAAGGATAGTTAAAACGTGCTAGAAATTAATGAGGAAGGTGTAAAGCAGATGGTGTCAGTTGGTGATGAAACCCCAAATTACAGAGAAAAGCAGCAGCCCTCAAAAAGCAGGTTTTCACCACAGAAGTGTGTGCTTCCCTACATCAGAGGAGCGGGCACGGGAGAAGGGGCAGTGCATTGGCAGTCGCCAGGTGGCCAGCGAAGGGGCGAGAAGCCTGTGGCCTTCTGGCTTTGAGACTGTTCCTGGCAATGGTCCACAGGCTGTGGCCCAAAGTTCAGTTCTCTGAAGTGTTTGTTAGGACATGGGAAGACCCAGAGTGGGTGTGGATGTCAGAAAATTGGGTTACTTATGGCTGCTTTGAAGGACAGCCCCTCCTGTTCCCAGAAAATGAGATATTTGTATATATGCCATGTAAGTCCTCACAACCGTATTCACTCTGCTTCCTCCTTCTGAAGACAGGGTCCTGTGGGTTCATGAGATGAGGACCTGCATTGATTGCCAGAGGAATAGGACTAAAAATGGATGCCGTAGAAATGTACTCTGGCTGTGAGAGACGTCACTGAGAAAAAGCAGTGACAGGGAAGAAAGGCACCGAGCTCAAGAGAAACTAGTCCCTGAAGAAACGGTGTTAAATCATGAACAAGAGGAAAATGATAACAATTGAAATAGAGTCCTTAGAGAACATCTAAGAACCTGTCCGTAGGCTGCTGATGTGAAATCTGAGTTGGGGTTCTCAAATATTAAAAATACGTTGTAGAAATAAACCCACTCGAAAGACTGGATTGTTGAGTGGACAAATAGAAGATTGCTATAATGAACCAAGAGATTTAATTGTGGACATCTGTGAGAATGTGGTGTAAAAAGATAAGGAAATAAAAGGTATTAGGGAAAACCTGACTCTGGAGCATAGAGCCAGGTGTTGTAGTAGTCATCTAGGACTTCTCAGAGGGGAGAACAGAGCTGTAAGGAGAAAATGTGATCAAGAAATTCTATAGAAAGAAACTTCCCAGAGCAGGACACTGATACAATATTTATATTAGAAAAGCCTCCCAGCTGTAGAGCATGATTTTCATGTATGATCTCCATCTCTGATTTGTTCAAAGGAAATACATTTAAAATCAAATGAAGCAGAAAGATTGAATATAGGAGGATGGATAAAGAAATGCTAAGCAGATGCTAACTTGAAAGCAGTAATACAAGACAAAGAAATAATTCACACCTAGAAATGAATTTACATGGATTAAAAGGAAATATTTAGATTGATTAAAGGTACAATTCATCAAGAAGATACTGCTCTTATGACCTTCGAGCATAAAACTATGTCAAGTAAAATGCTTGGATATTCTAGGGGGAATAACCAAATCTGTTTTCATGGGAGGCTTCAGTGTGTTTCTCACAAATACAGAGTAAAAGCAAGAATTTAAATAGGAGATAAATTGGAATCATAATTGCAGGATGGATGATTTACATATAACTCTTAAACCACAAACGTTGAATTCTTTAAAATACTTTTTCAAACATATATAAAAGCTGACTATTTACTAGACAACGAAAAGCTACGATCTAATAGGAGATATGAAGATATTGATATTTCATAGGATATTAATAAAAATCTCTCCTACCTCCGCCCTGAAAAACTGATAACTGAACACACATAATAAATACAAACCCCTCTTGGATAACAGAAAAAATAAAAACTGAAATACTAATCTGTTTTGGAAATAAACAAAAGCAGGGCAGTATTTATTAAAACCTTTGAGATATAGTCAATATAGCATTCAGTGAGTGGTTTGTGGTCTTAAGCGATTGTTAGAAAGCAAGAATTACAGAAAATGAAGCAAGGATTACAGAAAATGAATGACTAAGAAGGTAGGAAAATACAGCAGAAACCTAAGGAAAATAGAAGGAAGGAATTGATGAAGAGGGAAACATAAATTAATGAAATAGGAAACAAGGCATTTGATTTGGGACCATTAAAACTAATAACTGGATCTTTTCAATGCTCATGAAAGTGACAGCTCTTTGGCATATCTGATCAAGAAAGGAAGAAACAAAACCCGACTCGCACCAGGACTGAGAAAGCTTTAAAAATACATTTGGAGAATTATTTTTAATTTACAAATTTATATTCAGATTTTATCATGTTCATAAAATGGACCATTTTGTAGGAAAACATACTCAAATTGACATGGACTAGTTGTTGCAATCCTGAACAGAAAAATAACCCAGAAGAAAATTTTAAAAATAGTTAAATATCCAACACCATGGAAGATCTAGGTGGCTTGCAGGTGAGCAAGCCTGAAGTGAAAAACTGATGTCTTTATTATTGTTTGGTTTTAGAACTTAAAAAATGTAGAATGCTTCCCGTTTCATTCTCTTAGACTAGCATAACCCTGTACCAAGATCAATTAAGAATAACATGCATACATATCTTCAAGACTCAGAAATCTGTTACTTAGGAATAAAGCTACAAAAGTACTAAATAAAATCTTAAGAACTCAAATCTATTAGTAATTTAGAATATGGACAAGTTACGACTTAAGGATTTATCTCAGGAATACCACAACAACTGGTTAAGAGGAAAATGATAGGATCATCTCAATTCAGTACCCATTCCTCATTTAAAAAAGAAAATTGGTGAGGTAATAATAGAAAAAAAACATTTTGAACTTGAGAAAGGTGAAACCCTAAGAGCATAATCATTACTGCCAGAAACAAGGCAAGCCTGCTTTTCGTTCCATCCCTTCTGTGTGTGCTGGAGACCCTAAGCCGTGCAGCCAGGCAGACACGAAGAGTAGGAGCTGTGAGTGCTAATAAGGAAGAGTCAGATTGTCCGCATTTTAAATGATGTGACTATCTATGTGGAAAAAGGAAGACAGAAGTGTAGGAGCTGGGGAAGGTGCAGGTATATACAGTGGACACGCACAATGGGCCATCATTAGCCTATCAAAACGGGTGGAATAAGAACGACCAGATCTCAGGTGGCAGCCGACCTGAGATGTCCAGGGAAAGACCTGAAAGCAGCATGCCTGCCTCGGTGAAGGAAAACTAAACCATCTGAACACATGTGTAAATGCTATGTTCCTGGATTGAAAGACTTAAGGCATAAAGATGTGCATTTTCCCCATGTGTATTTATAAATATACACTCTAAAACCAGATGGTGAAGGTTTATCGGAAAGAATAGCTGTTCGGAATAATAATTTAATTTTTGAAAAGGAAAATTCTGAGCCACATTCATGCCTGTACAGATATTAAAACATACTTATAAAACTGTCGTGTTTAAAGAAGCGTGCTATTCACGTGGAAACTGACAAATCAGTGGAGTAGGAAAGTCCAGAAATACTGTACTCAGAGTTGCCTGGATTTTAATAAAGGAGGCATTTTAAAGGATAAGGGGAAGGTGTGCAGTTCAGCTGAAAGAGGTTTTCACAACTAATGATGCCACAATGAAAATTATTTTCTGCTTTACTGGGAATGGATAGCTCTTTTATGTCAGACTGGAAGTAATGAATGAGTGCTCAGTTGAAATAGGCCTAACTCTGGTTAATAGCCTCCATAAGCATAGAAAAGTAACTTTTTTTCTTTTTTTTAAGGTTCCTTGTTTGCTGCTTTGGGTATACGTAATAAGCAGGGATCCTGGTCAGGTCATTTAAGCAAAGGGGATTACAGTATTTGGAAGCAGGCTTTTGGGTAGGTTAAATCATAATGTAGATAAACTACTTGATCATAGAATTTTGAAACTCAAAAATGGATGTACCTCATACAGTGACAGTGGCTGATTTGTCTCAGGAGAGGTTGGAAATGTCCAACTTTTCAGACTTCTCTGTTGTTGTGCCCCATTTGTCCTGGTCCTCTTACTATGGACTTCATTTTTTAGAGCGATGTAGTTTGCCAACTTAAATAGGGCTGACCTCTTCCAAAATTTGTGACTCCTTGTAGAAATTTTGGTTTAAAAGGTTGGTCTTTTTAGCCTCTCTAGAACTGGATTAGAGATTTCAGTGTTTTCAATAAATGATTCAGTTTAAGAACTTCCAATGAACTATAACAGAACTTAGGGGTGGACTGAAATTACCTAATACTTAATGCTATTTTCAGTTAAATTTTAACTAGTGTGGGTTGTCTTTTTATGCATATTTGACACGAACTGTTCATGTTTATATTTTTATGAATATGTTTTGCTTTGGAACATTTTTGGGAATTTGTGTTCTTAACGTTAAGTTGACTTTAAAACCATAGTATAATATTCTTAATGTTATATGACTTTCATTAGGCCTGTCTTTGTTGTAGTTGCCCTTTGCCTTTCAACTTGGACCAGTGATTCTTAACCATTTTAGGAAATCAAACCCGTTTGAAAAATATTTATGAAAATTCCAAAGTTTTCACTTTCCTTATAGAAGCATATGCTTCTTTCTGTGTGTCTGCTCATGTGTGATTCTCTCTCCCTATTCATGTTTATACACACCCATTTTTGTCTCCTCCCATTTCCCCTTAAGGCCATTAAAATTTTTTCCAAGATCCATGAAGCCCCTAAGTTAATGACAGCATGGTCAACTCGGATGGCTTTTCTGATAGCCTCATGGAACTGAGGGGATACTGTCCTTTGTTCTTTGTAGACTACCTGGAGCCCTAATCTCTTCCATCCGTCATTGTATCTATGCTTCCCCCCCGACCCCAGTCTCTTATCACTCTCTGTAGAAAATACATAGACCAAAAATTTATTTATACTGTGCATTCAAAGCGGTGATAAAGGCCTTTAACAAGTAGATTTGGTTTTTTGAGTCCTACCCCTGTTTGCACCCCACCTTCCAAAAAAAACCTGAGTTTGTATTCAGCCCATCAGTAGACCTTTTTATCAGTAGCTAACTGAATTGTGTGCAATGATTGAATTTGGGGAAGATGTTCTAAGTTGCCTGGTTTTCTAATTCCCTAGTAAATCCCGGTTTTACAGGACTGTGTTTTGGCCTCGTGTAGAATGAGCCAAATGACATGACTTTAATACTTTACTCTCTTTCACAGGAAAAGTAAAACTACTTCTGAAGGAACTCTGGCTCTGTATAAACACAACACACAGACTACCTGGTGAAGGCAGCAGATGTGTCCCAGGTGAGAGAGAAGCTTCCAGAAGTACATTTCATACATGCAGTAGAAATGCTTACTTTGGGCATTATATGCCTTTACTTTTTAATATCTCCTGAATCTCACATTGAAAGAGTGAAATAAAGTAGGATGGGTACTTGAATTCATACAGAACTCCATTCCCTCCAGGGTGACTCCTAGTCTCAGTGAATACATCTGGCTTTTTATTTTGTAATAGCACCTTTCGTCAGGGAGTATTCATGGAAACTGGAAGACACATGGTGGGAGGTGTATATGGCAGGTGTACGCAGAAGACCGAGTTTCCCACTTTTGTTGCCTCCCATCCCAGGACCCCATGTTGCGTTTACCAGTCATTCTTCCTTTAATTGCCCCCAGTCTGACAGTTACTGCTCGCTTTTTGTCTCACATCTCTGACCCTTTTGGAGAATACGAATCTTTTGGTTTGTGGGATGTTTTCTTGTATGAGAGCGAGGCTATGTATTTTTGGCAAGAGTTCCCCAGTAGTGTGCCAGGGGAGAGTGTGTGTGGGTCTGCGTTGTCACTGGGGATGTTAACCTTGATTGCTTGTTTAAGGTGGTGTCGGCCAGGTTCCTGCATGTAAAGTTTCTGTTGCTTCCTTATTCATTGATTATCTTGAGGGAGATGCTTTGACACTGCAGATATTCTGTTTCTCTCCAATGTAGCCCACTGATTTTAGCATCTATTGATGGATCTTGTCTGCTACGATTACCACTCTAATAGTGTTTTTTGTATTTCCCTCATTCCTCCTACGTGTATTAATTGGAATTCTTCAGTAAGGAAGAGCTGTTGCTTTTCACCACTTACTTGTTTATTCACTATTTCTGTCAGTGTAGTCTCACAGATATTTTTTTTTTATTCTGTATGTTATAATACAGTACTTTCATTATCTTATTCAAATTGCTCCAGATTTGGTTATTGGGACCATCTTTAGTTTGGCTCCTGGGTCTTTTAGGCATGTCCCGTCCTGTTTTGAGTACTTCTTTACTTCTGGTACTGCAAACTGTTTAAGGCTCAGCTTGTATTTTCCCCTCCCCAGCCCTGTTATCAAACACTGCTCCAAGGAGCCCTGAGGCCTTCTGCAAAATATATTTTTACAGCTTTCAAATATGACAAATGGTTATTTCTAGTTATTTCCTAGGACACGATGTTTTTACTAACAATTACCATTACTGCAGTATAGCAAAATCCAAATCCAAAGAGAACTAACGTTTTATAGTAGTTTTCTTGTTGCGTCACAATGCGAAGTATTTATGTGACCTAGTCAGGTTCCTTAGTTAGAGAATTATACAAATATGGTCATGGAGTAGTCTAATATAGGTTCATTTCAGACAGGGAAAATAGTGTTTCCTATCACATTGTATACAGAAGCTGTTTCTCCCCAGTCCTGCTGATTTCCCAAGAGAATGAGGGCATCGTCAAGCCCCGTTACCATGGCGGTGGATGGGCGCCTTGGCACGGACACCCTGCTGCTAATGGGACACGGGCATCTCACCATCCACCTGCCTGTCTTCTCGTTCGCTTGTTGTGAGGGAAGCATACTTCTGTGGAATATGTTCAAGTCTTATAGGTTATTCTTTAGGAAGGGATTGGTTGCCTTTTAAAAATGTTTCTACTTGGATTTAATGCAAGCATTTTGAACTGTTAAAATAAGGATTTTCTTTTTAAGTTTTCTTTATATATATTTTTTCCCCACAGAAAAACCTGCCAAAGAAAACCCCAGATACTTAGAGTCCAGGGAGGATGGTGTGCCCCCTCCAGCAGGGGGTAGCCCTCTCAGGACCTCAGCTGTGCAGACGTGCCTGGCAGAGCTGTCCATGGAGATAGAGGGCGACTTCTCTGCGTGTGAAGACACGGGGAGAGAGAGGCTGGGTGGAGCAGCTTGCCGTGACAATGGTGTCTTTAAAGAGGACCGGAATCCTGAGGCTGTAACGCAGAGGAATGAGGATGACCGTGCTGACTTTTCTGATCATGATCATTCTTTTGATGAAGATCTTCAGGCTGCCGTCGACTTCTTCAAGCTGCCCCCTCCTCTTCTGTCCCCGGTGCCCTCACCCCCTCTGCTGTCGTCCCCACACCTGGGTGCATTTCCGTCCTCACTCTCACCTGTAAGTTGACACTTTGTATTTGCATTACTTGGTGGCCATGTTGTCCATCCTGCTAGGGGATCTCAGACCAGCTGTCAGGGAGGAAAGTGAGGATTTAACAAGGCGGGCCAGTGCCCTCGGGTCCACGTGCACATACGGCTTTTTTCATTTTGTACTAGGGGTGCATTTTTATTGTTTTAATCTACAGTGTACTGTAAGTCTCCTGTGTCTTAATTGCTTACTCTTATCTTTAGTGCCTGACACATAACAGATATGGAATGAGTGAATTAAACAAGTGTTTACAGACATGGAGTCTTTCAGAGATGGGAAGTCCATGTATAGAGCATGCAGGTCAGTTAGGTTGCTGAATTCCCCACCTTCATGCAATGAATTCATCATCTTTTTGTGTGTTTGCAGAATGGTTTATTGTAATTTTTTAGGAAGTTAGTCTTGACAAAGCAGATTTGTATGCTTTTTGGCTTAAGGAACAGATAAATGACTCCTTGAGTCACATCCTTCATTCGAGAAACCATAATGCATGTCTGTTACGTTCTGGACCTGGTGCTAGACACTGGAAAGCTGAGGTGACATGGGCTGTGGTCACCCCTGGTGGGGTCTTGTGTGGCGGTTGCCCCCATAACGGCCGTGGTGGAGTCCGCGCTGCTGGAGGGAGCTGGACACGGAGCTCATGTTGGAAGGAGGCCGGGCGGAGGCCGGGCGGGAGCGTCTCCAGCGAGCAGGTGTCCCGGCCGAGCGTGTGGAGGGGTGCGTTGTGTCAGCTGGAGGAACTGTTTACACAGAGGTGTTGGACTCAGGGCGAACCTGACGCTGGGGGCATTCACCCAGACCGGGTCTCCAGGTCCATGTGTGCCCTAAGGACTTTCCATTGTATCCTGAAGGCAAAGGGAAATCCTCGATGGATCCAAAGAAGTGGAGCTAATGGTTGAGTTCCACTTGAAGGTTTTCGTTTAGTCACAGTATGAATGAGGAGGGAGAGGGGAGAGTCGGGAAGGAGGCAGGACTGTAGTCGGGAAGTCATTTAATCAGCAGTTTCCTCAGTTCTTGACACCTGAACAGTAGTAGCATTTGAGTCAACTGGTTTGGAAAAGGTCTCGAGGTTGAGCGAGCAGCACGTCTCGTGAGATCTGCGGTATGGTTGTTAGGTGAGTGGGGGGTTGAGGATGTTGGAAACAACAGAGAAGAAGAACCTCTTTGGGCGGGGAGGTAACGTAGGAATGTTAGGTGCTAGGTGTGCGCGGGATTTCCAGGTGCGGCGTGTGCGAGTTGTACCCCCTTCCGTGGGCTTGGTGCTCAGAGCCAGGCTGGGTGGACGCAGGTGCCGGGGTGCCTCAGCCTGGGGGCCAGCAGAGGCCCGGGGCTGCGTGCTGTCATCCCCCCGGAATGCACGTGTAGGAGAGGGTCGGGTCCCGACAGTCCTGGAGAGCTGTCAGTGCCGACGCGGCCAAACAGAAGAGGAGAAGAGGTCAGGACAGCAGAGGAAGACCAGGGGGTGATGGTGCCCTAGCATCCATCCAAGGGAGGAAAGGGTTTCTCCAGTGGGAGCAAGTTCATGTCAGCGGTGGTGACTCTTCGTCAGTCCCTGGGCCTCGCAGACCAGGGGGCACGGGTGGCTGAACCGGCTCTCCTGGGGGCCGTGTGGTCTCTACCACTCAAGACGGGGAGGGAGGCTTCCAGAGCAGACCGGGAGTCAGGGGCTGTGGAGGAGGCAGAGGTGTCGGGGTGCAGCACAGGCATGAGGTGTGGCAAGAGGGGTCTGCAGGGTGACACCCAGAGCGATGGCCGGGCTGGCGCTGGGGCGAGCTGCCCTGGGCCAGAGCCTGCAGCTCGCCGGGGAAGGCAGGCGGGGCTGGGCAGCTAGAGGCGGAAGCCTTTTGGGCCAGAAAATGGGGACGTCAGAGTTGAGAGGAGGCCTGCTTCGAAGTTAGGAGAACAGACCTAACCCTAGGCTGCATGTGGATTAGAACTGGGAAGCTTCTTCGTTTGGGGAGAAGCAGTGTGAGTGCAGGAAACGCTGGGGAGAGGCGGCTTCTTTAAGGAAAGAAGAAGCAGTGCTGTGCTCATTGAGACCTACCCATCCGTTGATAGAGTCCAGAGAGTGGACTACCCTTTCCTCAGCTTCTTCAGGAAGCACACACTTTTTTTTAATGCATTTAGTTGGTAGTTGCGTTTAGTTGACTGAAGTAGTGTTTTACTAACTAATTAATGTAATTCATTTATATTTAAGGAAATCTACTTTGGAGAGTGTACAGATTCCAGTGATCATGATTCAGCCCAACATAGGAATTCTGAGCCTGTTTCAGAAGATGATACACCAGAATTGCTGGATTGTTTTAGCTCATCTGGAAAAAGTAAAGGAACTGGAACATGGGAGGAAAAGCTCCAGCCACACGAAGCCACCCAAGCTCTAAATACATTGGAAGTCAGTGAGGTGACAGCGGTTGGGTTTGGGACATTTACAGCAAACCTGAGAGAACCTGCAGCCACGTTCCCCTCCGCTCATGAGAAACACTGGACGGTGTCATCTGAGTTCGTGAGCAAGGGAGAAAGAGGCATTTTGGATGAGGCAGGAAGACAGAGAGAGGCTTGGGAGATGGATGGGTCAGTGCAGACAGAGAAGACACGTCCTGAACCCACGGGCAGCGGGCGTGTTGAGCAGCTCTCGAGCGGCCTGGCTGTAGAGGAGGGCACGGCTCTTGGGACGTCAGACTCATGTCATCCTACCCTGGGCCCGTGGCCATCGAATGAGCCCAGTGCACCTGAAGGAAAAACCCTAGTGTCCAGAGTGATAGGATCACCTAAAGTAGAGGTGACCAAGTGGACACTGACTGATGGAGTCACTTCAGCATCAGGTCGTCTGTCCACTTCTGGTCATTTTCAGGGACTGTCTGGAGAATTGGAGAAGGAAAGAGAAGCAATGCGAGGGTTCATTTCGGGAGACCCTTCTGCCCCAGGAGCAGCAGGGGCCGCGCTGGTTGCCGCGGTGCTCGGTCTGGGAGAGGAGTTGTCTTCCCCCGTGGCCTCATCTCTCTGCGGTCACCCCCGGACTCCCTCTGGGTTGGAGGATGACGCTGAAACATCTGTTCCTACTGAAGTAGGCCCTCCCGAACTGCATCGTTTGGAGCAGAAATCACAAGCTGCCATGTTCACCATGCTAGATGTACATTCTGAGCCCCCGGAGTGTCCCATAGGAGAAGGCCATCTGGAGAACAGCTTACATGCTCTGAGCCCAGTGTCGGGGGCATCTGATTCTAATGGTCAGAGGGGCAGCGAGGTGGGGTGTACGACCCTTGTGAAGGGCATGAACGATATCTGCTCACTCCTGCAGTCAGGATTCTCGGGAGCCGCCAGAGGCGGGCCAGGTGAAAGGCAAGGTCCGAGGGTCGAGCTCACGCCGAGTCGGTCAGGTTTCACATCGTCGTCAGGGCCTCAGTCTGGCTTGATCAGGAGTGGCTTTGGCTTTGGTGAAAGCACTTTGTGGCACCACAGTGATCTGTTACAGCGAAGTGGTGAAGAAAGGCTGGGACCTCAACCTGAACGTGAACAAGAGGCGGCGGCGTCCTCAGAAAGCAGAGGATCAGCACCCAAGCCTGAACGTGCTGGAGAGGATAACAGTTCTGCAGGATTCAGGGCGCCTGCATCCTTGTTGCCTAACCAGGTGTCAGTTATCACCAAGCAGGCACGGCCTGAAACCATGCAGGGCGCACGATGGGAACCCTCGAGACTGTCTAGGAGGGAGCCCCCCTTAGTGACAGACGTTGATAATGAGGCTGGTCGGACACCATCTGGAGCAAGATGTGGGGAGAGAGCGCCCACAGCACCGAGAAGCAGGGAGGCGGCTGCTATAGAGAACGCTGCCCTGGGAGTTTCCTCCTCCTGGAGAAAATCAGACTTTGATTCTCCAGGGGGTTCTTTACCAGTAGAAAGTTCCCATTATCCCACAGATAGTACATTATCTTTCTCTTCTGACAACATCCTGGTCCCAAACCAAGACGACGTGACGGAAGCCACAGTGCAGGAAGAGGTGCAGAAGCAGAGCCCGTGTCTTCCTGCCACAAATGTGGACACGTCCAGGCTGGATGTGGATAAACTTCCAGCCACGGAGGTGACGCTGTCAAGAGGTTTTCCTGTTGGAGACACAGTCAGAGCCTCTGGGGAGGCTCTGGCCGTTACAATGGACCCGTCTGTTGTACAGCACGGCCCAAAGGAGCATCCGCAGCTGCCGTCTCACATTCCCGGGGGTGCTTCTCCTGAAGCTCTAGACACCACAGAGACTGCTTTTTCACCAGCGTTTGGCAGCAAAGATGAGGAGAAACGTGTTGTCCCGCAGAGCAGCCTCACTGGTGCCCTGTACTGTTACACGGGCATCCGCGAGGCAGGTGGAGGTGACACTGAGGTAGAAGAGGGTGACGCGCCAAGCTGCAGTGAGGGAGAGAACGATCCCGAAGCCGGGCTGGAGGGCGGCCAGCAGAGTGCTGGTGGGGCCTCCGGACGAGGCGTGGGGGCTGCCAGCGCCGGTGCGGCCGAGACCAGACCTTCCGTCGAGGTGGGGTGCCTGACCTCGGCTCTGCGGGACTGTAGCCTCAGTGCGCTCTCCGAGACAGACGGACTTTCCACGTCCGAGGTCGTGATGTTTCTTGAAAGTTGTCAGTTAAGAGATTATAGTTCAGGGGACTCTGTTTCAGAATGTTCTAACAAGGGAGCCCTAAATAAAGGGATGAACAAGGAATTAAAGCAAAGTGAACCGTCAGGAGAAAAGTACAGAAAGCAACTGTGTGAAGAGGAAACACTAGAAACCTCTGAGGAGTGCGTCGGCTCCTCGGAGGAAGACGACTGTCTTTTAAGGGACATGAGGCGGCGGCTTGCTCAGCACTCCCTGGAGACGCTGCCTGAGGTGCTCACCAGGATCCACCAGGAGCTGCAGCCCGACCGGGAGGACGCTGGTGGGAAGGATGCTGGTGAGTTACAGCTCTTAAATGCACCTGACAGCGTCACAGCGGAGCATGAGAAAGAGCAAGTTCTGCCTCTGGAAACAGCCGGCTCCTCTTCACCCCTGCCGACGGCCGGCTCGGACACTCAGGGCAGTTCTCCCACTAGTGGTGGACCTGGACATGAAAACACACAGAGCAGACCTGCGGGTAACTTGGATGCGATCAGGCCAGTGGATGGTAAGGAAGAGGCCTCGTCAGAACCCCCGGAGCCCTTGCCCCTGTGCGCTGCCCCGGGAGTGGGGCCGGGGGACGTGGCGTTTCAGTGTCAGATCTCTACAGTGACTTCCGAGGTTATAAACGTGCTGATAAATAAGGATCAGAATCTAGTCATTGAGAAAGGGGACAACTGGACCATCATCAATGGGGTAGCTCTCATGCCAGAAGTGGACCAGGTTATCCTGTGTGACGCCCCTGAAGATGCCCCTGTTTCCCCGGATCCAGAAGGGCTGGCAGCTGGTTTCATTCCACTTCCTTCCGTGGAGAAGTCCCCAGAGGCCGGTCGCCCCGGCCCTCCTCCGGAGCCCCAGTGTGGCAGTAGTGTGGCCGGAACCCAGGGCGATATTTCAAGCAGCGGTCAGAGTACTAACTTTGATAAAAGTCGTTTACGGAATAGACCCGTTAAGCCCAGCGTGAGGATTAGCTCTGAGATTTATGATCAGAACTTTGAGACTCAGACGGTTCCTTCTGATCACACGTACTATAATTCGAAACTAGAGCCGCTGAGCAAAAATAAGAATCGATCAAAGATTTCAAACAGAGATCAGACAAACAAACCAGTGAAGATGTTAGCGTCGAGCAGAATGGAGACTACTCAGAATGAAGTTTCTCTGTCATTTTCTGGAGAAAGAGGGAACGGAAAAACTCAGAGAAGTCAGACGCAGACCATCCTAGCCAGCGCCGACACGTCCACTCCTGCGGACTGCTGTGCGGACACGCTAAGTAAGATCCGGCAGGAGGTGGGCCCCCCCCTGCCCCCGTTGCTGGCTCCTCTGATAGCCACGCCTCCGAGGACTTCACAGCCAGCCTCTCCACTGACGTCAAGTTCCAGCCCCTGCTCACCCGTCTCTCCCCACGGCCCGATCTCTCCGCCGTGTGAGATCCCGGTGTCGCCTATGGTGTCCCCCTTGCTGGAGGAGCCGGGGCACTCCTCTCCTCCACATGCATCCCCGTCCGCCGCCCCGGCCAATGACAGGGTCTTGTCATCTCCTTTGCAGTTTTGTGCTGCGACCCCAAAGCACGCCGTCCCCGTGCCCGGCCGCCTGCCCCCGTTCGCCTCTGCCCATCCGGCAGTGGCAGCGCCCCAGGAGAATTCCGTGAAGATCCTGGACACCATGTACCCAGAGCTGTCTGCCAGGGCCCGCACCCTCAGCATCCTCAAAGGGAACATTCAGCTTACGCGAGGCCCGCCGGCCGACTCCAAGAACCTACCGGGGCCCGCCAGCGCCATCAGGGGCTTCAAAGCCATCACTTCAAGCTCAACCGCCTTTGTGAAAGCAGGGGGCAGCTCTGGTGGTGACTGTACGCAGGATAAGTCGAGAGATCCAGAGCCTCCGCAGTGTTCAGGTGGGAAAAGGGCACTGTCAGCGGGCACACCGAGGAGTGCTAAGAGGTTGCGCCTGGACAGCGGGTCCCCGGAGCCAGAGCCCCCCTCAGAGGGTGTCAGCAGGAGCCCCCAAAGGAACCCCTCCCAGGCTGCAGCTGTGAGGACAGAGGAGGAGGGGCGTCGTCTTCTGGCCGTCAGTACAGTCTCACAGTCACCCCTGAGCCCCAAGGAAGCCGTGGAGTCCTATGACAGAGCTGTAGCGGAGGCTCTGAAGAAGATCGCAGAGTCGTCCTTCGACCTGTTACCTGTCATTCGCAGTCATGTGTATGTGGGAAACATCTCCAAAAAGCCTGTGATGAGAGATCAAGAGAAAGAAGTTGTTTATGAATTTAGCACAACAAAAAAGGTACGTGGCTCCTTTGCTCTGGGAGCTTAGGAATCGCATGTCCTCAGACAGAGGCCGTCTCCTGTCAGCGAAAGGGGAGGTGGCCCTGAACAGAAGTTTATTCTCAGAGATGGGCAGTTGCCTGTGTAAACATTAGGACCTGTACTTTATTTCTAGCCAGCATTTTATACATTTGAGAAGTGATAAGATGTCGGAGATTTGATAATTTGTATTCACCAAATACTTGAAAATTTTAAAGGGAAAAAAAAAAAGCCTGTCAGGACTTAAATTGCATATTTCCTATTGATTCTGGCATGCTTAAAAGCTCAGAATGATTTGCTTCAAAGCATCAAATTGCTATGTAATAGAGACTTTCTTTTCTGTGAATGATATTATATACACACTTGAGGATTTTGAGAGTCAGAAAGGTAGTGTGTGGGTTCCTCCCACTTCCCTTGGTGTAGGTCAGAAATCAAACAGGAACAGATGCTTAGTTTCAGGAAGGGGGCTGGGGGAGGATTATGCAGATTTACCTACATGGTTTATTAGGACTTTCCTTGGTTTTTGTTTTCTACATATTTATGTTGATACTGGGTGGATGATTTCCAGTGTCCCATGGGTTATGCTTTATCGGTTATCTGTACATCCTTGGAATCACAATGGTATAAATATTTATTTTTCTTAGGTTGCATTTCAGAAAGCACAAAGAGCAGTACAGGTAACTTTGGAAAGATGTTTATTTTCAAATGACTGAATGTATCAAATTATTTAATGCTCCTTTTCCTGGGTGAGGAAAACATTACCCAGTATTTTAAGATCTAAACAGGATAAATGTGTCGAGTACATTGGAGTTCAGAAGACAAGAATGGGAGTAGAGTATGAGTGGACTTAATACATACACACAGATCATTTCAGTAAAAAACAAAAAGTGATCATTTGTAGGAGTGGTGGTAGTGACAGTAGGCATCCAGGTGTCCTGGGACTCACCCCGTGGCCCCTGCAGCCCCGCTGACCCCCGGACACCGACAGGCATGGGCTCTCTCCTCCCCGAGCCTCACGGCTTTCCCTGCTAAAGCAAGTTACCACGGTGGGTGTTGTCCTCTACTTTCTGAGACAGGGCACGTTTTATCTTTCCAACTTTCCAAAAGGTACTTAATTTTGTAACTTGTAGCTGGTCTTTAGTAGGCTGAAGATAAGTATCAGTGTACATTGCCTTTTCGTTTTTTTTTTTTTTTTTTTTCCAATTCAGCCTTTAGCAGAGTGCTTGCTTCACTCTATTCTCTCAGAACTGAAAATTCAGAAGATGTCTGTGGAGCACAATTACATCCACGCCCTCTGCAGAGTGTATGTGGGTATTTGTCGGCAACTGGGAGACTTGGAAAGAGCTCGCTTGTTTTGCTACAGTCTGCTTAAGGAAGGTATGTTTAGATGGCAACATTCTTGTATTGAAAACGGGTTGTTGCTTTTTTATCTGCTTATATATGCATCTGTATTTTCAGCTAAGGTATTGCTGTGTATCTTTTACAATCATGTTGTCTTGTGCATTTACCAGAAGGCATGAAGAGCCTTAGCTGTAGACCCAGCCATACCTGGTTTTCAGTGGGAGAATTTGTGTGACTTAAGCTTACTTAGGTCAGCATATACATTTCCACTTGTGTAGAAAAGTGTATCTCTCATTAGTGCGTGTCGGTTTTATTCCTTGTGCATCTACTTTAGAGTCAGATATAGTTGACACAAGATAATGGAATCATTTTAGAGTGACAAACCGCTCTGCTCTGTTACTAGCTGGAAAGGGCAGAAACGCTAAGATGGATTCATAAGCCCATGGAAAGAAGAGTTTCAGGGAGAAATGGAAAGGAGGGCTGTCCTTTGATTCTCTTTTCCTTTTACTACTATTTCTTAAGTCTATTAATGGAGCAAATAGGACTCCTTCATATCAGATCATCAGTGGAAACATTTTAATATAGCAAAGTGACACACAAATGGAATTTAATGCTACATCAGAGAGTCTTATCTAGATTGCAAAGATTGATAATCTTTTATTACCATAATGTTTATGGGGCTTATAAATCAGGATAATTGAATCTGTCACTTGTAGAGTTGTGAGTGAGGCTGCTGTGTTTGTTGCCCACTTCATTTATTTTTTCAGTCACTGACTTACTTAACAAATAGTTACGGGGCGCACATAAGTGTTAAGGCTTTGACGGTGACCAAACCCAGGTATAGATGCAGCCTTCCAGTGGGGTGCACACGTCAGGTTTTGTCAGTGAAGGGCAGCAGGAAGCAGGGCAACAGGGACTCTGCAGAGCCCACGTGGGATTTCTGGTTCTTCCTCAAACACACCCAGCCCGCTCTCACCTCTGGGTCTTTGTAACAGGTTCTCTGCGGGGAAGCTTTTCCCTCTGTTTTGCTATGGTTACACTGTTACCTTTTTGTTTGCTGTCTCTTTCCTCTGCTAGGTCGTGTACTCTAAGGACAGGGATTTTGTTTGTCTTGTTCCTACTACATCCTCACCCCAGGAGAATGTCTTGTATGCTCTCGTTAAGTATCTGTTGATTGAATGACTTGTGCTGTGGAAGGTGGGTTTGAGAGAGTCTCAGGGGTCGAGGAAGCTTTCCTCATCGGAGTGCCTTTTGAACTTAGATGTGAAGATAAAAGTGAGGGAGAGAATTCCAGGCAGAGGGAACAGCATGTGGAGTCCTGGGACAGGAGGAAGTATAATCAGATAAGCACAAGGTTTCCAAAGTAACAGATCAAAATAGCGCAGTGAGTTTATGCTTTGAGTTACCCTCTCTCTATACACCCTGCAGTGCAGTGTTAGATAAAATAGAACAGAGACAATGAAAAAGATGTGGCGTCATGCCAAACAAGATCCGAATCTTCGTGTTGACTGATAAAACCAGTTGCGGAACACTTCGACAGTTTCTTGTAAAATTAAACAGTTTGTCATATGACACAGATATGTCACTCTCGGGTACTTACTCAACAGAAATAGAGACATATCCACATATCCATATACACTTCACAGGTATTCAGAGCATCTTAATTCATAATAGCCCATGGTTGGAAACAGAGGTCCATCAGGAGTTGAATGAAAAACCAGTGTGGTATATCAAGCAATTGGAATACTACTCAGACAAACGAGGAAAGGGCTAGTGATGCGTGCAGCAACGTGGATTTTGCTGAGAGGGGGATGCCAGACAGAAAAGGGTGCATGCTTTACAAATCTCTTCATAAATATTTGAGAAAAGGCACATGTGCAAAGTGACAGTAAGCAGATCACGCTTGTCTGTATTTGGGACAAAGTGATTCACTGAAAGGGTCAGACCATGGGAATTTGGGATGATGGAAATGTTCTATCTGTGGGTTGTAGTGGGGGTTACATGGGTGTGTTCATTTGTCAAAATCCTTCAAACTGTCTGCTTACAGAGTGTATTTTATTGTATGTAAGCTGTGCCTCGATTAACTTGATTAGACAAACAGAAAAGACAAGCCATGGCATTGGAGAAGGTATTCATAAGAAAAGGATTATCAGTCATAATTTATAAAAAAAATATCCCTTCATATCAAAAGCCTTAGGTGTTCTTCAAGTGAATTCTGTCTTGTAAATGCATAAAACATGGCCTGAAAGGACACGCACCAGATGGGAGGGTTCTGGGCGCAGGGTCTGGAACCTGTGAGAGGAGGTTTGCCTTCTCTTCTTGTTTTGGAGTTTATTGCTCTTTTCTACAGTGGTGTATACTCATGCACTGTGTTTCAAATTCGATTAAAGAAAATTTGCCAAAGAGAAAGAAAGGTTGGCTGGGGGGGGGGAAGGGGAGGGATGGGCGGGAGAGATGGAGAAGCAGAGTTGAAATAACTGAGGCTGGGGCCTCGTCAGGCTTCCTCCCTTTAGCTTTAGGTGGCCCTGCTGTGCACAAGGGGAAATTATTCAGATATCTTCTTAGTTTGTCATTTATTCACTTAATCAGACGTAAAGGTTTATTATCTTGTTTCCTTTCTCATAGATTTTCCAGAGTCTGAAAAATTGACTTTGTTCATTGCAAACATGTGGCATGATATATTTATCTCTCAATCGGTGATTAATAAGGCAATGCAGTTGGTAGCCAGGCAACGCGCTAAAGGAGAAGTTTTGAACTGTTTGCGAGCTTTCCTCAATTGGGAGAAGGTGAGGTTTCTTTTTATGTAATACTGTACTTGTAGGTCTTATATAAATGTTATTATTTGGTTTTGTATTAGTTCGTGAGCATTTCAGAGATATTCTTCATATTAGATCCTTTAAAATACCATTTTAGTCTAAGCTTATGCATTTTGTTCATTAAGTATGCATGAGACACTTTGGGAGAAGTTGTAGACCTGTGTGCTGTGTTAATTGAACAAAGTTTCTTTTGTGTACTAATTTATGGCGATGAAATCTGTACATGCACATATATATGTGAGGGCTCAGAAGAGTTGCACATCATTTGCTTCTACAGTAGGTACTTAAGTGAAAAAATTGGTATCTCAATTCCTTCCTGTTACGATTTTTTCTGAATCTAATATTCTGTTTTTCTTTCCAGTTGATGGAATTTGTGTTTGTTCTAAGTATTGTGTTCCATGTTTTCTTTCATTATCTTATTTCCCTCCGTGACTGATATGTTAATATAGTATCTAGATTGGTGTTCTTTTTCTTCATAGATTTTCTCTAATGAGAATCGCTGGATGCTGAATTGATAGTGGTAATCTTTAAGAAGAGGTATTGAAGTCAGTGAGGGGTTAACATTCACTTTGTTCTGCCCTTTTTAATGACTGTATTACTGTCCTCTTTTAAAAAAATTCTGGCTTATGCATGTAGTCGACTTTTATATGTCATTTTGCTTTCCTTTTTAGTACTTTTTGATGTGACTCTTCATTAGACTTTTATTTTCTTATAAAAAGAAAAGGAAAGGGCTATTGGTAGATAAAAAGTTAGGGAATTTAAAAAATCAAGTCTCTAATCATCTCTTCATCAATCCACCTAGACAAACCAGAGTGTATTGGTGTGAGGTACCATCAGATTCCAGTCCCTTAGCAGTGAGAAGAGCATCCATACACGCATTTCCACCCTCCGCGGTTACCTGCAGGTCCACTTCTGTCCCTGCTTGTGCACTGGAGCCTTCTCCTTTGGCCTGTTCAGGATGAAGCCAGATATGTTTGGATGATAAAACATGATTAATGAAGAAGGTAGAATTTTAATAAGTGTGTTTAGCCTGTATCATATCAAATAAAAATATAAAGTCAAAGCTATTAAAAAAAAAAAAGAGGAACACTTGGGGGGGATACCATTATAGTCCAAGACTTCCAAATTCTGTCCTACAGAATTCAATAGATGTGAAGCACAAAAATAAGTAAAGAGTTAGTAGAATTCAACAATATAAAAAGTAAACTTGAATGAAGACTGTAGTTTTTCATATGTCTGTGATTTGCAAAAAACAGTCATGCATTTGACCTTAATTTTTAAAAAGTAAAGAGTCTACACTCAATTCTCTGTCAATGACTCAGTAAAATTAGACAGAGAATTAAAAGATTCTATAAAAGTTCCCTGGAGATTGAGATACACAGTCCTGGACAATCTGTGAACAAATAGAAACTCAGAAGTAAAATCAAAGTATTTGGTGTGAAAGGAAAACCCTTCATACCGAAGACCTCTCATTTTTGGAAAACTTACACTCATTGAAATAGTTTAAATGTCTTCATTATTAAACAAGTAATAAGTAAAGTTCCCTGATAATCATCTTAAAAATTAAAAATTTGAGAAGGAATCCAGAAGAAAAATATAGTTTAAGAGGTGTAATAGTAATGAAGTAGAGAAAAAAAAATGCCTTTAAAAAATACTAATAAAACAGGTAACTCAGTTCAGATTAATGTAAAAAGAGAAAAGCAAAAATGTTCAAGATTTCAGAATGAGAGAGGCAGTGTGAGTGGAGATGGAGGATGAAGAATGAGAAGACTGCCGCCTACAGCTTCATAACAGGTTCAGAAACCGAGACTGGTTCCTTAGCAACATAAAAATGGTCAGAATTGGCTTTAGGGGTAAAACACTGGAATAAACCAGTTGTTTTCCATTTTAAAAGGTTGAAGAGGTGATTAAAAATTTCGTATACAAGAAGCGTGGATAGATTTCATCTGAATTTTATCTAATCTTTAAAGAACCAACTAATTCCAGTCTTTTTCAGGTGTAAGTGAAGATTGAAAGCCCCTTGTTCATTTTTAATAACAAAACCCAATAAAAAAAGAAAAAAATGATAAATCCACTGCTGGGTATGTACCCAAGGAAAGTCAAATTTATGTCCACAAAAAGGCTTGTACATGAATGTCCAAAGCAGCATTATTAATTACAGCCTAAAGGTGGAAGTAACCCAGATTTCTGTCAATAGGTGAATGGGCAAACTGTGGTATATCCATACAATGGATTCCTACTCGGCAGTAAAAAGGGGTGTTCAAGCTACGTATACGTGCAAGAACGTGGAAAAAAATATCAAAAAAAGCATGCATAGGTGTAAAAGAAGCCAGACAGAAGAGTCTAGTACAATCTGATTCAATTTTATGAATCTCTGGAAAAAGCAGACTGATATCTAGGGTCAGAAAGATGACAGAATGAATTTTTTGAAGAATTTTTTAAAGATTAAAAATTGTTTTGTAATAAAATTTTAATTCTCTGATTTCAGTTAATGAAAATTTGCATTCCTATCTGGATTGCAGTGTCTTTCCTACCTGACTGGATTCTGCATTCTGCCTGGAGCTTTTTTATCTGGCCTGTTGACCACCATTGTATAATCATTTTAGGACCGTTGTTATGACAAGATAAACATAGTTCTTTATTCAAAATAACTTTCAAAAGGTGTCCTTTAAAATTAAATGATTATTCAACTGATGCTTGTTAGTACTCTTTGAGATCACCCACATGAGATATGTTATATTTGAAACTCTGAATTTTCTTTTTTTTACCTTATTTGCTAGAATGCTCCTGCAGATGTTGGCTTCATGGTTTCTAAGCTGCTTTTGACCATACAGTTATGTCCAAAAACAGAATTTCAGTCCAGTGAAAGATTTGGCGAAGACCTAAGTGATAACACCTGGGAGTACATATGTGCCATTGATCTGCTCTGCTGCCATCAGAAGTGGGTTTGGACACATGACAACATTATAAGGTACAGGGCTATTCTGCTAACTTAAGTTGGGTTATTTGAATTGTCAGGTAGTCTGTTCAGTGATTGCTGAATTGTGGTTTATCATTTTTGCTGTTTAAGGCAGCTGAAACATTTACAAAGCACATTTTGATTTGGGTAAGAGTTAATAAAACTACTCTTAAATGTCAGTGTCACTGCCACATCCCCTCGCTTTATTTTTTTATGGTACCTTTCACTACTTTTCACTGTGTCCTCTTATTACTAAAGGAAAATGAATCTCATGCAGGGGGGACTTTGGTTTCCCTGGCCTCCCCCGGTATGTATGTAGAGAGAGCCGTGCCCACACAAGAGAGGTACTCAGCGAATATGTGTAGATTGAAATGTAATGGTCATTATCTTAATGTACAGATACTATGGAAAAACCCACAGGAACAGAAATATTCAAAATTCTGGGTCAGCAGCTCTTCTCACTGGGATTTCAGGAGAGAACTGAGCCTGTTAATGCTCATGTGTCCATTTTATGTAATGAATTAACTTTTCTCTGTTCATCTATCTATGCAGCATGTTTGGAGAATGGAGAAAGTAGTCAAATAACTGCTCTGCAGTTAATTACAACCCTTAATTTTCTTACAACCCTGACTGAGAAAGGCTGGTTTAAAGGGGTTTATCACATTGAAAAGGATTCACCAAAGGATTAATAGTCTGTATCTTTGAGACATTTGAGGAATATATTCTGTGGAAATCTGTTCTCTTGTTTTTCCTTCTTAACACTCGGGAAAGATTATACATCTGAATGTCAAATAATAGGTAATAGAATTATGGAATGTCTATATAATGAGATACAGCCATGTTAGAATAAATAGCTGTACATGGATTTTTATATACTGACATGAAAGTGTTTTTCAGTCTGTTACTAAGAAAGTGCCAGGACAGTCTGTTCAGTGCTGTCTGGGTAATGATGTGTGAGTGGCTACCCTGGGCCTCATCTTCCTGGCAGCCCAGAGGGCAGGGGCCCTTCTATCCCTAGTGACAGATGAAACAACCAGGGATGGTGCCAGTCACAGGTGCTTTGTCCACGGTCCCCCGCTGGCGGTATTGACAGTGTTGGATATCAGGATCTCTGCCTGGCCGATTCCAGACCCTGATTCCTAAGCACTGCAGTCACTTTGACTGTGTTTGTCACATACATGCAAGCATAGAGGTCTGTGGGAGGAAAAGCCCCAAATTAAAAGAGTGATAGTTATCTGAGAATGTGTTTTTTAACGTACATTTTCCTTTCATTTGTCTGTATTTAACTTTGCTGATATTATAAATACTATGTAAGAAGTTAATACATTTTTGAAAAGAGAGAGCAAAGAGGAATTGCCACTGTTTTCAGTCAGTAGATCTAGTTTCTTTAATCCATGTAAAGTGTGGTTCATTTCCTCTGGTTTAGTTCTTTTTACAAAATATAGGCTGTTTGTCCTTGCTCCACCCCGGGAAACTAGGCTTCTAGAACGCAGGTGCCACCTTCCATCTGGATGGTCCACGTGAGAATCCAGACTCTGCTGCTTCCAGTTCTGTGACTTGGGGACATTGTTCAGCATCTCTACGCTAAAGCCTTGTGAAAAGGGTTAAACAGAATAAAGATGCAAGCATGGGTGTTTGCAGCCTTTTTAAAGCCACTGTAAGCACAGAGATCCTGAATAGTTGGAAAGTATGTGAGCTTTCAGTGTCTGTTCTCATGTTAGCCAAAAATGCTACATCTTTTCAAGTTCCTCCTCTTCACTAACTGTCTCCTATGGACCATTTTTAAGATAATTTCTTCTTAATATTTGAACAATGGTGGGTGAGCATACTTTCATATGCATACATACATGTATATATTTGTTGTTGTTATTTTGTAGTAAGGAGCTGTGGCCTGTAATGGATAAGTGGATAAAATACAGAAAAGGACATGCAAACATTGCATACACTCCTGATATTATCATAGCATCAATACTGAGGCTCATTGGTGAGTTGTCTGTTGTATTAAATTTGTTCTTGTTATTGATGGTATCTTGGTGAGAGAATAAGTGTGTAATAATATATTTTGACTGAAACTTCGCTATAATAACTGACTTTACGGCCACGAGAGTAGGTACTTTTGCACTAAATTAATTTTCATTACTCATACTCTTCCTTTATAAATTAACATTTTATTCACCTTTTTCAGATTTAAGATTTTTCATGTTAGTACATTTTATTTATAATTGAACTCTTGATTCTCAGATATTAATTTTAATATACACACATGCACACACTTGCATATACACACTCCAGGATACATTGCTGGATACATTGCTATAAATTACAGTTAATTTGATTTATAAAATAAGTAGATACCTAATCCCTGCTTGCACCCCAGTATTTTTTTTTTCATACTCACTCAATAAGGATAACTATGTACTTCTATAATTGGAAACTAGTTTTATTTTGTTTCTGTAAATTGTAAGATGAATAAACAGAAATTAAAATCATTGTTTAAAAATCTTTTAAGTGAAATATAGATTCTTTTTAATCTCACATCTAAAGAGGACCTCAGTGGCCATTTAGTTCTGTCCCTCCCTCCCTTTCACCCATAAATCTTTATTTTTTATTTTTACTTATTTTTTCTTCTTTTGCCCCATCTGACAAACTGCTCTCTAGTCCAGGCATCATTATCAGTGATGAGGTCTGTTCATTATCAGAAGGCTCTCTTTACTTTGAAGTGACTCCTCTATCTGCCATGTATTGATTGCTTGGGGGCTGACAAAACAAGGTTCAGCCTATTTCTGTGTCAGGGCCCTTTAGATCCTTGGAGATAGTTATCATGACTTTTAAGTATCTTTGGTGTTTAATTAATTAAAACTCCAAGATAAAACCATTTGAAATAGGTTTGAGAATTTTTAAATCACGTAAGTCAGTCTTATAAATAGACCACAGTAAGAAATATAATATCCCTGACTAATTTTGTTAGCTGTATCTGCATTCCTGCACTGTGCACATTTTACATGCAAACATAGGAACATTGTAGTAAATAAATATATAAACTGGGTCTTGACAAAAACCTGGTTTCAAGGTGGACATCTAACAGTTTTCACTGGAAATAACCTAACATACACTTGGAGTTAAGATACAGAACATGAAAGCATGAAAATGTGGAAGTGGAGATGACTAAACTGCTCAGTGGGGGACTTCCCTGAATGCCTCAGGTCCAGTGCTCTGAGGACCATTGTCTGTCCCAAGTGGGAGCAGCAAGGACACAGAAGGGCCAGTGACCTCATTTTCAGCCGTCAGCTGGTGGCATGTGTGTGTCTGGAAATTCTGGTCTGGGTAGCAGCTTCTCTTATGAATTCAAGAAAGAATGTGTTCATACTTTGAACTAATTCATTCCAAATTGAGAATGCTTTTTGAGAATTTAAGAAATTAGGAAAGGTGTTAGGTTTGTAAATGCTTACATGTTGACCTAGATGAAGAATCTGTGAAATTTGCTGAAGAATATACTTTTGAAGTCACACTTATAAAATATGGTGTGATTTTTGCTGTTATCATTGCAGTGGTTGTTTCTTTGTGTATTTATTGATTGTAACAGGATGGAAAGTGAGAGTGGGAGGATGTGTTTCTGGTGGTTGACCCCATCCTGCTCTGAGAAGCATCTGTGATGGAGGGTCGGCCTCACATGTCATTCTCCTCCTCAGTTAGCTCTTATCAGCTTTGGTTGATTGTCCAGACTGCCTGAAAAGCTTTTTTAAAATTACAAATGCTCAGGCTCCAGACAAACCCGTACAAGTTTATAGAAATACTTTTGAATATGTACCTTAAAAAGTAACTCACTTGTGAATTAAGAAGAATATGGTCATAGTTTGTCTAAAAACAGGGATGTATAATTGTAGGGAGAAAACCTGACTGGTAGTTTTAGTCAAACTCAGACTAATTTATTCTTTAAGTCTTTAAAATATAGCTTTTGGGAAAATAATTTATAACATTTGATAATATATATTATTTAGAGTAATATATGTATATTTACATAATTAGGAGTGGTATAATACAATGATGTGTGTCATAGGAATAATGTATAATTAACATATAGTTAACAATACTGCATAATAAAATTATAATATATAAGTAAATAAATTTAGTTGAGAGGATGGCTAATTAGAAAGGAAGTGTAATGTCAAAAATGAGAGCAGACTCAGGACTGGCAAACCCTGCTGAGGTCCGCGGGTGGACCAGGGCAGGACGAGCTCGTGAGTGAAAAGCCTGGTGTGGGGAGGGCGAGAGGGGCCACTGGGCTGTTCCCGGAGAACCGGGGCTGAGCTTTGCTGGGAGTCTGTTGGTGCTGAAGGCTCCCCCCCCACCACCACCCCCCCGAGCAAAGCAGGGGCTGGGGTCCCGGCGAGCAGGGGTGGGCCGAGGGGGAGGGTGGAAGCAGGGCGGAATCCTGAGAGGCAGCTTTAGGGGTGGGTGTGTGCTTTCCTTCCCGCACACCCATCTGAGTTGGAGTTTGAACCGTTTCTAAGAAGAAACTGCTGGAGAAGCTTCTTGCAGTTTCTGAAGCTGACATTTGCTAAAGATTTTAGCAAATAATTAACTTGGTTGACTGTGATTTCTTAATAATAAATGAAGTCACACAGTAGGCATTCATAAAATAAAGGAATTGTCTGTATTCTTAACTCCAGATTTGTAAATCCTAATTGGATTTTTACCCCATGGGAAATAAAAACAGGCTGTCTGGCAAAATGGTTCAGTGTTATCTAATGTTGGATTGGGGTATGAACACCGCCGTTAGCAAATGAAATGGTTACATGTGATTATTAAATGGGGTTTCTCTAACCTACCTTAACAATAATGGATTAAAGAGCGTTTTGTGGAACATTTGGATCGCTCTGGACCCCTGGGGACGTGGAGGACGGGGAGAGCCTACTCCAGGCGGCTCGTGTCCTGGCGGGGTCGGGTTCTCTTCGGGGGGGCAGGAGGTAGGGGGGCGGTGAGACCCTGTCTGAGGTCCCTGGGTGGGAAGGGAGCAGAGTGGGGATGGAAGTCTGCATGCCACTAGACGCAGCGGAGTATAAAGGTATAGAATACCCCATTTTGCCCCCCAAAGAGCTTTAAATTCTGAAGTGGCCCATCTGGTGTTAGGAGAGCCTAGAAGCTAGGATGACACTGTTTCTCATGTCAGGTTTTTGCACGTCAGGCTGCAATAGCCAGTACTTGGTTGATTTCTGTCCAGTGTCTCACCTTGTCTTTCAGGTTTTCTTTGCAATTGTCTTAACTCATCCTTTCCTTAATATACCTGCATCTGAAATCTTGACTGAAAACCCTGGGTAACTATCTTTCTCTGATCCCTGCCCTGTAGACTGGGTCTCACCTACCCTAAGGCCGGCAAGCTCTCCTCTTCAGGCTTCCGTGAGTGGGGAGTGTGTTGTCTTTGACACTGAGATTGACTCCACATTTCTTACTTGAATTTTAATATGTTGGCTGAACTGCCCTGGACTCGCTCACCTTCCTTCTGTAGAGGGACTTTTCTTCCCGTCTATTTAGCAAATTTGTCCATCATCTTTGTCAAGTCATCATATATGTAAACCTTTTCCCCCAAACCATATACCTCAGACTCATGATTTCCTCTTACTTTATCTCTGATTTGCTCCATTAACTTAAATAAAGCTTTATAAAACACACTTCATTAAGCATTTTTAATTAAAAGAAAGGGAGTCATTATAATGCAGTCGTGTATTACCTGGAAACACATGCATATCCCATGGCCAAATGATCCCATAGCTGTGTTAGGCACGCACACTGTCCCTTTCTCTGCTAATAGTCATGCATTGAATGCTCTCGATAGATTGTCTCAGAGGACAGGTCTGGTGACATGCAGTTATTAGAACTTTGATCTAACTGCAAGGAGATATCTAAGAGTGCTCAGTACCTTGAAATTTCTGATCTCTGAAGTACATTACTTTTCAACCTGTGAAAGACTTCCTAAGGGATTATCCATATGTTTACAGTTTCCTCCTGGATTAGGAATTAACCGGGGAGTCATTGATCAGTAGGAATTTACTGAATGTCTGCTGTCTATCACAGCATTTAGGGTGCGTGTAACTAGCGCTAAGCTAGTTCCTATAGGGGATACAAAGTAATAAAGTCCCTTTAGTGTCCCGTGCCTCAGTTTCTCCATATTCAACACAGAGATGAGGCTGATGGACTGGGTCACATCTAAGCCTGTGGGCTGTTTGTACTATTGAGAGAACATGGACACAGAACAGTGAGCATGCAGGATAATGTTGTCATAAGAGCACAGGAAGAGGACTTGGGTAAGACGGCATCCAAGGTATGTCTCAGAATCCTCCTCCTCTGTAACAGCCGGGGCAAAAGGACATGAGGCCTGGCCATGAGGGAGGTGCAGAGGCTTCCGCTTTGAAGCAAGCTGGTTTCCACAGGACCATTGGAATAAAGGAGGGTCCAGATGGGTGGGGACTAGGCGAGGAGTGTTGTCCTGTTTAGTCCCCTAGTGAGACCCCCAAAGAGGTTTTGTCACTCCAGGTTTTATGTGTCAATTATTGTACTAGAAATTAAAACTAGGAGTTTAAAAAAATGTTACTATTCACTTAAGATTAATAGTAATAAACTAATGTTAATATAAGTGATATTTTTAATGAAAAATAACTATTTCCAAAACAAACAAAAATAAGAGTGAGCAGAATGGAACATTATCTTACTGCAAACCTCTTGACTATCTAGATTCATAGAAGGGCTGGTTTCCCATAGCTGCTCTGCATTCAGTCTCTGGCTGTATGTTGTTTTGGTTGAAGTATTTGGAGAAAGTCCAGTCTCATACAGATGTGTAGTTGATTAAAGGAGTGTTTTAATAGCCCGTTCAAGTAATTGTGGATATTCTTCTTTGACACTGCAGTGCAACTCAACAAGTGATGATTTCTTAAAGGTTAGTTGCAGTGTGAAATCTGAAACCTCATCAGTGAACTTCGCTTCTCTATTGCACCAGAGTCCCTTGGTCCACCTGACTTGTTGAAGGGATCTTTTGCCCATTCATGATTTTGTAACATGTACTGCTCACTTGGAAAATACTGATCTGTACAGATCTTCCAAATGTCAACAATATCAAGAAAACAGACATTAATATCATCACTGATCTCATCAGAGAAATCTGAAGTATTTGAAGCTGTCAAGCTTAGGGTAGGTGATGGAAGTTTTTCCAAAATTCTAATTTTGCTTAAGAGCTCAAATTTTATCATTGACAACAATGATTTCCTTGCAGTGACAGGTTCACTTTTCTCATTTTTGAGAAAATGTCTGTCTCGGTCTAAATAGCCATAGTTTGTCAGTGGTTCTTTGAGTGAAAAGTGGGTGGAGAAAGCACCCAGTTCCCCTCCCAGCTGAAGCAGCTGCACAGGTGCTTTTCCTGGAGAGAGTCGGGGTGCCGAGGTGCCAGAGGTGTGCTTCACGTGCCCTTCCTGTCCCATCTGTGGAAGATCGCAGAGCCGTGTGCTTAGGGGTCTGGATTTCATAAGAATCATTGTTACCGTTTCATGAAGGACATTCTGAATGAGTTAGCTTTTCCGACTGTGAGCTCCTGGCCATGGAGAGTGACCCCCATGTCACTGCCCTGACTGGTGCTGAGGGTCCACTAGTTTGATCGCCACTGCCTTTGCACTGTCAGGCCACATCTCAGCACTGGAAGGAAAGCACATCACTTCTTAGTGTCGTTGGGAAAGCAAAGTTTTGACCTTGAGGACCCCGGGGGTTTAGTAGAGCACACTTGGGAGCGGCTGCTCTACGTGAGGACGGAGGTTGTGTTAGCCAACTACATTGTAACAGCAAACTGTGTCTTATATTTAGTCCGTTAACCCACAGAAGTTAGTCATTTCACACTGAGCCTGCTAAAACCATTCATTCTGCTAAATTCCATTTATTATATGATAACTGGGGAAGCAACACATTGTGTATCTGTGTATCACCTGTATGTGTGAGTAACAGAAGAGGTGACGAATCATTCAGTCAGAAGAGCCCCCCACCCCGGGACGGATGGTGCTGTATTGAGTCCTGATGCTTTACTGTTTAATTTGTTTTCATTTAAGAATAGGTACCCATCTAACTTCAGCTCAGGATCCTGAAGCTTAATGTACATGCTAAACGAAAGAAAACGTAAGTTTTAAATTCTTACGAAAAGTTAACATTTAACCACAGATTGTTTACATTTTGTTTTGTTTTTTTTTTCCCCCCTAGGTCGTTTAGGCCAGTTGGGTTTGAAGGAAGGGTTTCCATCAGCTGTGAAAAACATTAGTGCAGTTATTGGTATGTTTATACAGCATGCCCAGGATGAAGGTAAAACTTTTGTTTATTATCATTATTTTTAAATCATTTGCATTCCTCATATTAAATCTGTTTTGAGTTCTTACTACGTGCCATGCTCTGTGCATCTCTCAGTGCTTGGGGGTGAGGAGTTTGATCACGAAGCCACACTCTGCCTGCGTTCTCAGCACTGGCATTTGAATGTGTGTGGGTTTCCTGTTGTTTCAGTGGTAGCGGCTCGCCCTGTTGGGCAGCGCATCCCTAAGGAAGAGGAAACTCTCTTATTGTCCTGGTGCTGACGTTCTGTCTCAGAAACTGTCGGTACTATCTTCATGCTGTCCTGTGACCTCCGACCAGTGACTCAGCCTCAGCTGCCTGCAGAGGCCTGGCTGGAGTTGTGTCATGAAGACCAAGTGCGGTCACACGTGTGAAGCAGCGACCCCAGTGTGGCCTGGGTATCACTGAGTACTTAGCATCCCCAGAGAACTTGGAAACTGGAGGCTTTTTGTGAGCCAGTCTTCATAGCAGTGGTTTCCTTTTCATTTGTATACCTCAGAGCATGTAATTTTATATTCTTATTCCTTTGTGGGAAGAGATTAAAACTCAAAAGTAACCCTTTGAAGTGATGAGTCTCATTTTTATTTGTATGTTATGCAATCAAGGAGTAATGCATCCTTTTTCAGAAATTAGGTGACCATATGTGTGTGGGTTTATCTCTGGGCTTTCTGTCCTGTTCCATTGATCTGTATTTCTGTTTTTGTGCCAGTACCATATTGTCTTGATTACTGTAGCTTTGGTTGCAGAGTCTGAAGTCGGGGAGCCTGATTCCTCCAGCTCCATTTTTTTCTCAAGATTGCTTTAGCTTTCACGGTCTTCTGTGTTCCCATGCAAATTGTAAATTTTTTTGTTCTAAATGTAAGACCAGACACTATAAAACTGTTAGAGGAAAATATAGGAAAAACACTCTTTGACATAAACATAAACCACAGCAAGATCTTTTTTGACCCACCTCCTGGAGTAATGAAAATAAAAACAAAACCAAATAAATGGGACCTAATGAAACTTAAAAACTTTTTCACAGCAAAGGAAACCATAAACAAGACAAAAAGACAGCCCTCAGAATGGGAGAAAATATTTGCAAATGAAGCAACAGACAAAAGATTAATCTCCAAAATATACAAACAGCTCATGCAGCTCAATATCAAAAACACAAACAACCCAATCAAAAAATGGGCAGAAGACCTAAATAGACATCTCTCCAAGGAGGACATACAGATGACCAAGGGGCACATGAAAGGATGCTCAACATCACTAACTATTTGAGAAATGCAAATCAAAACTACAATGAGGTTATCACCTCACACTGATCAGAGTGGCCATCATCCAAAAATCTACAAACAGTAAATGCTGGAGAGGGTGTGGAGAAAAGGGAGCCCTTTTGCACTCTTTGGTGGGAATGTAAATTGATACAGCCACTATGGAGAACAGTATGGAGGTTCCTTAAAAAACTCAAAATAGAACTACCATACAACCCAGCAATCCCACTATTGGGCATATACCCTGAGAAAACCATAATTCAAAAAGACACATGCAAAAAAAAAAAAAAAAGACACATGCACTCCAGTGTTCACTGCAGCACTATTTACAATAGCCAGGACATGGAAATCGTAAATGTCCAACGACAGACGAATGGATAAAGAAGATGTGGTACATGTATATGTATACAATGGAATATTAGCCATAAAAACGAATGAAAATGGGTCGTTTGTAGAGATGTAGATGGACCTAGAGTCTGTCATACAGAGTGAAGTAAGTCAGAAGGAGAAAAACAAATGTCATATATTAATGCATATATGCGGAATCCAGAAGAATGGTACAGATGAACCTATTTGCAGGGCAGGAATAGAGACGCAGACGTAGAGAACAGACATGTGGACATGGGGGGAAGGAGAGGGTGGGACAAATTGGGAGATTAGGGAAGACATATATACACTACCATGTATAAAATAGCTAGTGGGAACATGCTGTAAAGCATAGGAAGCTCAGCTTGGTGCTCTGTGATGACCTAGATGGGTGTAATGAGGGGGTGGGAGGGAGGTCCAGGAGGGAGGGGATACATGTATACATATAGCTGACTCACTTCATTGTACAGCAGAAACTAACACAACATTGTAAAGCGATTTTACTCCAATTAAAAAAAAAATTAAAACAAAAAAAAGGAGTAATGCAGTTACACAATTTCCATCGGAAACACACGGTGACATCTGAAATTTACATCCGAGAGGATCTTAACGTGTAGGTTGTCTTCTGCTTTCAGGGTGAGGCATGGCAGGTTGAGCTAATGAGAACTTTTGTCTTCTTTGATTTTAGAATAGCTGCTGAGGTAACGGCCCTGAAAATGTACTCTTACCGTCTAGACTGTGTGTTGTCATCAGGGAGTAGCCAGGGAGTGGCTGACGGGTTGTCTCGCCACAGATGCCGGGTGGACATTTCCTGGCAACAGTGTGGCCCTCCTGCTGGGAGGAGCGAGAGGGCCTTGCACTGGGCTTGCTCTGGGTTAGGCCCTGTCCCACAGAGCAGCACGGGGTCCCCAAGGTGACCTTCTGGGGCTGGCCCTCCAGGGCTTGAACGTTGACTTTGTTCTATGCACAGGAAGTTAACGCCCTGCAAGAAGCATACTTTGCTGGAGGCCTGGCACTGGTTAGCTCCACCAGGTCACAGCCAGGCTGCCCGAGTCCAGAGCCTACACAGTGCACATGGTCTTATAATTATTTTTAAATCCCTGTGTAAAACTCTAACTGTTTGACTTTAAGTCTTTACTATGTGCCCTTGTCTATGCTTCTCTAATTACCATGTAGATAAGGGGAACATATTTTTTAAATTTAAAATTTTTTTTTTTTTTTTTTGGCTGCGTTGGGGCTTCATTGCTGTGCGCGGGCTTTCTCTAGTTGTGGCGAGCGGGGGCTACTCTTCCTTGTGGTGCGTGGGCTACTCTTCTTTGTGGTGCGTGGGCTTCTCATTGTGGTGGCTTCTCTTGTTGCGGCGCACGGGCTCTAGGTGCGCGGGCTTCAGTAGCTGTGTCTCGGGGGCTCAGTAGTTGTGACTCGCGAGCTCTAGAGCACAGGCTCAGTAGTTGTGGCTCACGGGCTTAGTAGCTCTGCAGCATGTGGGATCTTCCCAGACCAGGGATCGAACCCTTGTCCCCTGCATCAGCAGGTGTATTGTTAACCACTGCACCACCGGGGAAGCCCAGGGAATGTAATTTTAAAGCTGCTGTAGTACTATCTACATCTACAGCATTAACATTTGAATGTGTGGGTTTTGTGATATTTATTTTTAAATAGTAGTAGTTTTCCCTATTGGGCATTGCATCACTAACAGTGTATAGTTAATAATAAGCTTTAATGAAATAACTCCTAAATTTTTTAACTAAATGATTGAAGTGAATTTAACTAAAATTGAACTAAATTAAATTTGTATTAAATAACTCCTAAATAAACTTATACTGAATGAGAACTCTAATACACCATAATCTCTAACCTAGCTATAGTCTACAATTAAATGCCATGATCAATAGTCATATACTATAATCTAGTGTGTAAGAGTATTGTATATGCTATACTACATACTAAAAATTAGTTTTTCACTTGCTCTCATTTCATCATGTTTTTCATTTCCAAAGTCCACTTATAAACACTTCCGGGAGTATAATGGAGTCATTTATTTGACAAATGCTTTGGGGTCCACATTTTACTAAAACTTAAACATGAGGGTGTGATCCTTCCAGGACCACTTTGGAAAGCTTAGCACTGATCATGAGAGGGCAGGCGCCTCAGGTCCTGTGCCCCTACTCCGGCTCGTCGTCCTCTGGGTACAGGCAGCGCCAGGAACCTGTAGAGAGCTGTGCAGTGTTTTGCTTTGTTTTTGTTTTCCATTTGCAGAAGGGATTTAAATGAATTTTTTCATTGTGTTTTTTTTTTTTTTAATATTTACTTTTCATTGCTGGAAGAAAGTATTTGTTGAATAGTATTTTATTAGATCATTAACATTTTGCATAACGAAGATTTTCTTGTGTGATGACTGATGTGGAAATTCTTTTCAGACATACCATGGGGTATCCAGCTGGCAGCCGTGTACGCTCTGTGTGACTTAAGTCCCAGCAACCCAGCGGAGATCTCCAAGATCCTGGAAGCCTGGCGCACAGAGACCTCTCACCGCGTCCCCTCCGCAGTGCTTAGCTCCCTAGAGGAGGTCAGCGCTCTGTGTACGGAGGATTGTGGCTGACTGCCCCGTGCTGTGCCCGGAGAAGTGCCTTCCCGTTGCTCGAGTGGAGATAGATCAGTCAGCTTCCAGGGTGCAAACCGAGGTTCCAGAGAGAGACGTCAGGGAGATACAAGTGCTGGGGGCGGAGAAGGAAGCAGTGGCTGCTTTCCCTAAACCGCACACATTTCACTTATGGCTGCTGTGATCACATGACATGGATTGTAATTTGTTGTGTCTTGGTCAAACAACAAAAACTTGAACTTAGCCCTTTTTTGCTGCAGAAAGTGTCCTTTTAGTCGCTTTTAAAAATTGAGTGGCATTTTGTAATGAATTTAATGTAAAAACATTGATTTGGTTCCTGAGCCAATTTTGGACTTTGCGCCCAAATGACTGACTAGGAAAAGATGAGGAGGCTAAAACAGTGCTCCTCGAAGACTCTTCCACTGTCTTAGCTGGAGTTGGGCTACAGAGCTCCTCTCAAGGTATAGAGTGTAGCTGACCAGAGTAAATAAACAGGGAGAGCCTTTAGAACTTCCTTTAATGCATTTCTTCAGATCTCTAAAGTTCCTTGCAAATATTTAACTATGTATCAGGAAAAGGAGAGCTGAGGATAGAGGTCACCGCGGGTGTTTGTACCTCGCTGTGTACATACAGACGCAGCCAAGTGCGGGCAGGTCTCTGCATGTGCCGTGTATATATGGACAGCCTATAATGTGTCTCACATTTGATGATATTCCACTTTCGGAATTTTAGTATTTGTACATAGAAAATGGGTTTAATAACTCACCGTGGTCCTGATTTGTCTTATATTCATCATTTCTTAAAACTCTTGTATGTGTTTTTTATAATAAAAAATAAAAGTAAGCCATGCACACAATTGTCCTGATCAGTAAAAAGTGACACTTGGCCTTACTTCTGCTCCAGCCAACGATGAACCAAATAGTCAGTGCCAACCAAAGACAGAGGAGAGTGGCCTGCCAGAGGGACCTCCCTCCTGGACGGAGGCGTGGTGGATTGCCCGGATGTAATCGGGTTTGGGTGCTCTCCCAGGTGCTCTTAGTGAGAGCAGATACCAGATAAGTGCTGGTTGGATGTCTTTGTTTAGCTACAGTTGCTACCCTTTAAAAATCACATTTGACAAGTATTTTGTTACTTCTTCCTCCTGTTTTTTAAGTAATTATAACAAACTGAGATTTGTAAACAACTCTGCCTTGCCCTTTGGATGCTTTTTGTTGGTGTGTTCCCTCTTTCTACCTCTGTCTCTTGGGCCTGTGCTCTGTGCCAGGGCCTTGCTGGGAGGAGCTGGTGAAGAAAGTCACGGCCAGGTTCTCAAAGGCCTGTGAACTGTTGGTAGAACCCTACACAGTCACCCCAATAAATCAGCAGTCCAAATTTGGGGTTTAAGTGTGGTGAGGGAGATGCAGCGATCTGCAGAAGAATAGCAGGGAGACTCCTCTGTTAGTCAAGGAGGGTCCCTCCAAGGAAGTAACGACACGTGAGCTCGGACCCGAGAGAAGGGAGCCCACCTTGAAAGGAGGGGACCGTGGAATGCGTCCCTCCCAGACAGGTGCGCTGGCTCTGAGAGGGGAAGAGCCTGCCGTGTGTGGGCAGGAGGCCGGTATGGCCAGAACATACTGTGTAAGTGGGCGAGCGTCCTTTGTTCAGTGACACAGGTAACTGCCAGTCACTGGGACCTGGGCGGCCCTGGGCGGCCCTGGGCTCGGTCGCGTTCCTGGGGAGATTGGAGCAGGTGTCATGGTTCACGGTGCTGTGCTGTGACGCAGGGCAGGAGAAGGGTGGGGCGGGAAGCAGACGTGTCAGGAGGCTGGGGGTTGACGCTGGTGGCCGTGCAGACCATCGGGGTGGATGGATGCCACACGGGTCATGGAGATGGGATCAATGCTGAGTTCGTGAACTGGGGGTGATGGGGAGATAGGAATCAGGGTTCCCACGGCACCTGGGCTTGGGGACAGGAGCTCCGGGATTGGTGGTAGGAGTCACACGTCCTAGGCGTGTGTCTGGGACGTGAGACATCCAAGTGGAGGTGGCAGGGATCCTTTAGAGGCGGAAGTCGAGTTTGGGCAAGGTGGGGACACAAGCTAGGAAGCTGATTGAGTTTGCAGGTTATTTAAAGCGCATGGTCACCTGGGGAGGAAGATAGCCTCCCTCACTTGGCAGGTCGGGTAATTTGAAGATGCGTGGGGGAGGGGGAAGGGAGAAACGCCAGGCAGGGCAGGAGGTGGTGGCCAAGCACCTCGGCTCGTGCTACCTTGCCCGAGTCAGGGAGGCAGGAAGGCAGGCGGCTGGCCCCTGAGCTGCTTGAGGCTGCGAGGTCGGTGAGCAAGGGGGTGGCCAGTGGTTGGATTCTGCTTCCTGTGGGTGGCAGTGAGACTGGTGAGCGTTTCCCACAAACGATGGGCTCGGGGAGGGTTGCGGAGTGAAAGGGGGTAGGGGAGAGAGAGCAGGTCTGCAGATGCAGTTTGGGGGGTATATTTGCCTAGTGAATAGATTTGTCACAGGATTCAAAACGTTTTTTAACCTCAACAGTTTGAGGTGTTCTTAATTGGTGGAGGGTAGGTGGCACCTGACATTGGCTGCCGGCTGCCGTTCCTTGCCCACGAGGATGCATGGAGCTTACATGTCAGCATCCGGTCCTGAATTTAATACACAGGCCTGAGCTTGCCTGTTGTGCTGCGTCACTCTCAGAAGGTGAAACAATTTTAAGCTGTGGTTAAATTTAGTTTTTGGTCCCCGGGCAGAACATGGTTGTAGAGTTTTATCAAAAACACACACACACGGGCTTCCCTGGTGGCGCAGTGGTTGAGAGTCTGCCTGCCGATGCAGGGGACACGGGTTTGTGCCCCGGTCCGGGATGATCCCACATGCCGCGGAGCAGCTGGGCCCGTGAGCCATGGCCGCTGAGCCTGCGCGTCCGGAGCCCGTGCTCTGCAACGGGAGAGGCCACAACAGTGAGAGGCCTGCGTACCACACACACAAAAAAACAAAACACACACACACACACACACACACACACACACACACACACGCACAAAGGTAGGTAAACATTTGAACCTGTAATTGGGTGGGGCTTTAGGCTGGCGTCAGTCTGTGCACCCAGGAGGCACAGGGGTCCTGGCAACCTGGCTGGGTCCCGCACGCGGCAGGCAGCCTGGCCCGGGCCTGGCCCTCTGTTCCTGCAGCCGCTCACGTGACTCAGGGGCCCGAGGAGCGGGCGGTGCGGAGGGCGTAGAGCAGCGTGGCTAGTGACCTTAACGTTCATCTTGTCCCCATGCACCTCCTAGGGAGGCCCCAGCTTTTCCTTCCGAGCACAAATCAGCCTGGAGGTGACACTTCAGGCTGTAATCCCCCACCCCACCCCCCTGAGAATACTTGGTCACATTGCTTACTTTGTTTTTATAAGAGAGGATGTGACGGCGTAACTCACAAATTTACGGTATTGATGGAGACCTGAAGGGGTTTGTGCCTGGAGTGGAATGAGCAGCGTGGCGCCGTGAGAGGGCGCTGTGGTCCCACCGTGAGCAACAAGATCCAGGACGCAAAGGCCCTCCTGTCTGCAGTCGGCACTCAGGAGGACAGCTCTCCATTCATGCCGTGGGCTTCGAACAGAGTTAGTTTTACTGCCCAGGCCCCTTATCTCCAGAAGTAAGTGGGAGAAGATGTGTGGAAAGGGTGACTTGTAAAGCTGATGGAATTCAAGAGCACAATAATACCCCACCCCCCCAAAATAGAAGCAAATACTTTTCCAGTTTGGTCAGATTCTTTCCTGGATATTTTCTGACGATCCTAAAACAAAACGCTTTGACCAAAAATAAATAAATGAATAAACAAGTGGCAGGTGGGTGATAGTGATAGTGGGTGAGAGGTTCTGTGACACGGGCCTGATTAAGTCACCTGCCCACCTGGAACCTGCTCAGTTCTTTACAAATAGCATTCCTAGAACGATAGTACAGAGAATCATGAATGGGAGTCTAATCAACCTGCCTGACCAGGGCCAACGATGCCACAGAGGTCTCCCTGAAGAGTGTTCTAGGAATTTAGGGGACTTTGGGAAGTAAGACAGAGCCATTAACCTAAACACTTCCCTCTCTTTTTTCCTTAATTTGCCTGCCACTTTCTCAGAGAAATTCAGTGTGCTTGTTGTGATTGTGAAACAAACATGAGGTTCCTTTTCTTGCTTCTACAGAGAATTTTAAGGAAGACCTACTTTTATAGTGTGACATTTCTGTCTTCGTATGCTCGGATGATTTTTATGAATTAAAGAGCCGTCACTGTATTGCAATCAGTTTGCTCAGCACAGCTGAACAGTTCTAACGATGTAGACAAAGAATTGTGAGTGAAGAGTGGTGGTGAGAGATGGTTGATTCAGTTTTATAAAAATGGAAGCAGCTGCTTGCTTTTACGAGGGACTTTGTGAAGGGCTTTAGGATCAGGGCTTCCTGCCTCAGGGGCCTCTGCTGTCCTGCTGGGAAAGGTGATGCTGCCTTGCACCTGTCTGGGGCTGTGCCCTGGGTGACAGGGAGAGGGGATGCCTGGCGGGCTGATCCCCAGACCAGTGGTTCTCAAAGGGCACGGCCTCACCCTGGACCCACTGGGTGCCAACCTGGGTTGTCGGGTGTGTACCAGCCTCTAGGGAGGGGCGTGCTCCCTGCAGCCAGGGAGCCTGCCCTGCCCTGGGTCCCTGCCACCTCTGCTCTCCCAGCTGCACTGCCTTCAGGTCAGATGTCCGCTCTGCAGGCAGCCTCCCCCATTGTCCCCCTCCTGGTCGATTTCAGTGGAGATTTAGGAAGAAGAGAAGGTGAGCATGTTAACCTCCTTCCACCATCTGGAACTGAATCTAGTCCCCACCATTTTTTCTTTTTCATTTTTTATGTCATCTTTAAGAATATTATTTTTTCCTAACAAATAGCCATTGATTGCTGCTCTGAGATAATCTCACCCTAAACTGTGAGTGTTCAACTGACAAAACTCAAAAGAGGAGGAGAATGGGGGCAAAAGAAGTGAACCTCAACCCCACCCCGCCCTTTGCATTCACAGAAGGCCCGCTCTTGATTGCCATGTTTTTATATGTAAATTTGTACTATTAAGTATCCACTTTAATAGCTTAAATTGTAATCCAGTATGTTTATTTTATTTAATGTTTTCATGCTAGTTTTGTATGCATGTAGTAAATTAAACATTAAAACAGTCCACACACTGGAATGTCCGTCCCCCTCTGCGCCATCCCGCAGGCCCTGCTTCCCCAGACAGCTCTGTGACCAGGCTCTGGGCTTCCTTCCAGAGACCCCGGGCCCAGCTCTGGCTGGAGGAGCAGGAACGTCATGGGCCACACCTGCTCTGCCCCCTTTTTTTTTTTTTTTTAATTAATATATTTTTGACTGTGTTGGGTCTTTGTTGCTGCGTGCGGGCTTTCTCTAGTTGTGGGGAGCAGGGGCTACTCTTCGTTGTGGTGCGCGGGCTTCTCATTGCAGTGGCTTCTCTTGTTGAGGAGCATGGGCTCTAGGTGCGCGGGCTTCAGTAGTTGTGGCTCGCAGGCTCAGTAGCTGTGGCTCACGGGCTCTAGAGCTCAGACTCAGTAGTTGTGGCTTGCAGGCTCTAGAGCTCAGGCTCAGTAGCTGTGGCTCATGGGCTTAGTTGCTCCGTGGCATGTGGCATCTCCCCGGGCCAGGGCTCAAACCCGTGTCCCCTGCACTGGCAGGCGGATTCTCAACCACTGCGCCACCAGGGAAGCCCCTGCTCTGCTCCTTCTGATGGCCCCCGAGGTTAAAAACAAACTCAGGCGCTTGCCTTGTCTCCTGAGTGCATTTCCACTCGGGAAGTTGTCCCCAAGGGTGGAAGGCATGGGGAAGGGAGAGCTTCGGGGCTGCTGTCCTCTTGTCCCCCAGCGGGAGGAGAACCCCGCGTGCCCTCCGCCCGGCTCTGCTCTCCATTGCCTTTCCTGAGCCTGCAGCTCCGGGGGAAGGGTTGTCAGGCAGTGCTGTCGGGTCTCCACCCAGCTGTCACCCCAGGCAGCCTGAACACCTCAGCTCCTAACTCCGTGGGTGTTTGTTTCATGAACAAAGTCCAAGCCAGCAGCATCAGTTAGATTCTTAAAACTGTCCTTAATAAAAACGCAGCAAAACCTGAAAGGAGGTAACCATACAGATTTTTAAGTAACGGTCACATTTAAAGTTTTGTGACAGTTCTTGAAGAAAAAAACACCTTGTGATGTTTCAGGGATTGGGGTTTAGGGCAATCAGTGCGTTCATGGTAAGGTACCCTTGTGTCACCAGGGACCCTGAGATGCTGTCTGTCCTTTACTGCTCTGCTCCTGCTGTATTGAAGGCACCTTGGTCACGTGGACTCAGGAGGGCCCTGGGGGTGGGAGGCAACTGACAAGATAAGGCCCTAAACCCGAGTGCCAGGTCCTCTGCCCTGCCCAGGGCACCTTGCCCAATGAGCCTCTCAGCAGCCGGGAACGTGCCCCACGTGCGCTGGGCAAAGCCCCACATAGGCTGCCCGTCAGCCACCAGCGGGTAATCAGGGCTTTTTCATAGAAGACAACAATCACATTTGCAAGTGCTTGGGCAACCCACGCGTGACTCCAGAAACATGCTTCATAGGAAGACTGGGGGTTAGTGTCGGTGTCCTTCTGCAGGAGAAAGGTCTCCTGGCCTGTATCCCTATGTTTTACAACCATTGCTTCACCTTTGGGGAAAAAAATAAGTTCCCAGAGAAAGAGGATAGAGTTTTCACAAAGAGGCATTTAGCTTGCAGGGTTATTTTTTGCTTAAGTGGAGCCCCCTGCCAGCCCACATCCCTGCAGGCAGAGGAAGGTCAAGGGGCCTCTGATCCTGAGCTGCCATCAGTTTGGGACGCTCCCATCAATGATCCAAAGGCTGGCAGGACTTGTCTCAAGTTTCTGCTTTCCCATCACCCTGGGGATATTGAGGAGAACCTGCCAGTGTAGGGCGCTTGCTTCCTCCGGACCCTTGTTAGTGTGGAAGCATCTAGAAAAGCAGACTTGGGTTCTGTTGTGGTGACAGCCATTCTCCGGACTCATGATATCTGCTCTGAAGCCATGTCATCGGCCGAGGAAGAGCCCAAGAAAACCAAACACAGCCCCTATCCCGCCTTAAAGTGCTGAAGAAGTGCTTTATGAAATGTGAGTAGCGCCTCCTGCAGGTCAGTTTATAGCTGCTCTTCCTGCCTGAGACTCGAGGAACCTGAGTTGAACTGGAGAGCCGCCTTCAGGGGAGGAGGAAAAGGGCAACTCAGGGTCTAACCTCTCAGAATGTCTGTAACTGAGGACCAGCCCTTATTTGCATATTGAAAATCTGTCTGTTAAATCAGCAGTGGAGCAGAAAATAGAATTTTAAAAGCATTCACTCTTGACCTTTCCTATTTGTATTTTTAAAGGGACTGAAATTTATCTCCTATCACCTTGGCAATCATCCGGAATAATATTTTTAATGTGTCTTTCTGTTTATAAACCTATTTGTTTAGTGATGGGGAAGTGAGTTTTCTGGATTTTGATGCAGTTTTGCAATGCATAATTTTAATTTCTAAATAGAAATACTGGCATTGGAAAAACTAAAGTAAGGTAAATACAATTTCAGAAAGTGTAAGTTCACGTTCTTTTTTTCTGGCTTTCTTTAGCTGTGCATCCCATTTTTAATGCACCTTAGAAAAAGGAAATGTTACCATGAACAATTTGTTTTAATTCACAGGTTGAGCTTTGCATTTTGTCCTTCCCTGGCATTCCTTTCCACTCAAATTCCACAATCTGACCAAGTGGAGAGAAAGGAGAGGGAGAAAGAAATCTTAAAAGAAGAAAACCCTTGTGCTGGCTCCTCAAGTTGATTTTTATTTTTATTTTTTTCTCTTTAATCTCATGCAAGTGTTTTCAATGGAAAACACATTGATCTTATCAGTTCCCTTGCTCCCCTCCAAGCTGGGGACGGACAGCTGCCTGACCTTCCCGGCAGGGGGCTCTTGGTCGTGAGCACAGGACCCTCCACCCATCCCAAGGACCTCCTCCGCCCAGACGCAGAAACACGGGTTTAGGAGATAAAAGAAACAGAAGGACATCAAGGTAGATTTCACAGGAACCCAAATGTGCTCTTGGTGTCTTGTAAGGAGGAAACTTCCACGGAGGCAAAGGCTGCATCTGCTGGTGGTGGCAATGCTTCTGAGGGACCTGGGAAGGGGCCTCCAGCACAGAAGTTTTGAGAAAGCAATGAGAAATTGCACCCTTCCCTTTTAACCTGACCACAGTGCAACTCACCCGGGATTACTGGCGTGGATTCTCAGATGGAGGCTGAGTCTGGAATGTCTGTATTCTTTTGTGACTTCAGTTGGCTTTTGCACCCCTGGGACTTGTCTTTTGTCTCAGTGTAGCAGAAACAAGCCAGGTATACCGTAAATGATATTTTTATGAGTCACCCAAGAAATTTTGCGGGGCTCAAAACTTTTTTCTATAGAAAATACAGACAATGCCCCTAAAACTGCCCACGCAGATAATGAGAATCTGAGCTCAGGAGACAGTCAGCCTTGGAGACATCTGTTTCAGTCAGTAATTCCAGTAGGATCCTGATGGTTTTTTAGTTGACGCCATTGGAATGATATTATTTTGACAGCTTGCATTTGCCTTCATTGTTTTCTTGTTGTTGTTGTATCTGGGTGGTTTTTTTTGGGGGGGGTGGGGAATGAGAATTTGCTTTAAATGTTCAAGTTCATACATGGGTATCACAATATTCTTTGTTAACGATTGAAGCAATTATGTGCCACTAATTTTATTTGATTAACTTTTTAAAAGTTTTACTTGGTAGTTTGTCAAGACAAACTACTGTTTTTTTAAAACAGAGGAATACTGTATCTCTGACTTCCTGGGGGCCTGCTTGAAAGTCAGGCACTGCCATCTCCATAGGCTCAGGCAGGCATGGTGACCTCAGCATCTGTGGATGTGGGCTTGCAAGGAGCACTAAGTAGAACTGTAGGAACCTGAGGCTGCTTCTAGCATCCTGTGAGGTCTCCAGTGTCCGGGGATGAAGCATGTTTCCTGCATCCCAGATCATGTGTTTCACCATGTTAGACTGAGCAGACGTGACAAAGGTGACAGAAAGGTCAGACTTGGTTTAAGGCCACTTCGTTGTCTCTTTGATCTTGGGTGGCCTTGGCCTGCAGCAGCTTGAAGCAGGATTTCAGTTCCCCAGCCAGAGATTGAAGTTAGGCCGCAGCAGTGAGAGCACTGAATCCTAGCCACTAGGCCACTAGGGACAGTGGCCAGTGACAAGGCCCTGGCCCGTCAGCTGTGTAGAAATGAATTTCCACAAAGAGATGGAAAGTAGTGAAACAAGTGAAGTGTTTATTAGGAGGAAAAGAGTACCTGTGAATAGACTCACACGGGTGGGCTCAGAGAGTCGTGCCCTCGTGGTAGTTTGAATCACATTTATGGGACATTTCTTCTGGGTTTACTGTGGCCAATCATCTTGCTTTGCCTGGTTCTGAGTCCGTATGTGGTTTATCTCAGGGTCCTCCCCTGTGTGCGTGTGCTCCCTTAGCCAAGATGGATTCCAGCACAGAGACCTATGGGAAGGCTGACATCACCTACTATGGGGTGGTGCCCCTTCCCTTTTGACCTTCAAGGAGTCTTTCTGCACATGTGTGGTCAGAAAGGTCCCCTTGACTTCGAGAATGAGGAATATGTGGTCTTTATCTTTTATCTGGGCAGGGCTCAGCTCCTCCTATTATCCTCCTGCTGTTATGTTCATCTTGGAGTATCTGTCCCCAGGGGACAAACTCTAGCGGCTCAGCCTGGGGCCCATGTATCTCCTGTCTCATCTTGGCATCTCCTGGAAGAAGAAAGATGCTGGTGTACCCTGGCTGGTAGAGCAGGACAGTTAGCTGACCGGCAGCAAGATCACTATCAGCCTCCCCTGCTCCCCAGCCCAGGACACAGGCATCGTCCCCACAGAGGTCTCTGCAGTGACTTCACCACGACCATCTCACCCGATCCATGGTGCCAGGGCCCTGGCGGGACAGAGCTGGCAGCAGCAGAGGTAGGATGCAAACCAGGTCTCTGGCTTTAGCCTAGAACCCACCTGGTTTTCAACATCCATGCCACTGGCTCACTGCCCCATTGTGTGTATCCACATGTGAGCTTTCTTCTCTGCAGAAAGGGAAAACAGCACATTTTAAGACTTCACAGTTACTTCTACTTTATCAGATAGATTTTACCCCAGACTATCTCACAACATTTCTGTGTAATTACAGCTTTGATTATGCACTTCCCTTCTAAATTATTAAGCTTGCACAGACTTATTCAACCTTTTACTCACAGAAGTCTGTGAGAGCAATTAACACCAGACAATGTCTAGTCATTATTTAAAAGTATATATTTCTGCCAAACAATTAACTTAAAATTAGAAATAAGTGTTAAGCACTGTTCTTTAAATCATAAGGGCTTGTATGAGATTTAAAACAGTAAAAGTAAGGTTGTAGTAACGATACATTTACTTTTCAACTTAGCAATATCTACATTCATGTCAACATTTACAGTTACCAAAATAAAGACTGATATGAGAATCACTTTCACATGATATTTTTAAAGTCAGAATGGCCCAGTGGCTTGAGGAAGGAGCAGGCTTTCCCTTTTGGAAGGTCTGCATGGTGGATATCCAGATGAGCGTGTAACTACCTTATCCGATAAGGACACACATCTCCCCACACTTATCCAAATCCTGAAGTGTGCTTTCAAAATATGGCTCCTGAGGGCCCCTGGAAACTGCAGACAGACCCATTCGTTGTCAGGAGAGCAGAGTCGAAATAGCAGATAAAGAGGGAATCCTGCAGAGTTGCAGACAAATAGTACAACTAAAAATGTTGAATCAAATATTTAAAATATAATGCCCATTTGAGCCAGCAGAAAATAAGGGAATCTCCTGAAGGTCATAAAGGACAGGGAAGAAATCCATGGGGGTTGGGATCACTGGGGCACCAGCCTGGATGGCACCTGGTGGGAGGAAACCAGTCTCGGACGGTAAATGAGATTGAGGTTTATGGGCCATGAGGAAGGTCAAAGGAGACAACCTGGGGCCAGAAGAATGTGGTCACATCACTGACAATCCCACTCCATAAACGCAGGAAGCTTCGGGTCAAGCCAAGGAAAAATCCACAGGAGAAGGTAGGAATTGAAACCCACCCCCCCCACCATCCTAGCTATGGGAGGAACAGGAAGAACCCCCCCCCACACACACACACACACAATCTTGCATGAGAATTTCTATCCAAAGGCCTGTACTCATGGGAACTTGGGCAGGAATGTGGCCTCAATCCCTCCAAATTAGTTGACAGTGCTTCCAATTCAGTAGTACTAAAGCACCTGGAAAAGGCAAATGTGTATCCTTGTTAGAGAAAAGTTCTTTTTAAACCCCATTTTTGAAGACTCCCCACAGCTAAAGTTCCAAGGAGCATGAATTCATACTCATGCCGACAAAATTATTAAACAGATGAGAAAAAAAAAAAAAAAAAAAACACTCCACGAGTGAGAATTTCCAGAAACCACAAACTCTGTTTGAAGTCAGATTTATGGAGTTTGTATATATTTTATTTATCAGGTTTAGAATACATAAAATTATTGTCTTTAATATGTTTAAAGAAATAAGAGGGCAATATAAAAGTATAGCAAAAGAAAAAGAGATTATGAAAATTTATGAGGCAGCAGATTTGATGAAGAATAAAATAGAACTTCTAAAAACAAAAAGATACAAATACGTACACACATGCATTCCAAGTACAAAGCCAAAGGACAGGATAAAAGCAGATTAGTTACAAATGATGAGATATTGGTATAAGATTGCTCTGAATAAAATTACCCAGAAAACAACTCAGAGAGATGAAATGAGAGAAAACAGAAGGTAAGACATGTGGAAGATGTCTCTTTGGTTAGAAGGTAGAAAATGACAAGAGACTGTTGTTCTCATTAACCCAGACAAGATGTATAAGCCACAGAGTCACCGTCTTTCTAAACCAGTCAGAGAGCTGAGGATGCAGCTACAAAAGGAGAGGAGAACTGAGATAAGTCAGCCAAAGGCATCCTGGATTTTCATCTGCCAAGGTCTGGTCATAAGCAAGAGACCTGAGAGAATCCTCCACTCTCCAAAACACTTCAGGTTTTCCACTGATAATAGCTACAGGTGGGACAGGAAAGCTGAAAGGAATCCCTCCAAGGCATTCCAGGCAGAACAGAGTCTTCACAAGTTCCAAAAGCCTGTGGCTGGACCAGAAAGTAAAGGGAACTCTCCAACAATGTACAAAGCTGTCAGTAGAGTTGTAAATCAGAGAGAGATCCATCATGGTGTGGAAAGCTGGTGGAAAACATGAATAAATTTGGGGAGTCTTGGTAGCGTTCACACCTAGAGCATTGCAGAAGGGAAAATTCTGAGCTGACTCTCAAAATATCTGTAGCTAGTAGTGAACTGAAACAAACTAAACTTGCCCAAAAGCTCAGACCCAGTTTAACTATAGAACAAATTTACTCCGTCACTCCAAACCAGTGACCTGACACAAGAAAAAACTCTTTTCTAAAGGGAAATATTATTTACTTTAGACTTAATTGTTCTAACATCTCATGATGAAGAAAGAAAACAGATAATAGAAGTAGAACTGTAGGTGGCCAAGATGTTGGAATTATTTGACAACATCTTTAAAATAACTAGAAATATGCTAAATGATCTATTAGAAAAAGTGTGCAGTATGGATAAGGAGATGGTGAATTTCAGCAGACACAAAGAAACTACAAAAATGAATCAAGTAGAAATTCTAGAAATGAGAGAGTATCAGAAATAAATATTTGATTGGTTTTAATAACAGAATGACTCAGCAGAGGAAATAATGAGTGAACTTGAGGACAGGTGAATTGAGGTTAAAAAAGCAAACCAAAAATAAGAAAGCAAACAAACAAAAAAAAACAGAATAGATAAGAGTGTCTTAATTTATGGGACAATATCAAATGGTCCAACATATCTGTAATTGGAGCCCAAGAAGGAAAAAAGAGAACAGAAGAAATATTTAATTAGATATTTGCTGAGAATGGTCTAAATTTGATGGAAGACATCAACACACAAATCCAAAAAGCTCAGGAAACACTGATCTGGAAAAATACAAAGGACACACACACACTAACACACACACACACATATCCCACTCATACACAAACAAATGTCAACCTAGAATTCCATCTCTTACCAAAATAGCCTTAAAAATAAAGATAAAGCAATCTCAAACTGTTCCATCCAATAATTTCATTCTTGAAATGGCAAAATTATAAACTGGGGAGACAGAATAGTGGTTACCAAGGGTCACTGATGGAGGCAGAGAGGAGAGAGAAGTTACTAAAAAGAGCAACATGAGAGATCCTAATAGTGACGGAATAGTCTGTATCTTGATTGCATTAGTGCTGATATCTTGGCTATAATATTTTACTGTAGTTTTGTAAGATATTATCATTGGAGGAAACTGAGTAAACGATGTATGAAATCTCTCTCTATTTCTTACCATTGCATGTGAATCTACTATTTTCCCCAAAAGAAAAGATTAATTTAAAAAATTGGAGGCAAAATAAATCCATTTTTAGAGATGAAAGTTAAGAGAATTTCTCCCCATCAGAACTTCTATACAAGAAATACCAAAATAATTTCTTCAGACTAAATAAAAATTATATCAGATTCAACCCCAAATCTGTAGGAAGCAATGAAGAGCACCAAAAATGTACAAATTTGTATAAATTTAAAAGACCTTATCAATGTGAATGTGTATTCTTGGAATTGTACATATGTATCTGTGAATAGTAAATTTCATAATTTAAAAAAGTAGAGAGAGAAAAAAATCAAGGGAGGTAATACCATCTGGAGACTGTCACACATGCTATGCTACACACAGGAGGAGTGAAAAGAAGTGCTCTTTTGACAGCAGGAGTCTGACAGTGATAAATAAATATGGTTGGTAAGTCAGAGGGGTCCCATGCAGAGAAGCTTAAAAATGCAAGAAGAGGAGTTGGCTCTTGTGAGGTCACCTAATGCTCCCAGGTGTATTAAAGCCACTTGTCAAAACTTGTGTTAATAGCCAAATTGGGGAAAGATTTTATTGTTGCTAATATTAACACCTTGTAAATCAGTGTCTGAAATGTACTTGTGTGAGGTCCGACAGAACAAACACAAAACCAAAAAACAACATCAGTCACTAATTCACTCCAAACAAAAACCTATTTGAGACAAATTACAGACCTAAATGTAAAGCCTAAAACAAAACAAAACAAAAAACATAGAAGAATATATTTGTGACCTTGAGGTAAGAAAACATTTCTTGTGAGACAAAAGGTGTGATCATAAAATCAAAAATGATAAATTAGACTTCATCAAATACACAAAAATTCTTCATCATAAAACATTATCAATAAAATAAGAAAGCAAGTCACAGACTGTGAGAATATGTTCATAAAACAAAGTAGTTGTATCCAGAATATATAAAGAACTCCTGAAATTCAATAACAAGGAGACAGCCCAATTTTAAGAGGCAAAGGCACACAGGCACTTCACAAAAGAAGGTATATAAGTGGTCAATAAGCACATGAAAAACTGTTCAACTTCATTAATCACCAAGAAAATGTACATTAAAAACCCAATGAGGTGTTACCACATGCTCCATTAGAATGTGTAAAATGCACAAGGTTGACCACAGCAAATCTGGAACAGCTCTAGGGCAGCCAGACCCTGCACATGTTGGCGGGACTGTGAAACATACAGCCATTTTGGCGAAGTTTCAGTTTCTCGAAGTGTTAAATCTACTTCTATGACCTAGTAATTCCACTCCTGGTGTGTGTGCAAAATAAATGTGTATGTATGTCCATGCAAAACCTCTTATAAGACTTTTATAACCGTCAAACCTGGACGGTTGATCAACAGAATGGATAAGCTCTGCTTGTTCATACAGTTGATTAGTACTCAGTGAAATTTTTTTAAAAAGGAATAGATGACTGATAAGCATGTAACAGGTGTAATTCTCAGAATAATAGGATGACTGGAATAAGCCAAACAGAAAAGCACATACTGTATAATTCAATAGGTATAAATGTCTAGAATAAGCAAGAGACCCATGGTTTCTGGGTGGGAGGGAGGGACTGGGAAGGTGAGGCAGCAGATGTGTGCTGGTGAAAGTGCTCTGTGCCTTCGTAGTATTCATAGAACCTCATGGAATACTCTACTTGATATCTGAGCATGTCAATGTGTGTAAATTATATTCAAAAATTATCTTCCTTGTGTGAATTTGGATCATTTTGCCACCCCCTGTCTGAGAGAGCAGACCTGAAACCTGAAGTTGCCTTCACAAGGAAATTTCTAGAGGGAAAGAAAGAAACCATGCTCCTCCCTCTGTGATCTCCTACCACCACGGATCTCTCCGGTCCATGGACAGCGAGGTAGCTGACCCAGCAGCATGGTTGCTCTCTGGGAAAAGATGACTATTCATCCTGATGGAGTTCCAGAAAGAAGGGAATAGACACCAGCTGGGGTTGTTACTTTAGGTGTCAGCTTGGCTAGGCTGTGCTGTTTCTTTGGTCAAACACCGGTATACCTCTTGCTGTGAAGGTACTTTCTAGATGTGATTAACATCTACAGTTAATTGACTTTAAATAAAGGAGATTACCCTTAATAGTGTGGGTGGGCCTCATCCAATCAGTTGAAGCCCCAAGAGCAAAGACTGAAATTTCCCAAAGAAGGAGCTAGACTGAAGTTTCCCAAAGAAGAAGCTATTCTGCCTCAAGATGGCAACACAGAAACCCTGCCTTACATTCCAGCCTGCAGCCCTGGGGAATTCAGACTTGAGACTGCCGTGGCAAATCTTACCTGAACTCCCAGCCTGATCCATGGTCTTCAGACTTTCTGGCCCCCAGAATCATGTGAGACAATTCCTTAAAATAAATTCCTCTCTCTGTCTCTATATATCTATAGCTAGTAGTATAGATTATATATAGATATATGTAAATATATAGATAATTTATATAGATATCTCTACATATATCTATATATCCAGAGATATGTATAGAGAGACTATAATCACACTTATCTGTCTATCTGTCCATCCATTCATCATATCACGGTCCTCCAGAAACACTGAGCCACATTCCCTGACATATATGTCCTATTCTCTGTGTCTCCGGAGAACCCAGACTAACACACCAGCTGTATTTCCCTCCGCCCCAGCCCAGCATCCTGAGTCAGAGGAAGCAGGTGGCCCAATGTGAAAGGTCATTTATTTGGAAGGAAGCATTCGTGAAGTGATTGATGGGGGTGTCTTCCAGCTGGCATGTTTGTGGACAGGGGCATTCATATTTATGAATCCGGAATCCCTGGAATGGGGTGTTGTACTGCTCACCACATAATTCATCCTGATGTACCTGTTCATTATTTCCCCCATGAAAAATAGTGGTCAGATGCAAAATTGTTAAACCACAATCTTTTCTCCTGGTGTTTTTGTGCTTTTTAATCACAATGTACCTCTTTCTGCTGAGGGCCATTGAATTGTTGAGTACTATAGCATGAACTCAGCAGGTGGGTGAAGGTCAACATCTCATAGTTATCGTGGGAGTAGCTGCTTGAGTGTGACGGGAAACCCAGAATGAAGGGGGTAAGGGGACAGGGGGCTTTGTCCATCCCACCTGGACCACACCCACACAACCACACAGTGCAGGCAGGGGGCAGCCCCGCCCCACCCTGCCCCTCAGGATATATTAAGCCCTTGGCTTCTGTGTCCCCAGAAGGTCCTTTCTGTGGTCACATGTTTGCCTCTGAAAGCCATGGCATCCTCCATCTAGTACGTGGTGCGCAATACAGACCCTAAGATCCCACGATGAATCCCAGCTGCAGCCTGAGATCCTCAGGGTATGAGAGGGTGTGGGGTTGTAATGCGCACACAGTTCAAAAGACAGTTGCATCCAAACTGGGATAGGCCACAGGCTCCAGAGCAGGAGTGTAAGGCGGCGGCTTGCGGAGGAAGCCAGGAGGAGCTGCCCTCACCAGGACCTTCCGTTATTCCACCGTAGACCCTGATGCTTCCCCACACCGACCGCTGACCACCAGACAGAGGTACCCGTGCTCCTGCCCCTCTACCCCCTCCGCCTCTTCTCCTTTCTTCCTTCCTCATCAAAGGCACAGACAGACGGGACCCAGGTGGGGCCTGACACCCCCACCTTAGAGTTGAGGCACAGGGAGCCTTGGGTCCTTTCTCGCTCATCATTAGTGTGTTTACTTCACTGCCTCTACAATCACCTGCTCAGTTTTACTTGTCGCTGTGGTTGACTGTCTGGGGGGTCCAGGGGAAGATTACCGTCACTTACCCATTGTTTCTCCAGTCTCGTCCCCTCCCACTCCTACCCCAACTCATCTGCACTGAGCACGCTGCTGGGTGTGCTCCGTCCCCCTGGCTTTGTTCCCCATATTTCGCATCCAGGGATTCCCTTCCCATCAGTATCTTGGACAAGGACAAATCTTCCCAACACAGCCAAAGCTCGCCCTCTTTGCAGCTTTCCTCTTGCCCTGCCCTGAAGAGGCTGCCTCCTGCCCACCCCCCTCCACTGCCCTCCACCCCCCAGGCCCTGCACTTGGCCCCTCAGCTCTGGCCTGAAGACCCATCACCTGCTTCTCTCCTGTAGCATCAGTTGGATTGTGTGCACCAGCCGTGTGCCTAAGAACTGCCCAGGAACCACGCAGAATATCAATTTCTCCAATAATGGTTCCAAATGATCTGCAAGTAGCCCACCATGGCTGGCTTCCTATGAGCGATAATAATGTCCTCTAAGGTCGAAGGGGAAGAAGTTGGTGGACAGGACACCGTGCATGGCCCTCCTGCTGTGAGTGAACCTTATGGAGAACCAAGGTGAGGGGCTCCAAACTCAAGTACGACTCAATCCCCACAGCCAACTTTTAATTTATCTGTCTTTATGGGATCAGAAAGTTGCTTGTAAAGTCAAAAAGAACCCAATATAATAAAATTGAATAACTTTTTGGTAATATAATACAAATCAAAATGCTGCAAGTAGTTTCAGAAACAACCACCAGCTTCCAAGAATAAATATCAGGATGGGTGCTTACTCATTTTAAGGATCTTGCAGAATAATTTAATGGTGTATATTCTACAGTCCATTCATTTTGTTGTTTCTGAACCTCAATTCCCAATGCGGTCCAAGTGATTATAGGGATGTTGCAGGAATGATTCTCCCCACAGCTAGAAACACACATTTGGGGATTACCACATGTCACAAAACTATCTTGAAATAAAGACAGCCAATGTTCCATAATAATTGTAAAGACAGATGGAGGGAAAGGGAAACTCTTGTCTGTGAACCCCTTCCACATGTTGGCCTGTCCTCCTGGACAGATTACAGATCATGCAGGTGGTGGGTAAGGAGATGCCATCCCTGTGCCAGACCTCTGGGTACAAAGTTCTGTGCAGCCCCTGACCTCACCACAATTTGACCTTGGCCATATCTCTTCGAATCCTTCACTCTCCACATCTGGGAAACAGGTGACAATAGGATGACCCCTATAGGTTGTTTGAGAGATTGTGAATGTGAAAGTCTTAGCACAATATCCAACTACAGTTAATGCACAATACATGTTACCTTCCATATGTTTGATTTCATGTTCATAACAAGCCTATGAGATAGATCTCTTAACCTCTGTCTTAAAAACTGAATAATTGAAACCAACCCTGCATTCCCCAGAAAGCAGAGCCTGGGGAAAGGATTACGTGCTGGTGCTGTACTGGGGCATGAGACACCAGGGCTGCCATTTTCATTTGCTCCATAACAAATGCAGACTGGCGGGCTTAAACAACAGACCTTTATTTCTCACAGTTCTGGAGATCAAGGTGTCTGCAGATTTGGCAAGGGCCATGTCCTTCCTGGTTTGCAGATGGTGGTCTTCTCGCTGTGTCCTAATGTGACAGAGACAGAGACAGAGACAGAGAGAGAGAGAGAGGAAGTAAGTTCTGGTGTCTCCTCTTTTAAGGACACTAATCCCATCACAGGACCCCACCCACATGACCTCATGAAAACCTAATTACCTCCAAAAGACTCCATCTCCAAATACCATCTCACATATGAATTTGGGGGGCGGGGGTCACATTCAGTCCACAGCAGCAGGGAAGCAGTGCCAGGGAGAGCCACAGCCAGGTAGGTGCTCAGCAGGTGAACCTGCTCTGCTGTGCAGGATGGCTCCAGGCAAAGCAGCCCCCAGGCAGAAGGAAAAAGGGGGAGTGTGTGCTCCTGTGTCCTGGGTCATGTTGACCAAATTTTTCCCCAAGTTAACGGGACTGCACTTTCCTGGGACAGCTGCTCGGGAGCCAGGTCCCAAGCCTTTGACATTTTAACAGGTTCAAGAAGTGGTACCAGTACCAGAGACAAGGGCAGGGAGCCGCTCAGCCTCAGGCCAGCGCTGATGGTGCTGGAGCAGGGCTTCCTCTGGGCAGGCAGCTGGGGTCCCCGGGAGGCTCAGGAGATGCCTCGTGGCTCAGGCAAAGCCAGGGCTGAGGGTCCTGGGCAGAGAGAGGCTCTGAGAAGGCATCCTACGGATGCGATGGGTGCACAGGAGCTTGGTCCACAGTGAACGCCTCACCTGAACCAACTTCAGGAGGCTAGGCTCTACCCTCTGTGGGACCAGACCTTCATGCTCAGCCTCACGGCAATATGAGGAACGTGCACTCTGCATGAGCCTTGCCCAGTGGAGACGCCACAGGATCTGAGCAAGGGGAGCCCAGCCCTTCCACCCTGGGGCCTTGCAGGCACCCTTCTGATAAGAGCCACTGGTGTCCTCCCCTTCTCCGGTCTGTCCAGGTCCAGAAGGACTGACTCCAGCCACTCTTGACCCAGGCCTGACCTGCCTCTGTTCCCAGGGAGATACTTTTCACTATTTTGCAACATATGGGAGAAATGGATCCAGAATAGTCTTCAAATAAGTACAAAGGGTGCTTCTCTGGTGGTGCAGTGGTTAAGAATCCACCTACCAACGCAGGGAACATGGGCTCGAGCCCTGGCCCGGGAAGATCCCACATGCCGCGCGGAGCAACTAAGCCCATGCGCCACAACTACTGAGCCAGCATGCTGCAACTACTGAAGCCTGCGCACCCTTGTTCTGCAACAAGAGGAGCCACGACAATGAGAAACCTGCACACTGCAACGAAGAGTAGTCCCCACTCACCGCAACTAGAGAAAGCCTGAGTGCAGCAACAAAGACCCAACGCGGCCAAAAATAAAAAACAAACAAATAAATAAATTTATTAAAAATAAATAAGTACAAAGTATTCACCCAACAAACAGATTGCCCTGTATATATACAAAGGTCTCTACGAGGAGTACAAATATGTTAACCAAAGTTCTATTTCCACACATTTGGGAAAGGTCACAGCATTACCACCCGACGCACAGAAAGCCACAAAGGCCCAGCCGGCGGGGTTTAGAACTGGCCGGCTCATCCTGCTGCCTGTCACTGAGCTGTTGGCCCCTTGTACTTGGTGGGGACTTTCTGAAAGGTCCTCAAGAAAACCCTGAACGTCTCATTTTGACAAACGTCAAGCTTCTCAGCAACTGTCTTGGAGCCTGGCACGTGGACTTTGCCTGTTTGGGAGAGAATTTCATCCCAAACCATGTGGCACGGTTGTATGCCATTTTGTTTTGGGGTCAAATTCCACTGTAAGAAACAGCTCTTCTAATCTGTTTTCTGACTTTGCTGTAGTTTATACCTCACACAACCATTACATCTCCTTGTCCAACAGAACCAGCTAGAATTCTGAAGCTTGAAACCACGCGAGATAGAATAGAGCCTCTACTCTATCTGTACTTTGGACAGTTGAGATAAAGTACCTTTAAGCACTTTATTGAGGTATGATTGACATAGAAACAGCTGTACATATTTAACAGACATGACTTGATAAATCTGGAGATAGACACCCATGGAACCATCATCACCACCTAAGTGTAATAGGTGACATCCATCACCTCCCAAAGTTTCCTCTTTTCTTCCCCTTCTCTTTCTCCTCCTCTTCCTCTTCCTCCTCCTACTTCCTAATATTTTTTTGTGTGTGATAAGAACACTTAACGTAAGATCTACCCTCCTGGCAGATTTCTATGTATGCAATACAGTACCACTAACGGTAGCCGTTATGCTGTACAGTGGATCTCTAGGACTTATTCATCTTATAACTGGAACTTTGTACCCTTTGATCAATGTCTCCCCATTCCCCCCTCCCCTCCAGCCCTCAGCAACCACCTTTCTCCTCTCTGTTTCTATGGCTTTGACTTTATGAGGTTCTCAATATCGATGACGTCATATAGTATTTGTTTTCCTGTGTCTGGCTTATTTCACTTAATATCTTCCAGGTCCATCCGTATCGTCGTGAATGGCATCTCTTTAGTTTGTCTTCTACTATGTGGGATCCATCACTGGACACGATGTTCCAGGTTTGGTTTCTGAGTGTGAAATGGAATAAGATAGAGAGATCCATAAGCGCAGACGTAGCTCATCTTATTGGGATCTTACAGGATGAGAAGAGACGACAACTCCGGTTCTCCCAAAGCTCCCGTGAGGTGGCTACTCTTAGGTCAGGAAACCGAGGCACAGGAAGGCTAAGTAGCCTGCCCAAGGCCACATCACACTAGCACCGTGGGTCATTGTCCAGGACACCAGGCCTTGGGGGCCCAAGCTTGGTCACTTGTCTGGTTGACATGTATGAAGTTCCCCCGATCCCCACCTCTGGCCCTGTGCTAGCACCAGACTTCACAGGCATCGTGTGGGACATGGGTCACTGCTCCAGCCTGGGCAGGGCTTTTAGTTTCCCAGTTCTGTGGATAATGTGGCTACTTACATGCTATTCCTCTGAGCACCGTGTCATAATACTCTGACCTGCAGAACTGTAGATTCCCACCAGTGATGCTGACAGATGCTGTGGGCGGGGCCTGGCCAGGGTCCGTTCTCATTGGTGATGTCAGCGTCATACGGTCACCAAGCATGTCAAATACGACATCTCTCATTGTGAAGGTAACCTGGTTACCAACATCATGCACAGCTGGTCCTTAGTATTTGCGGATTCCATATTTGTGCATTCACCCACTTGCTAACATTTATCTGTAACCCCAAATCAATACTCTTGGTGTTTTTATGGTCATTGGCAGATGTGCCCAGAGCAGTGGGAAATTTGAGTTCCTGACACACACGGTCCCAGCTGAGGGGGAACCAAGGGACTCTGCCTCCTGGTCTCGGCTCTCACCCTGTAAACAAGCGTCCTTTTCACAGTTTATTTAGTGACACAGTTTTCTCATTCTTGTGCTTCTCGTTGATGACTTTACTGTTTAAAATTGCCCTCGAGCATCATGCTGAAATGCTGCCCAGGGTCCTAAGGACAAGAAGGCTGTGATGTGCCTTTTGGGGAAAATACATGTGTTAGATGAGCTTTACTCAATCATGAGCTACAGAGATGCTGGCATGAGTTCAATGTTAATCACTCAACTATACATTAAACAAGTGTCTTCAAACAGAAACACACATAAAACCAGGTTCTGTATTGATCGGTTCACAAAAATGTGTGCCCAGAGACGTGCAGGAGCCTGGCTCCATGTTTCCACAGGAGCCATGACTCAGCACTAACTCAGGGTTCAAGGAGGTTTCATAAAACAAACTATCAATGATATCGTTGCCTAGACCAGGGCTCAGTGAACTAGACCCTTGGGCCAAACTGGGTCCACCTGCTGCTTTTGTTTTGCTGGAACTCAGCCACCAGGCTGTTTGTTTACTATTCTCTGTGGCTGTCAGCAGACTTGAGTCCTGTGATAGAGACCAAACAGCCGTAAAGCCTAAATATCTGGTCCCTTACAGAAAATTTCTCCACCTTGTGTACAAACATGATGTGGCTTCCTGGTGAAAGAGAACCAGGCTCTGCTTCCAACATGCCCCTGACCCCTGACCCCCAATTTCAACTCCTAGCTCTGCTGCTCAGCAGCTTAGCGCAGGCTGCTCAACCTTCCTGACCCGCAGTTTCCCAATTCCACGCTAAAAATCAGATACTTCAGGGTTGTCTCTTAAATTCCTTGATACTATAATCTTGTTGAAAGTGGGAAAAAGCGTGTGTGCTTGTTTTTTTAAAATTTTTATTGGGGTACAGCTGATATACAATGTTGTGTTAGTTTCAGGTGTACAGCAAAGTGGTTCAGTTATACATATACATATGTCCACTCTTTTTTAGGTTCTTTTCCCATATAGGTCATTACAGAGTATTGCATAGAGTTCCCTGTGCTGCACAGTAGGTCCTTATTAGTTATCTATTTTATATATAGTAGTGTGTATATATCAGTCCGAATCTCCCAATTTATCCCTCCCCTCCCTCCTTTCTCCCCGGTAACTGTAAGTTTATTTTCTACATCTGTGACTCTATTTCTGTTTTGTAGGTAAGTTCATTTGTACCCTTTTTTTAGATTCCACATATAAGCGATATCATATATTTGTCTGACTTATCTTTGAAACCCTATTCACAATAGCCAAGACATGGAAGCAACCTAAATGTCCCTCAACAGATGAATGGATAGGAAGAGGTGGTACACATATACAATGGAGTATTACTCAGCCATGAAAAGAACAAAATATTGCCAGTTGCAGCAACATGGATGGACCTAGAGATTGTCATACTGAGTAAAAAGGAATTATTTACTTGAACTTTTTACTTCAGCATTGCGTATAGTCACCAAAATGGTAGATGCTGCTGGTGGCCCCTCACCTGATATATATATATATATTTTTTTTCTTCCCTTCCAACTGTGGTAAGCAGAAAAATTACTCCCCCCAAAAAAGGATGTCCATATCTTAATTCCCGGAACTTGTGGGTACATTACCTTAAATGGCGGAGGGAAATTAGTGTTTTTGATTCCTTCCTGATCTTGAGATGGGAGATGATACTAAATGATCAAGATGGAACCAAAGTAATCTCAGGGTCCTTAACAGTGGAAAAAGGAGGCAGAAGAAGGAGAAACAGACAGATAAAAACTCAGAAGAGACTTGACTGGGTTTTGCTGGCTTTCAAGATAGAAGGAAGCCACAGACCCAGGAATGCAAGCAGCCTCTGTGAGCTGGGAAAGGCAAGGAAACCTTCTCCCCTAGACTTCCAGGAGGATTGCAGCCCTGCCCGCACCTTGTCTGTAGCCCATTAAGACACGGCAGATTTCTGACCTCTAGAACAGAAAGAGAATGAATGGATATTGTTTTGAGCCAACAAGTTTGTGTTAACTTTTTCTACAGTAGCAATAGGAAACTGATACACCCATAGGATTCTCATTTTGGAGCAGCAATGAACCCAATTAAGGAAGTATATTTTCTAGCCTCCTTTGAACATGGGGTGGCCATGTTACTGAACCTGGACTTGGGTCCACTTGCCCACACAGTAAAGCCAGTCTACTGACACTGGCTTGTGGTGAAGGAAAGTGCAGCTTTTACTGTAGGGCATCAGGCAAGGAGAATGGGCAGCTCACGTTCAAAAGACCCAAACTCCCTGATGGCTTTCAGGGAGAGGTTTTTAAAGACAGTGTGAGGGAGGGGGCTGCCAGGTGTGTGGTCAGCTTGTGCACAGTTCTCTGATTTGTTGGTATCAAGGTTGAGTTTTGAGCATCACCAATCTTCTGATTTCAGCCGGTCTGGGGTCTCTGTGCTTGCAGCAGCAGTTTCCATCGGGTGGGTCTGCTCCCTGTAAAAACAACTTAGGAAGATGTGTCAGGCCCTTATCTCTATCTTTCAGGGAACTGGGAGTTCAGTGACTCTGTGATGTGGCTGGTCTATAGTCTAAATTGTTACCTGTCTCCTGGCCCAAAAGCTAGTCTGTGTTTCTACACCTTCACATTTCCTGATCATTAACTCTTGAGCCAGCCTTTTGAGACTCAGGGGAGACCTGAGAGACTAAAGCCTTTTACTACAAAGGACAGGTACACAGGGGCTTCTGTGTGATTTTAATTCCCCCTTCACTTTGATACTCCTCAATCTTGAGGGGAACAAGTTTGGGACAAGAAAGGGAACAAAATTTTTGCTAGAGAGGTTAATCTTAAACTCGGCAGAGGAACTCGGTTTTAGGGGAACTTGGTTTCAGCCGTGTGATTTTATTCTGACAAATGAGTTGCCCTTGGGTGGGCTTTCTGGGAAAGCTTTAAAAGGCAGAAGGCTCAGCTGGCACTTACCACTTTCCCTTTCCCTTTCTGCTCATTATTCTTGCTGCCTAGAATTTAGATGTGATGGCTGGAACTGCAACAGCCATCTTGTAACCACAAGGAAAGCCAAGAAAATAGCAGACACTGTGTTCCTGATATCACTGAGCCACTGAACCAAGGCCAGCAACAACCTGCCTCTGGAATTCTCATTAGGTGAGAAAACAAAACTGCCAGTTTTTAAAAATGACTAAATTCAACATAGGAGCTAGTTGGTTACGACCCATGAAAGAGGATGGGGTAGGTCTCCTTGTACTGAGGTCCTATGAGAGTGGAGTTAAACGTGTGTGGTCATTCCCTCCAGCATCAAAGTGATCATGGGCGCCAGAGGCTCACTGTACTTGGAACTGACCAGGACTGTGGCTGTCTGGGTCAGCTGGTTCCCTTTCTGGTTCTCCCTGCTCCTGGTCAGGGTAATTCACCATCGTGTCATAATCAAGAAGGATCTTCTCATAACCCTTTCATCTTACAGAGGAGGAAATGGGCTCTTACACAAGGGCAGTGCAGACACTGGCCTATAATATGGCCCCCGGGGCAGGGCTCTGCCACCTGTAGGAATATGACCATCAAGAAATCGGGCCTCGGGCCACTGAATCAACCTCTGTGCACAAATTGCCCATCGGCAAAACCAGGACAATGAGGATTGTTAGATCCTTCTAAGTGAATCCACATACACACAGGGCTGAACAACAGTGGCTGGAGCACAGTGGTAAGCATTAAACAGTAAGATAGTTATTACCTGTGGAGGACGATGCCAGTATTTTACCAAATCCCCTCAGATCCCTCCCTGCCTTTGCGTCCACCTTCCCACTGGAGCTGTAGCTCTTCCTTGAGGCACTGACCTTGACCCATCCTCCACGTGCACAGACAGGAAATGCCCAGAGTTTAGGTCCTGCCACCCCACCCGAGTGGCTGGTGACCCAGTCCCAGGTGTGGGAGTGTGACCGCAGCATCCTTGTTCCGGGCTGGAACTGCACTGAGGCATAACTCACACCCCGCGGCCCCTCCAGGGTCAGGCTGGGGCTGTATCCCGCTTGACTTTTCCTCCTGGTCCAGCCTCGACTTCATGCCATTTCCTGCCTGCACCTCCTCCTCATCACACACACTCTATTCCTTGTCTCAGGTCTGCTTCTCGGGAACCTGACCATGAACATCACCAAAGGCTGCCAGCTCCCAGACGAGGACCCTCTGATTGGACCTGCTCTGCCGGCCCTTCCCTGCCCAATCGCATTTCTGGTCCTCACCTGTGAAGATCTGCGGAGCTGCAGAGAATGGGACCCACTGCTGGTCCCTCGTGGGGCTGGCCTGGGGTCCCTGCTCCACAAGCACCCCTGCAGGTTCTGTCCCAACTGTGTGAAGAGCCACTGTATTGCTTTCTTTTCTCTTCAAAGGCCCAGAAAATAAATCCTTGTTTCCCAAATGGTGTGGAAGACCACATGGAAAGTAAGCAGGTTAGAAGTCACCAGTAATCTCTTCAAAGAGCATCTGGACATGAGAAAGAGTCCTTTCTGTTCAGTTTGTAATGTCAATGTAAACAAGAGGGGAGTTGAAGTTTGTCCTCGGGCCCCCCTGAGACCCTACAGAACCTTTTTTTCTTCACTGGCCTGTGTTAGGTTCGCTTCAAGAAATGCAGGTGGTGGAATTCATGGGGTGGCCCTGATAATTGTACTGGAGCCGTACGTGAGGGCGGTGGGCACCTGGTGAGCCCTTGGGCACAGCACAGAATCCCTCGCCGAGGTGGGAGGTGAGGTAGGCACGGGTTGGAGGTCTGAAGGTCCAGGTGTGGTGGGGTCTGAGGGCCCAGGTGGGGTGGGGTCTGAGGGCCCAGGTGTGGTGAGTTCTGAGGGCCCAGGTGGGGTGGGGTCTGAGGGCCCAGGTGTGGTGAGTTCTGAGCGCCCAGGTGGGGTGGGGTCTGAGGGCCCAGGTGGGGTGGGGTCTGAGGGCCCAGGTGGGGTGGGGTCTGAGGGCCCAGGTGCAGTAGGGGAACATTGGTTTGAAATTGCACCAAACGGCAGTTGTATTTCTCCCCTCAGCATTGAGCTCCCCACATGTGGGCAAGCAGTTGGATTTACTTAGGACCCGTTTTTGAAAACAATGGAGATACTAACAGCTTTTTGTCAGAGTTGTTGTGCTAATGACCTGGGATAATACAAGGAAACCACTTTGCACATCATAGGCCAGTTACCAATGTAAGTGGCCACACCTGACACGTAAATATCGCTGATACTATAAGCTAGTGTTTAGTTTGCCTATTTCCCAGCTAAGCAGAAAATAAAATACGAATTTGCTTGTATATGTGAAATGTATATGCCAAGCACTTGAGTGTGGTCTGGGGAAAGAGGTGTTTCTTTCTGCAAGTCCAGTAGCCTGCAGTGTCCTGAATTACAAAGGTCCTTGATGCCAGCCCAGAACAGAGCTTCAACAAAAATGATTATTTTATCTGTCATTCTCTTCTTGTTTAGAAGACTTAATTGTGGTTTATCTCATATTGCTCTTGGAAAACTGGGGAGCTGACAATATCAGTTGCAATTGTGGGAAGCATTTTTAAGCAGATATTTATTTACATAATGTGCTGCTTCCAAAAACAAGCTCACCCAGACCAGATGTTTTTATCGTAAGCCCTTGGTATCTGTGGAAAAAAAAATGAAACAGCACAGTGAGCTGACCATTAAACAGTGGGATTTCAAGGAGCACACTCTTTGGTCCACGGCATGTGGGATCTTCCCGGACTGGGGCACGAACCTGTGTCCCCTACATCAGCAGGCAGACTCTCAACCACTGCGCCACCAGGGAAGCCCAAGGAGCACAGTCTTGAAAAGGATGTTTTGAATATTCTTATACATTTCTTAGTTCAAGGAACTACATTTACCTGAGAGAAGATGAATTGTTGGTTGTTTCGGAAAATAACAGTAAGGGTATTTGAATCTGTTTGGCCAAATTCACTCCCATTCCAAATATTTTTTTGTAATTTTTTTTTCCCCTAATGCTATTTATCTAAAGCTTGTGCTCTATCCTCCTGCTACTCTCTGAGGAAACTCTGGGAATGATAAACAAGGTATTCATTCTATCATAGTGACACCAGTGATCAAGATTATTTTTTTTCTCATTCTCTTAATGACTCTGGGTCTGGGTCTCTCCGATACCTTGGTCTGATTCTCGGACACAGCTGTCCGGAAAACCCCATGGAGAACAACCCCTCATGAGCTTTTTTTTTTTTTTTTAATAAAATTATTTATTTTATTTCTTTATATTTGGCTGCTTGGGTTCTTTGTTGCTGTGTGCAGCTTTCTCTAGTTGCAGCGAGTGGGGGCTACTCACTGCGGTGGCTTCTTTTGTTGCAGAGCACAGGCTCTAGGTGCACAGGCTTCAGTAGTTGCAGCACACGGGCTCAGTAGTTGTGGTTCACGGGCTCTAGAGCACAGGCTCAGTGGTTGTGGCGCACACGTTTCATTGCTCCGCGGCATGTGGGATCTTCCCGGACCAGGGCTCGACCCCGTGTTCCCTGCATTGGCAGGAGGATTCGTAACCACTGCGCCACTGGGGAAGTCCCCCCCCCCGCCACGCCGCCACCCCCGCCATGAGCTTTGATGGAGCCACAGAGCCCTACTCAATACAGTGACCCATGCAGCTGCCTGGAATTAATCTCTCTTTTTGGTTCTCTCTCTCTTTATGTATCTGGCCTTGCCATGATCTGAGGGTCTCTTCTGCTACCTTCTTCCATCTCTTTTTTGTTCTGTCTTTCTCTCTCTCTCCCACTTAGACTTGACAATCATTCCTTTTGCTTTCTCTCTCTTCTTCTAAATCATATTCCGTCTGTTTTTGTATCTCATGCTTTAACGTGCTTATGATTCTAGCTGCCCGTGTCATTCCACCTCTACATGCATTTGTGAGATAAACAAAACTGTGAATTTTATGCTTCAAATTAGTACTTTTCTGAATTACAAAACTTAATTTAGCCGGAGAGGGCACAGAGGCACAGGTACGCTCATAGATTATTGGTGTCACTCTAAATTGTTATAACTCTGAAAATAAATTTGCCAATATGCCTCCAGAGCCTAAAGTCATTAACCCTCTTTAACCTGGTAATTGAACTTCTGAAAATGTACCCTTTAAAACTAATCTGAAACTCAAGCATAAAATCACATACAAAGATATTTATGATGGCATCATCCTTAATTACCCCAAGTGGAAAAGAATGGAAACATCCCGTGATAGTAAAATAGTTTTAAAAATGGAAGTAAATACAACAAAATATTATTGTACAATGAGAAGAATGTTAGTGTAAAGCTGGGTGAGTGTTAAGATGGAAAAGTTGCATAAGGCCTGGCAGAGAATTTGAGGTCAGGATAGAAATAGATTAAGAGGTGGGACTCAGGACAAGTTTGAGTGACATGGGCATAGGTAATTGTGGGCGTTCTGGTTGAGTTCTGCGTAAAAAATGACCCCAAGCTTCGTGGGGTAAGACAGCAATCATTTTATTATGTTCACAAATCCTGTCGGTCAGGAAATTCTATAGAGCACAGGAGGGAGGTCCGAGGTCTCATTTGGAAAGACTTGAATGACTGGGCAGACCAGAGGCTGGGGACTGGAACCATCTGGATGCTTCCTCACTCAGACATCTGTTGCCTGGGCTGGGATGGCTTGAAGGCCAGGCTCACCTGGGACTGTTGAGTGGGGCACCCACACGTGGCCTCTCCCCACCAGCTTGGGCTTCTCACTGCATGGGGCTGGGTTCAGGAGACCACGTGGAGGCAGCACAGCTTTTATGACCTTGCTTCAGAAGACACAGGGTCACTTCCACCATTCTGCTTGACTGAAGCAATCACAAGCCTGCTCTCACTTAAGGGAAGGGGACACAGACTCAGCCCCTTAACTGGAGGAGTGTCAAAGAAGTTGTGATCTTTCTTCTTTTGCCTACAAGGACCTAAGCACCAAGGCATAAGTGGTTGGAGGAGATGTCACTGCTAAGAGTGTCCATGGTCAGAGACTTTAGAAATTGATAATGCAACTAAAGACCTTCCCTCTGCCTACAGCAGACCTGTTCAGCCTCCAGAGAAGCCAAAACACTTGATGCAGAGGGGCTTTCGGATCTTGTTTCCAGGAGAGCTAAGTAATAAGAGGGGTAGTAGTCCATGCTGGATAGTATAAAAACATTTCTATTTAAAGGTGGCAGGAATTACAACAAATTCTTGATTTCTGTGTTCACTTGTAGAAACTCTATTTTCTCTTTTATTAACCTTTGAAAATTTGTAAGCCGAAATTAAAATCCATGCCACGAGTCCTGAGATAAATTGGTTTATCATCAGATGCTCATTATACACAATTCTAGAAAGTTTCCAGGAAATAGATGTGAGTACATTATAGACTGGGTTTGTTCATACCCACCTGAGGAGTCCAGGAAAAAGAACACATAGGATCAGGGTCAATCTATAAGGTTGAAAGAAATACTCCTCTCTTTCTCTCCCTCTCTCTTTTTTGCTTTCTTAAATTTGACAGTAAATTTTATATAGTTATAAAAATGTAATTCATTCAATAATCATGCTGAATGGTTATATCCAAATCTCCTGACTCAATGATCTCCCATTCTGTTTTCTTGTGTCTCTCCAACGGCAAGTACTCTCATATCCTGTCTTGGATTATAGTTACTTATACATTAATCTAACCCACACTAGATTATATTCTAGTATGTTTTATGCATTTAGCACGTGGCCCAAATATATATTTTTAATTTAGTTAAATGGCTGTTTTCCTGCCTTATTTTTAGGTATGCACAAAAATTAGCAGTGAAAGTTTTCAACCCCTTTTGTATTTCCTTATACGTTTGGGGCATCAACTACAGTTGACCTTTGAACAACGAAGAGGTTAGGGGCATTGACCCCCAGTGCAATAGAAAATTCATGTGTAACTGTGCAGTTGGCCCTTTGCATATGCAGTTCTGCACCTGCAGGTTCAACCAACCATGGATTGTTTAGTACTATAGAATGTGTTTACTGAAAAAAAATCCGTGTATAAATTCACATACGTGTTGTTCTATACTTATTTATTCCATTTGCAATATAAAAAGTCTAAATTCATGATCATTCATAACTTTTATCTTTTAATTATGTTTTTAAAAATTTTTAACATGAATGGACAGAATAGTTTACTGTTCTTTAGGGAGTATTTATTGTGTTCTCTGAGAGCAACGCTATGAATATTACTGCATCGTCCAAGTTTTTGCCTGATGCCCTGGTCACCGGGTGCTGACTGTCTTCCTAGCAGCTATGGGAAAATTGAATAGGAACAGAAGCTCAGTAGGAAGCTGTGGATTATGTGGTCAAATCTTGTTACATTCTAAAATGCTGTTTTCTTACCTGAAAAATGGGATTTATGATACCTGTCTTACCTACATCATGAGGTTGTTTAAGAACAAGTGAATAAATAATGAACGTATAGGATAATTGTCATTGTACACACACTTCAATGAGACAAGTGGCAAATACACAACACCGGCACTGCTGTTCTCCCCACCCCAAGCCTCAGGTTGGTACCACTCATTGTAGTAGGACCCTTTGTCATTGACCTGGATTCAGCATCAGGATCTTTCTCAACACAGTGCTGACAGATTAAATTTGGCACCTGAGATAAATTTGTGTTAGGGAGTGTGGTTTCTGAGTGAGCAGAAATACTCACTGGGCACAGGGCTTGCAGCTTTTCCATGTCTGTGAGCACACCTCTGCTCATTCCTACAGAGGTGGCTCCCCACCCCACTTCTTCACCTCTTTGCCCTCCCTCGCAGGCTGCTTGATGGGGTCCTAAGAGTGACCAGGCGTGGGGCTGTGTACTGGTCAACCCTGAGCACCTCCTCCATTCAAACGCATCACTGACCCTCACTCTCCAGGCTGGATCTCAAGAGGAAATATATAATAAATCTCCCATTTCTTTCCACTGAAGACTGAGTCGCTTGATTACATTTCCCTGCTCTGTCATCTGGCTTTCTTAAAGTTTTTTTTGTTTGTTTGTTTGTTTTTTTTCTGAGAACACATTATTAAGTTTAAGGTTAGGTTGTACATGTTCCAAATACCTTATTCTGCCCCAACCACTACTTGAAACTTATAAGTAAATAACCTGGGATGCTTTAATGAGAGGTGGACAATATCTAAGAACACAATATGATGAATCCTGAGAGAGATTTCCCAGTTTCATAAAAATTAACTCTTTAGGCCCTTCCTGAAACCAAAGGAGGCAGGAAAAGAAAAAAAGAAAAAAGAAAACTTTGTTGAGGAGATGACTTTAAAGAATGTAATGCATGCCCTGCACCATTTGACTTCATATCTGTGGGTACTGCCCAGTGAAAGGTGTCTTTCTAGGCATCTGCCCTGCTGATGGGCTACGGAGGATATAAAAGAACCCATGTGAAATGCTTTAAACAGTTAAGAAGAGACTTGCATTTCTAGTATTGGAAGATGAGATAATGCAGACCAAATTTTCCACCAAGAGTAACAGGAAAAACTGAACACACTGTATGAGAAAATGCCCATCTGTTTATAGACATTGCAGAGCTCCTGAGATAGCAAGAATTTGAGGTCCAGGATGCCGGATGGAAGGAGAGGCACTGAAGAAACCCTGAGGGAGGTGTCACTTTCCCCTCAAGGCCTGTGTACTGGCTAAAAGTCTGAGTATCTGCAGAGCTTTCAGCAAAAATTGGATCTCAGAGCCCAACACAAAGGAGAAGGCCTTCAGCTGGGAATCCTGCAGGGTCACACTTAAGAATAAGGGTGAAACAGAAATAGATGAAGTCTCACAAAGAATGAAGCCTAGAGCCCCCTCGCCCCCCGACTGCCTGTCTCAAGGGAGAATAAGCCTTCCCTGAAGAATGATAGCACAAACCAGTGCCTCACAGGAGCTCTAATTTCTCATGCCTAAAGTTCTAAATGCAGATTAAAACAACAGGGGTGAAAACAAATAAGGACAGACCAAAGACAAATAGAAAAAACTAGGAACCAAACCACAGAAGATGCAGATATTGGAATGATCAGACACAGACTTTAAAATAACTGTGATTAATATGTTCAATAATTAAAAGCCAAGTTAGGAATTTCACCAAAGAACTAAGGAACAGTTGAAAGAAAACATCTAGATTGAATCATAGAAAGAATAAATGATGAAAAACATGGCAAAGAAAGAAGAGACTGAGTGACATTTCTAGAATTGGTGAGAAAACAAGAATGAACCAGGGGCAATCCTGAAAGGGATAATGGCTGAGAATTTTCCAAACACAATGGAAGATGTCAATTCACAGATATAAGAAACTCATTGGTAATTATCACTTTGTGATATTCATCAAACCATGCATGTCTGAATTCTGATTTTCCTGTGTTTAGGACATACCTTAATTAAATTTAAAACACTTGGAAAAACAAAGAACTGATGCTGAATAATAAAAACAGTGCAATTCAAAGTGGCATTAACGGCATGATGGCACAGAAAACTCAGAGAAGACATAGGTATGTATAATGTTAAATTCTGTATTAAGTACTGAGTGAATACGGTGGTGGAAAGATCAATGTTTTTCAGGTTAGCTAGACCTGGATTTCAATCCCAAATCATCGCCTCACTAGCTCAGTGATCTTGGGCAAGTTACTCAATTTCTTTTCTTAAAGAAGGAGTTACACTTCACAGGGTGGTGTCACTAACACAGTAGCTGCCTTGCTCCTTTATTTCTGCATCTTATGCGCTTGGTGACACTGTAGTCCCCCTTCACCTGGGCAGAAGATTGAGTTTGGACAAAAACACAATTGCCCAAACGCTTCTACCCTTAAACCCATGAGCACTGACCTCTAGTGGCTCTGAAAGCTGCCTGGCCTTCATACTATGCTCCCTGATCACCACTTATACCTTCTCCTGTCTCTTGAATACACACCACCTCTTCCTCCATCCTCGACATGAACTGATGTCTTTGTTTCTTTAGTTTCATGGAGAAAACAGGGATGATCAGAAAAGAACTGCTCCAAGCTCCAGCTGTCTCTTCAACTGCCTTCTGCCAGCTGTGCCCATGTCTCTGTCACCCTCCTGTGTTCGGCATGAACGTATGCCCTAAATCCAATCTCGTCTCAGCCCCTTTCTCCTTCATGATCAATGTCTCCCCAGCTGGGTCCTTCCACCAGCAAGTGAATGTGCTATTCTTTCCAACAGTTAAGAAACGACCTTCCTTTTAGTCCACTGGTCCCTCCAGGAGCTGCCCCAGTGTTTTCTCTTCAAATGACTCAATCAGGCTTTTGTCCCCACCTCTCCAGTGGTCTCTGGTCAAGGTCACAGGTGACGACCCCAGGGCTACATGCAGGGGTTAATTCTGGGCATCCCTCTTACCTGGCCCTCATGCTGCAGGTGCTCCCAGCTGACCACAGCCTCCTTCCGCAAGGCTGCCTTCACTCAGCTTCTGGAACACACAGCTGGCTCTCCTCCTGAATCCAGGAAGTGGACTTTGCAGAACTTACTTTTTCTTCTGATCTCTAAGACTTGGTATGCCTCAGGTTCTATCCTCGACTTCTTCCCTCTCTAGCTAAACTTGTGTCCATTGGTGGTAAATATACATTCACTCTTGGTTCCCAATTTATATCTCCAGCCACGACCAATATCCTGAACTGCAGACTTTCATATCTAACTAACTATGCAGTGTCTTGTGAGTCTTTTGCCCTCCCAGGAAAGACAAGGAGCCCACAGATGAGGGGAGGAGACAGACAGAAGGGCAAATATTTAGAGCTGACTGTGCAGGGTGTGCTGGGTTCTGGAGGCCCAGAGGCAGCTGCCCTGCCAGCCTGGTTTGGGGTGGGGTGGAGGGGAGAGAGGCCTTCCTGCAGATTGGCCTTGAACTTGGTCTTGACTGGTGACAATTAACAAGGAAAGAAAGCAGAAAAGAATGCTAGTGTCCTACCCCCAGCGCAAAGGGAAGAAAAAAAGAAAAGCAAATGTCCCAAATGAAACATGCCACTCTGGGCCATGGTCTCCAAGCTGTCCTGCTTTGCTGACATAAATTTTGGGTGTCGAGCAAGACAGGGGAGAGGGCCAGCAGGAAGGGCCCAGGTTTGGGAGAACTGTACAAACCAGGTTCAGAGGCTCGGGCTTCCTGCCGTGTCTGTTGAGTCAGTGGAGGCCGAGCAGGAAGGCAGTGAGTAGATCTCTGTCTGGAGAGATCCCTCTGGTGGAGACGCAGAGATAAATGATGGACCAGAAAGAGAGGAGGCCAGGGACCCAGAACCTGTGAAAGAGAGAGCGAGGTCCAGAACTAGGTACAGGATCGGCCCTAATGCATTGCCTGATGAGGAGAGAGAGGCAGGGACAGAGAGGCACACTGGAGGACTCCATGTGGTGACAGGAAGAGGTCACCAGGATGCAGCTGCATGCCAAGGAATGCCAGGCACGGGTCAGCAACCCCAGAAGCTAGGGGGAGGAATCGCATTCTTCCCTGGAGCCTCTGGGGACCTGCTGACTCTTTGGTTTCAGACTTCTGGCCTCCAGAGCTGTGAGAGAAGAGAATTCTGTTCATTAAGCCACCGAGTTTGTGACAGTTACTGCAGCCCTAGGGAACTGGCACACCACGACGCTCTGAAGAGGCAAAGGAGACACGTACAAGATAGAAGGGGCGGGGCGCAGAACAGGGAAGACTTACGTACAGTGGGAGGAGCCTTGGTGCAGCTCAGGCAGAGCAGGAAGGGCCAGGAGAGGGAGGGGATGCAGCGAAGGGGAGGGATGGCCGGGGCAGCCTGAAACGCCAGGCAGAAATTCCACATTCTCAGCTAAAAACCTTTGACTATCTATTGAAAGACATCCCAGGCCTTTGAAATGCAGGTTAGATGATAAAAGAGAGTTTTCTCTAAGCCTGATCAAGACTAAAATGAATACATCCCACTCAAAGGATGAACAGAACTCACGGAAGGAAACGGTGTCTGTCAGTTAGTGGGGTAAACTGAGGCCAGCACTGTTTAATCTACTTCAGGAATTTCTGCCCTTCACAATTTCAGAGGACACTTGAGTGTGATGCCAATTCCGACCCCTGAACTCCAGCACACAGCCTTGGGACCCCAAGTCTGTACTATTGTTTCTTTTGATTGTTCCTCCCTTGTCCCAGAATCCCCTCCCTTCTGTAATTAGCAATTGTTTGGACCTGCCCTTTGGAACTCAAGGAAGGTCATGGAGGCTGGATGAAGCTTATTTCCTGTAATCAAGAAATGGGAGGACACAGAAAGACTTTTGTGCCCAGGAGCCCCACAGGGTCCTGCTTGGTTTAAAATGCTCAGCATTTATGGATTCCTGGCAAGGTTCTGGGTCTGTGGGCTCCATTCTCCAGACTAAGGGACCTGGTCTTCGATTCCCGGGACTGCTGCAACAAAGCACCACAAACTGGATGGTTTAGAACAACAGAGATTTATTCGCTCACAGCTGTGGGAGCCGGAAGTCTGAGATCAAGGTGTCAGCAGGGCCTCCCTCCCTCCCTCTGAAGACTCCAGGGAAGGACACTTCTTTGCCTCTTCCTCTTGTGGCGGTTGCCATGGGTCCATGGCAGTCCTTGGCTTGCAGACACATCACTCCAGTCTCTGGCCCTGTCGTCACATGGCCTTCGTCCGGGTGTGTCTCTATTTTCTTTTTATTGGGACAACAGTCATTGGGTTAGAACCCAGCCTAATCCACAGTGACTTCATTAACTAATTACATCTGCAGAGGCCCTTTTTTTCATATAAAGTCACATTAAGAGATTCAAGGTAGACTCGAGTCTTGGGGAGACACTTTCCTAGCCAGTCCAGACCTTGTCAATACTTTTCTTCTCAATCTCAGGTCCCAAGCTCTAATGCCCCTCAGCTGTGTTCATCTCACTTGACTGACTCATTATTTTTATAATGAAGACTTCCTTACGCTATTAATGGGTTTTATGGTACGAGTCATTTGAGAATAGTAGAACAACTAAAGAGAGGGCAAAGTTATGTCTGCCCTCATACAAACCAGTTTTTTAAAAAATAAAGAGTAACTTGGAAAGATGATTTTTTTCCCTCATCTAGTTGGCTGAAAAAATCATATTAGAAATCCAGAGGTAATGTATCTTTTCTACACATTGTCTTCTATAGTCATGAGACCCAAATAATTTAAGAAGTCAAATGTTTTTCCTTAGCAACATCACCATATAAGTCATCTCTCTCCACTGCTTGGTATGAAAAATCATGCTGCTCCTGTCTGCTCTAGCCTGGGAAGGAGTTATTCCCTGGATATTTGCCTTCTCAGCTTTCTCCCTGGGCAAGCATAGAGGTTGCTGTGTTTCTGATTGTTTTTTAAGCATCATTATCCAGTTGTTTCAACTCTCCATTGTTGCTGTGTGGAAGATAGTGCCAGGTGGCATGCAACTTCTCCTTTAATCGTGAGTGTGAAGTCTTTTCAGACATTAAGTAAATCTACACTTACAGCCTCCTCAGACACATTGGGCTCTGCTATTCTATGCAACATTTTGTGTCCTTACATTTTATTCATTGTCTTGACTTCTCATGTTTATGTTATAAAATCAAATTTGCCTCTTAGCAGCCTAAGACTCGGTGCTCTTGAACTCAGTACTACTCCAGCATCGCCACCTTCCAGGGGCTTATGTTGTGTGATAGTTTCTGAGTCACAGTGGACTTACGCTTTTTATTTTTTTTTCCTGATTCAGAAAGACCGACCTATTGAAGTGTTTTATTGTGAAATTAAGAACATATAGATTGCTTTTCAAGAGAGTTATTTTTTCAAAGGAATGTAAGTTTAAGGTACACACATCTGCCATCTGTAAAAGGCCTTGAGGTTACATCTTTTCAATAAAGAGATTGTCTTTTTTTTGCTTTGATTAAAAACAGCAGCATTCCCTGCTGCCAAATAAGTCACCTGGGTTTCATCTCACTATAAATAAGTGGAACAGGCAAGCATCACAATGAGCTTCACTCAAAACAGCAAGGCAAAAGCGTCTCAAAAATGCTCCCTGAGGCCACGAGTCATTGCACTTTCAAGATCACAGGCAGCCAGTTTCTTAATATCTTTATTTTCAGCCATCTGGTCACACCATCTCCTGGGACTGGAGTCCTCCTGCTCTGTGTCCACTGAACTCAAAGACATGCATCCTGGCTTGTCTGTGGTGTATCTGGCTCACGCAGTGCTCAGTTGGATGTTGACATGTATCCCTGCCACTTTCATGTGGTCAGGGGGAGAGAACACACCATTTTACCAGTGCCTTTGTGATGGGCACAGTTAGGTGCATTTAGATCCACAGGTCTGGAGTGGAGCATTCAGGAGTGTGGGAGGTGGGATAAAAAGAAGACAGAAGCAGTCTACTAGCTCCAGAATGATGTTGATGATGGTGATGGTGTTGATGGTGATGACAGCAGTGACAATGATAGTGATGATGATGGTGGGATTGATGATGATGGTGTTGGTGGTGGTGATGACAATAATGGGGATGATGATGGTGGTGATGATGATGACAATAATGATGATGGTGGTGATGATGGTGTTGATGGTGATGAGGACAATGATAATAGTGGTGATACCTATCATTTATAGAGGACACTCTATTTCAATCACCTACCTCTAATTTAATCTAACTTAAGCCTAAAGCCCTGGGATGTAGTTCCTATTATTAGTCTGATTTGGTCAACTTGGAAACTCTCCTTAATGGAGTCTTACTTCTCTTGTTTGGGGTAATTCTTTTGGAAAAGCTATGCTATGGATTCTCAGAAGGGTCTTCCCATGAACCTATCCTCACATGTGTGATATTGAAGTCAGGGTGTCATCCATCACATGACCCTGTGAGGTGTAGAGGTTGAGATTGAAGACAAAAATGTTTAGAGGTGGGTGCGAGCAGATGAAAAGGGCTTAATATACCAGCCTTTGCCAGGAATATCATAGTATTTTATGCCATCCAAGATTAGATGGGCTCTCTCAGAGTTAATGGTGAGGATGTGGACTGTTGTAGGAGTCATTGCTGATGATGATTTTAATGTTACCTGAACTGGACAGAGCTTCTCCTGACAGACCACAGAGAGACCACAAGCTCAAGGTACTGACTCTCCAGAAGATACCAGCAGAACCAGCTTTACATACTTGTTCTGAGAAGCCTGGAGCTACAAGATGTACTGGGATTCCTTATGCTTTCTCTCTGAAGACCCCTCAATCACTCAAGATCTCAGAAATGCCTAGTCTGAGGCAACTTCCCAGGGAGAGTTTGACCCACCTGATTCTTTACCAGATCTTTGTTTTCTGTGGTTCATTCGCTCCCAACCCCAGTGGGAGTTATGACTATACAATCATCTACATTTTATTTAAAATCTATATGAAAAAGGCCATGGAATTGTAATGTTTCATGCTTACTTTACAGAATAATAAGATAATCTATATTTTATCTTCTAGATCTTCTTTGCTAAAATGGCACAAAAATGACCTAGTTTAATGGCTGCATTGAGTCTAAACTGTAGGTGTTTTGATTTCAAATTCCATGTACTTTTGTCTCACATATATCCATATCATAGTTCAAGATGACCTTTCTGTGGCAGAGGTCAAGAGAAAGAGTCCAACTTTATGAGGGACCTGGGATCCTCTTACCAGGCTCTGGTCTCTGGGCCAAAAGACACACCTGCTCTGCAATCTACAAGGTTCTGAAGCCGAATCTGACCTCTGTACCTCGACACTGAATTAAATCTCAGAGACAGAGTTTTGGGTTAAGCAGAAAAGAATAGCTTTGTTGATTTGCCAGGCAAAGGGGGGCACAGTGGGCTAATGCTCCCAAGACTGTGTGTCCTGACCTGGAGGGGGTAGTGAGGAGTTTTATAGTCATGGTTCAAACAGAGCGTGATCAGTTCATGGACATTTTTCTGATTGGTTGGTGGTGAGGCAATTGGGAGTTAGTATCATCAACCTTCTGGTTCCAACCGGTTTGGGGTCTCCATGCTTGTGGGCAGCAGACAGTTAACTTCTCCCACCTGGTAAGGGTTCAGTACTTGCAGAACAGCTCAAAGATATTGTTGTGTGTATCCCTTGAGGGGGAACCAGGACCCTGCCCCAAGGCTACATTATTGTTTCTTTTGACTGTTCCTCCCTTGTCTCTGCATCCCCTCCTTTCTCTGATTAGCAACTGTTTGTTTGTTTGTTTGTTTGTTTATAACATCTTTATTGGGGTATAATTGCTTTACAATGGTGTGTTAGTTTCTGCTTTATAACAAAGTGAATCAGTTATACATATACATATGTTCCCATATCTCTTCCCTCTTGCGTCTCCCTCCCTCCCACCCTCCCTATTCCACCCCTCCAGGTGGTCACAAAGCACTGAGCTGATCTCCCTGTGCTATGCGCTGCTTCCCACTAGCTATCTACCTTACATTTGGTAGTGTATATATGTCCATGCCTCAGGGAAGGTCAAGGAGGCTAAAGGAAGACCATTTCCTATAATCGAGAAATGGCGGGACACAGAAAGACTTTTGTGACCAAGAGCCCCATAAGGTCCTGTGCCGTATCAGTCCTTAGGGGATGACTTAATAAAGGACTTGTTTTTTCAGAGTGGATCTGCCCTCTACTCCCAAAGAATAGCTATATTCTTTTTTTTTGTTGTTAAATGTTCAAAGTTCCATTTATTTATTTATTCCATAAACTTTTGTGTCTTTTAGAGTACCAAATACTGGTACTGTAAACAGAAACTATTTTGAATTACATATCAAAATCTGGTCAAAAGGGTAAGTTAGAGGCTCCCAAGGAACTTATTTCCAACGTCAGCTAACAAATTTTAAAGTTCTTGTGCTTTCAAGTTTGACATTTGAAAGCACACATTTCCTCTTTTTAAATAAAATATAGCACATGTCCATAAAAGGTACAAATCATAAACGTACAACCAACAAATTGTTACCAGTTGAATACCCCTGTGTACTAATGTCTAGGTCAAGACATAGGACATCACCAGGCACACAAAAGTGCCATTCATGCTGCCTCCCAGTCACAACTAACCACCATGTGACTTTAACATCTTAGATCAGTTTTGCCTGGCTTTGAGTTTATCTGCGTGGGATCATACACAATAGTATAATTATTTTGTTATTTTTTGTTTTTCATTCAACTTGTATTTGTGAGATTCAGCCATGTTGTCGTATGTGGCTGTAGTTTGTTCATTTTTGTTGCTTTGTGATGTTTCATCAGTATTAGTATTCTAACATTTATTTATACATTCGCTATTGATGGATATTAGAGTTGCTTCCAGTTTGGGACTATTATGAACAAGGCTGCCACAAGTATTCTCATACATGTCTTTGGGTACAAGCCAAAGAGTACCATGGTTGAGACGTAGGGCAGGCATTTGTTCAAAAGATGCCAAACATTTCCAAGCAACATGGTTGTTTGTTACTGTCAATCCATGACACATCTAGTTTGGAGGGTGTATCATGGTGTTCCATTGTAGTCTTAATATGTATTTCTGTAAATGACTAATAATATTAGATGCATTTTCATGTGTTTATGAACCATTTAGATATGTTCTTTTGTGAAATTGCCTGTTTAAATCTCTTGCCTTTTTTTTTTTTTTTTCCATAGGATTGTCTGTCTTTTTCTTGTTATTCTCTAGGGGTGCTGGACGCAAGGTCTTCAGCAGTTAGATAAGACGTAAATAACATAACTAATATAATACACTAATAAGCTCATACAATAATATTACTTCCTTAGTCATGTCTCTTTGATGAATACACTTAAGTTTAACATATGTCATTTTATCACTCTTTTCATTTTTATCTTCTCCTACTTCTCAGTCAGGAAGATATTCTTTGATGTTATTTTCCAGAATCTTTATTGTTTTGTATTTCACAGGTGTATCTATAACAACCTGGAATTAATTTTATTGTATTGTGAGAAGTAGGGGTTAAAATTCACCTTTTCCATATGGCTGATCCAATGGGCTCATTTATTGAAAAGCCCATCGTGTTTCCCTTGCTCTCAGTGCCACTTTGTTATCCAACAAGTGACTCTATTATCTATCAATGCAAAACGGTTTTCCAAAGATGTTATTCCATTTTTTAAACATTTTGTTTAACCTTCTGTCACTACCCGTGTGTCTTAATTATAACTTTATAGTAAGTCTTGACTTCTGGAAGAGAAAATTTTCTTTCTTGTTTTTCTTAAGATTGCCTTTCTTATTTTCCTTTTTACAAATATTTATTTATTTATTTGGCTGTGTTTGGTTTTAGCTGTGGCATGCGGGATCTTTCATTGCAGCACTCATTAGTTGCCCCTTGGCATGTGGGATTTTAGTTCCCCGACCAGGGATCCAACCCGCATTCCCTGCATTGGAAGCTGGATTCTTAACCACTGGACCACCAGGAAAGTCCCAAGATTGCCCTTTTTATTGGACTGCTTAAGTTTTTATTAATCAATTACATTCCCCACCCATATTAGCTTCATAGGAGAGTACTCTTTTTAAACCGGTGATTACCCTTGGGAATGCCACAGGCAGCCTTGATTTACAAAGTCTAATAGAAATCAATCCTTTTACTTATTTCCATCCAATCCAGGAAATTTAGGATGCCTTCACTCTACTAGCGTCCTCCTACCACATGTGTTACTGTTGCCCTTGATTTAAATTCTACATTATTATTATTTTGTACAGATGATTCTGCCTAGATTTATTCACATGTTTAAGTTTGCACTCTTGTTTCTTCTTTCAGTTTTCATCTGGAGTCTTTTGTCTTCTACTTGAAGAACTGCCCTTAGCATTTCCATTAGTGTGGTTCTCATGTTGAAAATTCTCTCCTTTTTGGTCTCAAGATGTTTTCATTTCACTTTCATTTTTGAGACACATTTTTCTAGGATTAACGTGAATTTAAATTCTTGTTTTTGTTATTTGAAGATATGATTTTATTTTCTCCAGGATTCCATCACTTCTAGCAAACAGTCAGCTTTAACTCTTATGATAACACTTTGAAAGTAATGTGTCTTTTTTCTCTGCCTGCCTTCTCTTTTGTTTTTAATATTTTTTTCTATGTTGGGTCTAGGTGTAGTGTTTTTGCATTTATCCTGTTTGGGATTTGTAAAGCTTACTGAATATATTGCTTTGTGTATTTCATTGGTTTTGGAAAATTACCATTATTACCATGGTAAAGTTACCATATTGACATTATTTCTTCTGCCTCTTTATATTTTTCTTGTGTTTCTGGGACTTCAATTATAGGTAGTTTAGACTATTTCACCACATCCCTGTATCTCTTATGTTCTTTCTATTTTTTTTATTACATTGTCTGGACAATTCTTGCTGACTTACCTTTCAGTTTACTAATTTCATCTTCAGCTTTTTATAATTTGTGTTAAATACATTAACATGGTGTCATTGTAGCTTTTCAGCTCTAGAATGCCCAGTTGGGTTTTAAAAACAGTTTCCAGTTCTCTATAAAATTCTGTACCAAAATATTTTCCAGCTCCTTACAAAAATTCTCTGTCTACCCTTTATTTCCTTAAACATATTAAGACACTTTAAAGCCTGTGTCTGAATCCTTTATGAGTCGACTGTTTCTCTTTGTTTTAAATAATGTTTTCTTGACTCCCTATAAATGGTAATTTTTCACTGGGTGCAGGCGTTGTATTTGAAAAGTCATAGTGATAATTTGAGGTGCTGAATGACCTCTCTTCCTACACTGGGAGTTTGTCTACTTCTGGAAGGTAACTAGACCAGGGGAGTTAGAAAGCTGAGATTACCTTGTCTCTCTCAGGGATGAGCATAGTTCAGAGCTTGACTGCAGTTTGTTTCCAAGGTTCCATCTACTTCTGGTTCACCCTTATTCCTAGGTTTACCTCCTTTGACATCCCGACTCAATGCTGAGGTATTTAGCAGAGCTGCCCTCCATGCCGGGGATGTCCTGAATTCTAGATCCTGTCCCTACCCTGGGCATCTGTCAAAGGCTCTGCCCATCTCTACAAGTTCTGCAGCTCATTTCAGCTTGAAGAAAAGCATCTAGGGTAATATGGTCCCAAATGCCATGCTCACTTTTTGATTTTTCTCTCAAACCTTGGTTCTGTAAAATTTTTATTGCTGTATTAGTTTTCTGGCATCTTTAAATACATTTCAACAATATTTTCTCAGATCTTCTGGTTGTTTTCTTTGGGAAGGATTCATCTGGTATCAGTGGAGCTGGAACTCATCTGTATAGCAATATCTTCACCATATATTAGAGAAATCTGTTTCACAGGAATTTTGCACATAACGTGTGAGAAAGTAATTAAATCTACCCACCAAGCTGAGGTCCTTTCTCACCAATCTCCTTCTACACCACTGTGGTCATGTTCAGAACGACAGCTTTTACTCAGTGCTGCAATCCCTTTGCTCTAAAATGTTCATGGCACTTGGATGTCCTGCCAACTTAATTGTGTTTTCTGTTAATGGTCTGTGAAGTTAGCATGGAGATGGTCACCCCCTTAAACATTGTGTGGGACCACCTGGCTGCTCCTCCTATGTCCCTAGCTGCCCTAGAAACTCTGCAGAGTCTTGGGCCCCATTGCACACCCCCTTCTTCCTTGAAGCTCAGATATGACTGTTACAACCACTTGATACCACTGCTGTAGTGGGTAAGCAGCATAGATAATATATAAACACAGGCAAGTAGCTGTGTTCCAATAAAACTTTATTTACAAAAACAGGGGGTGGGGACTTCAGTTAGTCCAGTGGTTAGGGTTCTCTGCCTCCACTGCGGGGATGCAGGCTCAATCCCTGGTCGGGAAACTAGGATCCTGCATGCCACGTGGTGAGGCCATAAGTAAGTAAGTAAGTAAATAAATAGGTTAGTACTACAAGCACCCCCCCCCCAAATATTTAAAAATCAAATCAGGGCTTCCCTGGTGGCACAGTGGTTGAGAGTCCACCTGCCAATGTAGGGGACACGGGTTCGTGTCCCGGTCCGAGAAGATCCCACATGCCACGGAGTGGCTGGACCCGTGAGCCATGGCCGCTGGGCCTGAGCGTCCGGAGCCTGTGCTCCACAACAGGAGAGGCCACAACAGTGAGAGGCCCGCGTACCGCAAAAAGAAACAAAACAAACAAACAAAAACATCAAATCAAAAACAGGAGGTGGGTTGGATTTGGTTCATGGACCATGGTTTGCTGAGCCCTGATCTATCACCTTATCCTTGAGGATGGTCAGCATTAGCTGGTATGCCTTCATCTCCTGACTGTATGAACACACATGAATGCAGGGTAAACTCCAGCACATGGATAGATAGGTAGTATCCAGCCAACAGGGTGCTTAGATTTGAGAACATGAGGCTTTCATTCACTTGAGCCTTCCTTTGAACAAACAGCTTTTTCCTTTAGTAGATGCATCGTTCAGCCTTGCATATTTGACTCCTAGAACATGAAGTAACCTCAGTACAGTTCTACGTGTTTTTATTGGCAAGATGATTTGTCTTTCAGATGCTCAGCATAAATTCTCCAGGCTCAGTTCTCACTCAGTATTGCAGGAGGCTGGGGGCTAAGTGCTGTCTCGTTCGGCAACCACTGCAGCTGTCACCAGGAGAAGGAGATGCCTGACTTTGAGTTACAGAAAGTACAGCAAAACAAGACAGGCCGCCCAGGGAACATGAGTGACGGGGACGGAAGGGACGTTGGGATGACCACACAGACAAGAAAATATACTGGATCCTGGTCAGCTCCTCTTAAGAATGTATACTTCAAGGTTCAGTGCCAGGCCATCAGACTATGAAATACAGGCTTTAGGCACCCCCATTAGGTGGCTTTTAAACAACTACAGTCAAAGTATTTACTCTGGTTCTACTGCTGTTGGTCTCTGGAATCAATAAAAAAAGAGATTCATAGAAGAAAGATGTTATTTTACTTTTTGGGTGTGAGAAAACCAGCAAGCATCTAAATTCACATTTTCCCCAATTCTGATATACCTAACCTGAGTCTCCTGTTGGGCCCTTTCAGCAAGAAAAGATTGGTCACTCCTGGTAGTGAGCTCAGGTGCTTGCATTGTTCTCAGTGACAAAAAGAGGCTCAGAATGGAAGTGTGGGCACCGCTGTGTGGAACAGAGGAGCCGTCTTTGAAGGCAATCAACATGCATCAGAGGAAGAATGCACACAACTTTCGCTCTGGCTGGGAACCACATTTCCAGCTGTCTTCATGGTCTGATTTTGTCGGACTTTGTTCTCTACAGCTGGGGTTCTCTGATGTGAGGGGCAGACTTGTGTCTATAGCAGAACTGACAGTGATACATCCTTCCCATTCACAAGCCACTCATTTGAGAGGTTTGCAAGCACATTGTAGATCAGGGGGAATGTCTGTCTACCCTTCACAGGCTCCAATTTGAAGGAGGGATCTGTCTGTTGTTAGGAGATCTTTGGGAGATTTCTGTTGAAGGGTAACATCAGAAACAAAACTGTAAATTGTGTTGGGTACTGCAAGGACTTGGTGATGCACACAGCTCTGGACCGGACTCAAGGCTTGTGTCTGTCAGGGTCTCAGCAGAAGATAGAATTGGTCTCAGATGGTTCAAGAGCACTTAAGGAAAGGCCTGGTCTCAGAAGTGCAGCCTTGTTTGAAGGAAACAGCAAAGGAATGTTACTGTTCCTCTCCCAGATCCAGAGGGCCAAGGTGGCAGAGTGTCTCTCTTTGAGTAAATTCTACTTAGGGTTCTCGGAGCCCTCTTCCCAACTGCACCCTGTCCTTTGGACTTTTGTGTCCACCTTCACATCACCCAATTTTAGTAACAATCCTGCTAGGTTGGTTTATCCAGAATCCCTTACCCTCTGTGTCTGAACATGGTGTCTATCTGATTAGGGTCCTCACCCTCTCCATCCCCAAGGTGATGGGGGATCCCCCAGCCTGCCTTCCTCAGGAATACTGTTAGCTCAGTTTAGCCAGAATCCCTCCTTGGCTGTAACTTCCTACTTTTCCTCACTATATTCAGAGTTGAGCCCAAGCTCTCTCCCTGCTACTGCAAAACCCTGCTGCATAGTTTCTACAGCTATTGCCATAGTCCCTCTGAGTGAATCTGCCTCGCCATCTCTAACAAGTGTCATGAAGATTTTTTTTCTTTAATAAAAGGGAGGAAAGGGATTTATCCGAGCTGAGCGGGAGCTGTGAGGAAGGGACCGCAGTCACCGCTGGAAAATGGGGTCTAGAACAGGAAGTGGAGGAGAGAGAGCCTGTCCTCCCTCCTTCCCTCCAATCCCCTGCTGGTGCCTCCTGCTGGCCACACCCAGAAGGAAGCCAGCACACAAGTGAGCCCTGTCCAAACAGCCCATAGGGCCTTGTGATGGGGGAGCAAAGGGAGAACAACCAGCATAGGCGTGGCCATTAGATTCCATCGGGCTGGAGGTTTTTGTGTGCTTCCTCTCTGCAACCCACGAATCTGTTCTCTTTGCAAAGTCCCTGGAAGGGGGTGGGCTGTATGTGTCAATTCCTGCATAGAAAGAAATATCTGCAGCCTTGAAAGCAGCAAAGCTTGCAGGATGCCTGTGGCCGTGCTCACTGCAGGACAAGATTGTTGGAAATCCGTTGCTCCCGCTCTGCCAGCTCAGAATTACTGGACCTGGGCGGTGGAGGAGAGTGGAGGATTGGGGCCCTCAGGCTGCCTCTCCTTCCTCTCTGCTGTCCAGGGTTTTGCACAGTAACTGACACATGGTGAGTGTATTAGAGCTTTCTGAATGTGTAATGGAATGAATGAATTCCATTCAATGCATAAATTGTATTAGATGAAGAAATCAAGGCACAAAGTTGGAAAGTGCTTCTGTTTACATTAATTAATGGGAGAGTTGGGGTGTGTGTCCGGGACCTCTGATGCCAGAAATTGTCTCTCCTAACCCCTGTCTCCATGGAGTCAAAGAATCATTGGGGTTTCAGAAACCCCTTGATGGGCGGTTGGATTGGTGGGCAGTTTTACTCACAGACAGAGGACAATGAAGAAGAAAGCCAGGAGTTAGCTGTGTATTCTGGATTAATCCAGGTTTGTCATTCCCTGTGACATTTGTACTTGTCACCACATGGCACAGGGACCCGCACAGGGCCCAGAAGGTGTGTGTGCCCGTAGTGGAAATTGACATTTGCTTTTTAGAAAGAAATCAGACAGGATGTGGGCTGAATATGTCTGAGCACGTGTTGCACTCACACATGTGTTTATAGTCAGGAGCTGAATTACATTCCTTCCCAATTCATATGTTGTGGTTCTAACCTCCAGAACTCAGAATGTGCCCTTATGTGCAAATAGGGACCTTGCAGATGTATTTAGTTAAGAGAAGGTCACCCTGGAGCAGGTGTGCCCTAATCCATTAGGATTGGCGTCCTTATTTGAACACAGACATGCACACAAGGAGAAGGCCATGTGAAGATGAAGGCGGAGATCAGGGTGATGCTTCTAGAAACCAGGGAAGAGCAACGATTGCCAGCAAACACCCAGAAGCCAGGGGAGAGGTCGGGGGCAGATCCTTCTTCACAGCCTCAGCCCCGCTGACACCTTGGTCTTGGACTTCTAGCCTCCAGACTGTGGGAGAACATGTTTCTGTTGTTTAAGCCGCCCAGTGTGTGGTGCTCTGTATGACAGACCTCGCTGACTGCTACGAGCACGCTGTGTATTTTATATATTCAACTTTGTGTTTACATGTATACAGATATGTGCACGCATGCGTACCACACACACAGGCACACATATCGAGTGAGTCTTCCCATGTGTAAATGTCCCACAATGTCCCCCCGCACCCCAAGTCCTTGCAGGCCTCCTGTCTCCCTCTCTGAAGACCGAGGAGCAGCCTGGGATCCGTAAGCAACCTTGGCCTCCACATCACCCCCTCCCTCTCTCTTCCCGTGTGTGCCCGGCATGCGTCCTCCCATCAGATCCGAGTGAGATGAGAGCCCTGGTGGGGCGTGACTGTGCCCCCACAGCCCCGCTAGGGCCTGCTTGTGGGCACTGACATGGTCCCATCCTCAACCTGGGAGAACTCCTTTGACCCCAGCTCTACCAGGAAAGAATTGAATGTTCGCACTCTTCACAATACCAGGATATGGAAGCAACTTAAATGTCCAGAGGAATGGATAAAGAAGATGTGGTGTATATATATACAATGGAATACTACTCAGCCATGAAAAAGAATGAAATAATGCTACTTGCAGCAACATGGATAGACCTAGATATTATCATACTAAGTGAAGTAAGCCAGACAGAGAAAGACAAGTATCATATGATATCATTTATATGTGGAACCTAAAAAAAAATGCTACAAACGGACTTACATACAAAACAGAAATAGACCCACAGACGTAGAAAACAAACTTATGGTTACCAAAGGGGAAAGAGGGAGGGATAAATTAGGAGAATGGGCTTAACAGATATGTACTACTATATATAAAATAGACAACCAACAAGGACCTACTGTATGACACAGGTAAATCTACTCAATATTCTGTAATAACCTACATGGAAAAAGAATCTGAAAAAGTATGGGTATACGTATATGTATAACTGAATCACTTTGCTGTACACCTGAAACAAAACATTGTTAATCAACTATACCCCAATATAAAATAACAATTAAAAAAAAAAGCTAATAGATCAGGTTCCTAAGGAGGAAATAACAAGACATGGGGAGGGATTTCCCATGGACAAGTGGGTGTGAACAGACAGTGGAGGGTGTGTGTAAGGTGAGTGCCCACCGTTGTGTTCTCTCAAGCACAGAGGCCCAGGCATTTAATAAAACAAAGGCCTTTGGCTTTGTTTATGTGATAGTGTGATCAACGAACAGTGCAGAGGAGTGGGTGGCCCTCCATATCCCCTCCATGTGTGTCCAGACAAGCATGGGGTGCATACCTTGGGTGCCTAGAAAGAAATTTACAGTTTCCAGAACTTTATATATTAGTCGGTTTGGTTTTCTTTTCAGTTTCATTAAAGCCTCCTGCTGTTGTTTGAACATTGAAAACAAAACCCACTTTAATATCTAAAACAGTCTTAAAAGGGAAATTGTTTTCTTCTGCATGGTTAGAAAGCTTCAAATTGGTCATGGTGATTTTTAAACACTGCTCTAAATCATGGAAGAAAATACCCAAGTCAGCTGTTAAAAACAAGACAACAGGCCCCGAATGGAGTTGCTTATGCTAAGCCCCCAACCAAGACAATTTAATTACAGTACTGTCTCTCCCTGAAGACGTATCTTAAACCAGTCAATCGGAATCTCTTGATCAGAGCCAGTTAGGGCTCTGCCTGATGGACCCTGCCATCCCCTCAAGGAAAGTAACCTGGCAATAACCAGACTGTTTTTTTTTTGCCTAGAATAACTTCCTTGTCCCCATTCCTTCTGCCTATAAAGGTGTTTCGTTTTGTACAGCTCCTCTGAACTCCTTTCTTTCTTCTGGATTGGAGGCTGCCTGATTCAAATCCTTTTTTGCTCAAACTCTCACATTTTTTTAGATGCTTCAGTTTATCTTTTAACACTGCCAAACGCCAAGAATATATCTGCATGCAATTAAGGGATAGAAATGAACAGGAGCAACTGGGTCCAAAGTCTGACTGTCTGGACACGCCTGCCCTCCTTTGCAGAGAACACCTTGGGTGGGATGTTTCCATCTCTGCTGTGACTCTGACCCTATGAATTTGATCATGGGATTGACACGCAGCTGGAACATTCTGGAAGCCTCAAGTCTGCCTTCCTGATGGCATTGGAAAAGAAAGGAGGTGTTGGAGTGCTTGCGCAAAGGTCAAGGGCCAACCACAGGAGGATGGGGCTGAGGTCAGGGTGGAGCCTGTGCACAGGTGGAACCAATGAAGCCGATGGTCAGAGCTCCACCACCCCTCATCGGAAATCCTTCCTAGCCCACCCCTACCTTCTTTTGTTTAAAACCACCTACTTTAGAATGGTTGTGTCTTTTCCTTCTTGTCCTCAGTCTGTGCAAGGCCTCAGGGCTCCCCAGCTTGACCCCAGCCTTTGTAGGAAGCACACTGTGGTTTGGGTAACTCAGCTGCTGGTCACTCGTCCCAGATCTTGTTCACTTTGCTAAGTGTCATGCAGACTTAACAGATGACATCTCATGACACTCTGTCTCCTCCCTGAGACCATCTAAAGACAAGGTTTTGTCTCTAGGGTTGGGGACCCATAGATGCCAGTGGTGGAGATATGCTTTGGGAGGAAGAGCTCAGAGTCCTGATGGGCAGGCAGCCTGTGCCAAAGGCTGGCATTGACCTTGATGACGCTCAGTCTCTCTGAGTCACAATGAAATGAAGCTGCATAGAACAATTAAGCATGGGAACGGCAGAACAATACACCTGACTAATGAGCAGGGAACGACTTATGTTCAATGTCGTGTATTCATTTACCCTGTCCTAGAATCGTGCAGCCCAGCGCCAAGGGGAATGAGCTATTTAATTTACCATCCACAAACACCTGGCACATTGATAATTTTTGCTGTTTGTTTGGCTTTATTTTTCGTAAGTCAATAGATCCTGCATGTTTTTTCATACCTAACTTCCTTTCCATTCAATGGAACTCATTGCATCAGATTTCCACAGAGAAGTTCCCCAAAACGTTTTTTTTTGAAATTGTGATAAAATTCATATAATATGATATTCACAATTTAAGCAACTTGAAAGTATACATTTTAGTGGCTTTTAGTACATTCACAGTGTTGTGCAATCATCACCTCTATCCAGTTCCAGAACATTTGCATCACCTCAGTGGAGACCCTGTACCCCTGGCAATCACTAACAGATTTCTATCTCAATATATTTGCTTATTCTGGACATCTTGTATAAGTGGAATTATATAACATGTGGCCTTTTGTGTCTGGTTTCTTTAACTTAGGATAATATTTTCTAAACTCATCCATGTTGTAGCACATTTTAGGACTTCATTCCTTTTATGGCCAAATTATATGGATTTACTGAGTTTGTTTATCCATCCATCAGTTATTTGATGAATACTTGGGTTGTTTCCACCTTTTGGCTATTGCGATAGGCAGTTTTTTTTTTTTTTTTTTTTTGCGGTACGCGAGCCCAGGCTCCGGACACGCAGCCTCAGCGGTCATGGCCCATGGGCCCAGCCGCTCCGCGGCATGTGGGATCCTCCCGGACCGAGGCACGAACCCGTGTCCGCTACATCGGCAGGCGGACTCCCAACCACTGCGCCACCAGGGAAGTCCTAGGCAGGTTTTTTAAAGGCTTTTTTTTCTTTGTTGCTTTTGCCACAAATTTTAAAAATTACACAACTCATTCTTATTCTAGATTCATACTAGACTCCTTTTCTCTGTAGCCTCTTATCTAGAATTAAAGAGTGACCTTCATTTTCCCTTTTGACAGTCAGGACAGGGTAAGGCATCCAGAAGGTAAGTGACTTCTATAAAGTCATGCACGACTTTGGGACTTTGGAATGTAAGATGTAGATAGGAATGTCAGCCTTTGGAACGCATGCTGAAAAATTGACACACGTGACTCTGATGAAGTTAACTCTCTGCAGCGTGTCCCTCGCCCCCCCACACCCCTGCATTCACACACTCTGGAACCACCCATGCTTCACATCTCTGTGCAATTACCCCCTTGAACATGAAGACAGTGCTTCATCAGTAGATGAGACAGCAAGAGGGCATCACCTACACATACCCATGTTTACACACATGAGTATTGGAATCCTGTATCTGTGAGAAAGAAGACAGACCCCAGGATTTGAGTGTGAACCAGCTGCTGTTTCAGAGGTGGCAGGGGATGGCTCTGATGTATTCATATCTTTCAGTTAGTCATGGTTTCTCAGCCTCTGCTCTATTGACTTTGTGGCCCAGATTATTGTGCTAGGAGCCATGCAGTGTAAGACGGTGAGCTGCATCCCTGGCCTCTGTCCATTAGATGCAAATAGCTCCACTCTGCCTTTTCCATCATGATAATCAAGTGTCTCCAGACATTGCTAAATGTCCGCAGGGAGGCAGAATCACTGTGCTTGAGGACCACTGGGTCCGAGAAAATAAATAGACTCGTTATTCCCAAGACCTCTAAGCCTTTTTCGTGGTGGAAAGGAGGGGACAGGTAAAGCACCAGGAAATTACAGGTAGAGAAGGGTTTTCTGGACAGAGAAAGCCATACAGGTGAGACGTGTGTTTGTTTAGGTTCTGAGGGCTGTCTTATCAGGGGACACTTTTTTTTTTTTTCCTTGCGGCACTCAGGCCTGTCACTGTTGTGGCCTCTCCCGTTGTGGAGCACAGGCTCCGGGTACGCAGGCTCAGTGGCCATGGTTCACGGGCCCAGCCGCTCCGCGGCATGTGGGATCTTCCCGGACCAAGGCACGAACCCGTGTCCCCTGCATCGGCAGGCGGACTCTCAACCACTGCGCCACCAGGGAAGCCCAGGGGACACTTTTTAACCAAGTGGCTGATTACAGATTCAGGGATCATTACACCCAAATTGCCTGCCTGTCACTGCTCATTAAAAGAGCTTCCATTTGAAATCTGTTTCTGTTTTTTGCCCTCTTTGAAGAGATAGTGAATGAGGTCAGAAGGATTAATGGCTACTAAAAGCTACCCTCTTCTGATGTTTCTCCAAGGAAAATGAATCATCATGGTTTGTGAATGCAAACCCCTATAATAAAAATACTAGATGTAGCTGGTCATGGCCAATCAGATAGTTCTATATGGAAGTCCTTGGATTAACTTTCACGTCCTTGGCTCAAAATGTTCTTGGAGAATAAATGTCAAATAGGTAAATAAGACACACCAGCAAACTCTTTTAACACAAAATATTAAAAAGTTTCATCAAAGTCCTGGATGTGTGAGTCACCTCTGCCTTGGTTTCCCTCTGGTGGTGTTCTCCATGATGAAACAGCACTGTTCTCCCCTGTAAAGCTATGTGTTCCATGTGTTCCGTTAGAAGTTTCCCCAACACTGGTCGTGTTCGCAGGGTTCCTCCTGAACTTTGGCTTCTGTGTCTTCAACCAGCTTACCGTAAACTGTTTCCCTCCACCGGCTGTCATTTTCCTAACATCCACAGAGCCGTGTCATTAACTTACAGAATGAAGACTGTTCCTGTCCCAACTTGTCTTTTTTCCCTCTGTTCAGAGATTCTTCCCAATTTGTTTCCTTCCATGTTTAAACATTGCCTCTGTCCCAAGCCGTTCTACCTATTCCCTTTTGCCCTGCTTCCAGTTTGGGTGATTTCTTGTACTTTTGTCTTTTTAGCTGATGAGCCAACAGGAGTCAGAGACCTGCCACTAATGAGCTCTGTGACCTTGTTCAGACCACAGGGTGGGTCTCTCCTCATTGCTTCACCTGACAAGGAGGGCTGATGCTACCTGCCCCTGAGGCATTGATGCAGGAGTGTGAGACGAGTTTTAAAGTGCTTTGTGAGGTGAAAGTACAAATGGAAAGTTGTGTCCCTATTTCTCTGTACCTACCTTGTTTCCTGAGCTCATCACAGACCACTTCTCCTATTACTCTGTCCAGCACATTTTCATGATTTTACTTGCTTCTAGCATCTTTTAAATTTCTGCTTATTTCCAGTTTCTCAGCTGTTTTGTGTGATATTCTTTAAAGTGCATGGAAATAAATGTATACTCCAGAACCTCTGCACTCTGAAATGTCCCTGGTACTGAATGACACCCCTGGTACCCTGGTACTGGTGGCTTGAACAAATGCCCCTCAAGTGAAAGTACCCATGGGACTCAAATGGATGGTTCTTCTTCTGGATGGAAAGTTTCCCTTCAGATATAACTACTGAGCGTATCCCCGCCTGGACATCCAGCAGGATAATCTTGACAAGAAGGTATACTAAGATATCCAGCTCTGCCGTCATCTTCTTCTCTCTCATTCTCGTGTATTCCTTTGTAGGAAATAGATATGAGGAGAGAGAGACAAGGACAAGGAGAAAAGGAGAGATTCAATCCTGTGTGACTAGGAGAGGGCAACATCTAGCCCTGACAGGCCAACTGGATTCTTCTCATGTGTCCACTCAGAATGGTGGCTCTGGCTTCCTGGAGTGCTGTGGAGAAGGACTGGTTCACTCAGAAGGTGCTCGCTTATTGATTGGTGATGTCTGTGCAGGTGTTGGGCTGGGGAGTGGTGGCAGCCTTGCTAGTGTAGGATAGGTGAGTCAGGATAAGGTAATTGTTACTAGGCAAGAGGTTTCTGAATCACTGATCCCATTAGACCATCCCTCACAAAGAAGACCATCTCCTGAGAAGATTAAGTAGGATGATGGTTAGAGTCGGTGCTGTGGGTGAGCAGGTGGGGGATCCCGCAGCCCTTTGGGGGGACCATGAGCCCCTTTTCTGATGCTTCTATGCTTTTGTCTGCCTCTCCTTTCCACTCTGGCCATTCCTGCATCACTGCATTCCCCCCGACCCACGTCCTGCGGGACGCCTGTGCACAGCATCTAGGGTCAGGCCGTGTCCTTTACAAACAGTGGGCCATAAGAAGGGATGTGATTCTGTGTTGTCCTCTATCGCTCTTAGTACTACTCGATATTGATCAGAATATGGAAAACAATCCTCAGCAAAGTCTTCAGCGTAAGAGTCATCACTCCAAATACAAAGACCAAGACTTAAATTCCCAAACTCGTGTGATCATGTGATTCCATGTGATGATTAAAGACTGAATCAGGGCTTCCCTGGTGGCGCAGTGGTTGAGAGTCCGCCTGTCGATGCAGGGGACATGGGTTCGTGCCCTGGTCTGGGAAGATCCCACATGACGCGGAGCGGCTGGACCCGTGAGCCATGGCCGCTGAGCCTGCTCGTCCGGAGCCTGTGCTCTGCAACAGGAGAAGCCACAACGGTGAGAGGCCTGCGTACTACAAAAAAAAAAAAAAAAAAAAAAAAGACTGAATCAGAATCTTTCATGTGAGGGCCTTGGATTCTGAATTTAAAAACTTTCCTAGGAGATTTTCATGATCAGACAAGTCTAGGAAAATTTTGCTTAAATGAATAGTGTAACTAGTGAGCTGTTTTAGAACCTTAGAAGTTGTTGCTGCCAGAGGAATCCTGCAGTGGGTATGGAGGCTATTGAAACATCTTCATCTTCTGTCTCATCTTTCCTTCCTTCCTGGGACCCCTTGGACTAAAGATTTGGGCTCTAGCCATGCCTCTTGTGGACTCTGCCGCACCCCAAATAAGTGGAGAAGCTGGAAGAACTCAAAACATCATTTGCTGTGATCTCTTCCTTGCTGAAGGAACGGCATCGGAAAGGGTGTCCTCTGGGTGTCATTTCCTTGACACAGACATGGGCAAACGTGCCCACTTGAGACCTCCACCCTGATAAGCTTGCTGATTCCTCTTCAGCTTACTGGGCCTAGCCCTCCGCAAGTCCTCTTTCCTGGGCAGAGAGAGACAGAGGTCTGAGAAATCGGGTTGGCAGCACTTTTTGTGACTCCACATGTAGGATGGACAGATGATATGGGACACTCAGAAAGGAAGGCTGCAGCTCAGGTGTGGATAAGGCATTTTAAAGCCATTTGTACCAGGGTCCCTGGAATTTGTAGAGTTGAACCCAGTATCATTAAAAAAAAAAAAAGTAAAAGAAAAAAAAGCTGGCGACAGGATGACAAGTGGAGATGATGGGGCCACTTATTATATCCTAGCATCATGGCAGTTGACCACGACAGGAGGAAATGTAGTGCGATTCATTAAGAGGTGAAATTTCTTCACACACTGAGGATGCTGCCAAGACTTATTTGGTTTCACTGTCTCAAGGGTCAGAACTCCGCCAGCAGCCAGGTGTCACTTTCTGGTCATCTGTGTTTTTATTGGAATGTATGTGTTGGTTTGGTCTTAGTTCAGTGAAAGTGAGGTTGGTCTGCCTGTCCATGAGTCCCTGGAGACATCCGGCCCGAGGATGTGCTCCAGGACCCAGGGCTGAGGGAAGGAGTGAGTTCCTGTAAAGGGGTCCCACTTGAAGACACACGTGGCCTCAGCCCACCCACCAAACTTGGCCACTGCTGACTCGTCTGTGGAATGGGGACCTCCCCAAAGATAAGGGCACGGAGGAGACCCTCCACACCTGATTTCTCCCTGTCCATCCTCTGTCTTTGGAGGTGAGTCACTAAGTGCAGCCCACACTCAAGAAGGGCAGTTAGGGAGGGGCTAAGCCCCGCTCACGGAGGGGGAGTATTTACAGATATAATATTGGGAACCAACTTTGGCTTTGTTGATTTTCTCCGTGATATACAAACCTTTTAAAAATTAACCTTTTTTTTTGGTGGTCAAGAATTCTTTCTACTCAGAGCAAAGAAAAATCACCAATTAAGAACATACTTTTAAAATTTTCCTGAACTCGGAGGCACTCAATACGAAGGACCCGTTCCTCTTTCCGGAAACTTTATTCTCCCTTGTGTCGTTGACCCTGGCAGCGCTTCTCTGCGGAGATCTGCACCTCTGTGACCCCGTCTCCAGCATGCAGCCCCTGACCCCGACGTGGTTTCCTTCTTAAGCTGTAGAGACGCGCCCTGAACTCCATCCTGGCCAGTCCACCTCAGATGCCCCTCTTTTGTCGAGAAGCCCACATGCTTAATACCCAGCTTACGATCTTTTCCCCAAATAAATCCCCACCCTGAACTTCCCTGGCTTTATACATGGAGTGTTTATTCAAACTTAAGACATTTTTCTTTCTTTTTTCTCTTTTTTTTGGCCTCCTATGTTATTCCATCACCAAGCTGTATGGATTTATGTGTTTTGTTTTGTTTTTAATTTCTAATACCTCACTATGAAGTAATGCATAGGACATGGTCTTTGGAGTCAGACCCAAGCACAAATCCTGGTGTGTCACCTGTGCTTTTCCTGGCAAATTACTTGAGCTTTATACTCATCTGCGTCCTCGTCTCTGTGTGGGAGTCCAGCCCACACTTGTGGAGTTACCATGAGGCGGTGATAAATGCTACGTGTGAAGGGTGTGCTGCCGTGGTCCCAGCCCCTGTGCGAACCGGCCCCCTTGTGTTCCTCACATCTCAGCACCCGCCTCCTGGTCCACACCTTGTAAAGGTGATGCAGACAAGGGCATCTTACATAGGAAATACAGCTCCCATCAGGCAGTGCCCTGGCTCCATGGCCTCGGAGAGTCCAGAACCTTCAGGGGTCTCCAGAGTCCTCCCCACCTGCCTCCATGAATGCTTCCGGTCATATCCCACGTTTATCCATAACAGACTGGATCAGAAGTTCTCTGACTTCAATCACTTTCTGCCTGTTCCGTGCACTCAGCCTTTTATTACCCAGATCTGCCTCTGGAAGGCCTTCTCACCTTCCATCCATGCACACGGCCAAACCCCACACCCCTAAAACCCACCCCAAGTCTTTCCCCTGCCAGAGGCCTCGTGGCCCCTACTGCCAACCAGCGCTGCTGCTGCTCCTGCCGTCTCACCACCTCTCCATGAGCTCCCAGGGGCCCTGCAGGGCAGGAAGCATGAATGAAGGATTGTAAATGTAAAGGGAGATGGAGGTGGAGCTGGGCTGCTGCTTTCTGTCAGGATTCTGGCTCTGTGGGAGCATCAAACTCTCCTCTAAAAGGACCTTTCTCTTTCCTAACCCTCGAAGTTGGGCTCTGAGAGAAAAAAAAATCACCCCCTTGCACCATACAAAACACCGGGGTCCCCTCAGGCATCTGAACAGGAGTTCCGGAGGGATTGTCCTTCTGACAGAACTACAGGAAAACATCCATTCCGTGTGGAACCTGGGGCTCTGGCTGCTTTACAAACCACACAGGACATGGTGGGGGACTTACTGGACGTGGGCAGGACAGACCAGCACTCAGGGCCCTGGGCACTGCTAAGGAGCGCCCTTTGCCCAGGCCGGATGTCAGTGAAGATTCTAACTCCCCCGGGCAGCTGTGCCTTTCCAGGGACCTGGATGGAAGGCTGGTCTGAATACAGGATTCTCAGATGCTCCAGGATGGGGAGAACGGCTCTAGGCCCGCAGTCTGGTTCCGAGCCCACCTCGGTCCTCACAGCCCCTGGGGCCTTGCTCATGCCCGGGGCCACCTAGACCAGGGTCTGTGCTCCGTCCGTCCATCCCTTTCTGCATCCCCTGCCGGGGCTTCACACTGGACGCTGAGCTGGACTGGGGACACAGAGCTAGGAGAATGCCTGGGGAGAAAGGGACGTGGGGTCGTCTGGGAGAGGATCTCTGGGCTCTGGGCTCTGCAGGATGTTCTAGAAGGATGTGCACAGGCTTCCGGCGGGTCCACCCCTTGGCCCCATGGCCTCCTCATTCTGCTAAAAGTAGGTGGCCATAGGAGGCCCTCGTGGAGCCCCCTGAGTACAGGGCCTGGAGAACTTATCCTTCTGCTGCTAAAGCCAGCCAGCCCGATCTGGAGACAACACAGGGAGAAACATCAGGAAAACGGGAGGACCCCAGGAACCCCCACCATGTGGGAGAGGAAAGAACCCCTTTCTACTGAGAAACGTCCCTGCTTCCCCCAACAAAGACACACTGGTCAGTGTCTCAGCTAAAGACAAGGAACTGCAGTGCAGCGTCCATGCCCAGGACCTGTGCTGCGGAGGTGTGTGCGAGGATGCTGACCGGGGCTGCATGGGCAGCTGCTGCTCCAGCCCTTCCCTGTGGCCATGGTGTCCTGCCTGCCCACTCCCGCCACCCTGCCTGGTGCTTCGAGGGGAACCTACAGCTTAGACTGGGCCGCATGCCAGATCCTGGACTCTCTGACACCGGGTCAGGGGGCTGGAATCACTAGGAGCCACCAAGGATGGAGCTGAGTGTCCCTCCAGGGCAGGGTGGACGCCCACTGCTCTGCCCTGGGCACACTCGGGAGGCCAGGGAGGTGGTGGCAATGCAGCCAGTGGTGAGACACCTACTTTCTTGTCTTGTGTGTGGGTTGTGATGCTTGAGCTGCCTCTGAGCCATGTCTGTCCGGGTCCGTGTGGTTCAAAAGAGCAATCTCGCTGCTGTGACAAGGGGGGACGGGTGGCTAAGAGCCTGGATGGAGTCAGGGTCCAGGGCCAAATCCTAGCCCTGAGACCTAGGAAAGTTCCTGGGAAACCCTCAGAGCCCCCGTAAATGCAGATGCTCAGAACAGCACCTGTGGCATGAGGCAGGCTTGCAGACTCCGTATGCTGACACTCAGAAAGCCCAAGATCCTGGACCGGGATGTGGGAACGGTTTTGTCACTGGTGGGGTCACAGGTGGGGTCAGTGGGTGACAAAGCCCTCTGGGAGCTGAGGCTCCTCGTCTGGCCCCAGAGAATATTCATGTTTCTTACATCCCAAGGTCACGAGGAAGATTGAAGTTCACACACGTGATACACAGGGTTATTCGACTTGCTTTTGACCAGCTTGTAGGAGAAAAATTCAACCCACGCAGTCTGTCCAGGACACAGAAATACACACTCAGCTCCTGGACAGGAGCTGCACCAAGTCCTTCTGTGTCTTGGATGAGACCTGTTTTGCCTGTGTCCATCAGCAACCCTGACTTTTGTCAGGTGGATGAAACGGCTGCATGGACTGCTTTTTACAGCAGAGTTCTAATATCAAAGATGACTTGATCCCACGATTTTTCTCATCGCTCTGTCAAGCCCTCCCTTGCCCACCTCCATTTTCATCCTCTTCTTGAATATCACCTCCACCTGGATTTTCCCTGGAGCATCTGCTTGGGACCCCCAGCCATTATAAAGTCCCCAGAGTCACGTATCCTTTTTCCCTCCCGATGGGCATCAGCCATGTAGCATCACACCAACTGAGGTTTGTCTGGGGTGGAACAGGGGGCTCAGGAACAAGCCAAGCTAACCCGTTTGAACCCACAGCCTTGCTTCTTAAGAACACTTACTCCTCGATATTAACTAATTACAGAACAATACAGGGAAAAGTATGGAGCAAAGAGGTGACCTCTAAGCAAAAAGATGGCTCTGTGTAAGGTTAGGGGGTGTTTGGATCCCTGAAACTGACATGCACCTCAACCTTTGACAGCCTTTTTCTGAGAAAATTTTGGAAATGCTGGTCAGAATCCCAGAACGTGCCCAGCGCTCCCTGACGCGAGCACATAAACTGACAGCAGCAGACACTGACTGCTCCTGAAATGGATTTGTTCTCAGCCTCCTCGTTTCTTGGCCAAATGTGCTTTGGTCCAGTTTAGCTAAGTAGGGAAAAATTGCTTCCCTGGCTGGAATTCTGAAAGGTGATTCATTTTGGTGGAAGTGCTTATAATTAAAAACAGTCACAACAAAAATGAGGAGTTAGAACATATGAGTCCGGGACCGTCGCCGAGCCCAGGAGGCCCCGCTGTAATGACAACAGATGTGAGAGCAAATTAAATTTACAGCTCGCCTGTGCCCCTTTCCAGGGGCGAGCTCTCAAAATCGGTTGGTTTATGCAAGTGATTAAAAAGTGTGGAATGCCTTTCTTGGAAACGATTATGCATATTTAAGAGTCATTAGGATGTCAGGAATACATAGGTGTGAATATCAGGATGCAGTGATGCTTGCTTCAGGTGAGTGTGCTGCAGACAGACTCCCCTGATGTAGAAGGAACAGGGACGCGGAGAGGGTTGGTGATGTGCAGATGGTGCCGTGTCAAGGTTAACTCAATGCGGGGAAGTCAGAGCAGCGTCACAGTGGCACTGAGTGATTAAGGGAACTCATTTCTGTGCTTCACAGCCCACACTGTCCTCCAGCTGAGGTGGGGAGACATCATGGGTGGTGTAGCACTGTCTGGGCTAACACAGCAGAAAGAGGGGATGTCTGTACCCTGGAGAAGGGTTAAAAGGTTTCCATCCCTTTCTCCAAGCTCAAGGCACCGCAGCTCAATGGCCCCCTGGGGGCTCCATGCCAGTACCTTGTGGTATCAACACAATCGCCCTGAGGTTGCAGATGTGAACTATGGACATTTCCTATGCATTCAAAAATAACCCTCTTTTGAAATACTTTCATTGGTTTAGTGCAATGGGAGGTGGGGCCTGGGAAGTTTCCACTCTGGTGAGTTCCAGGGTAGAAATATTTCCCGAAAGGATGTCTGAGCAGTGAGATTTGGAAACAGGAAAGTGAAGGCCAAAGGCAGAAGCATGCTTTCCTCTTGGCTGTGAGCCGTGGTGGGCCGGGTGGCGGGAGGGTTGGCTGCACAGGGCCGTCTGGGGACAGCTCCCTGCTGGGACAGTCTACATCAGCTCCTTCTCTCCCTCACACTCTTGCTCTCCATCTCAAGATGCTTCAACCCGACTCTCAACATGGAATTTATGGAGGATACAGTCCTGAGGGTCTCCTCTTGCCAGTGAACTGGTTCTGGAATGAAGACAAGACAGCTTTGGAGTTGGGTGCTGCACCGTCGTGGAGAAAGAGGGGAATGGCCTGAAGGCTTGGCCTGGGGTCCAGCGGCAACTCTGCTTGGTGGTCTGATGGGATGAGGAGGTGTTGCTGTTGCTCTCACCCCTGACGGCAGACACTCCCAACCTGCTCCTTGTGGCTGCGAGGTTCCATGGTGGGGACAGGTGGCCAGACGGCCGTGCTCACCTCTGGCCTTTGCAGACGCAATGCCCCACCTCACGCTTTGGAGGCTCCAAGGGGCAGGTGCACTGAGATCCTAGCTGCTGCCTCACCTGGGCGCTTGAGCTTCCCAAAGGGGATGGAGCTGCCAGGTCTTCACTAAGCAGAGCTGAGATGAGGCTTGAGCTCTGCCAGACAGAAGGCAGTCTCAGGCACTCGTTGGCACTGCAGCTGCAGGAAGGGTGAGCATCAGTACTGATGATGCCAGCGACCAAGGGACCCACCCCCACCAGCTCTGTGTCCATACTGACCTGCATCCTGGACCAGCATGTTCCCTCGTCCTGGGTTTCAATCCTCAATCTCCATGGGGGGAGGTGGGACAAGGATGCGAGGCACGGTTCTCATCCCCAGATTCCTGTTGTCTTCTGTCTCTGAGCTCTCACTGCACTTTCTGGCTAAACCTGCAGGGTGGCAGCTTGTTCTGCAGGGACTCTTCAGGACACATTCACAAGTCAGCCCCATGCTCTAGTGACACAGCAAACACACGGAAGGACTGCTTCCTGTCTCTTCGTGGAAGCCAGCACCGGGTGCAAGAGGATAGGAGAAGCCCGGTTTAGGCATTTAAGGATCTCAGGAAGGTCTGGAGCAGCTGTAACAAAGCACCAGAGAAAGAGCAGCTTAAACAACACAACTCTATTGTCTCACAGTTCTGGAGGCTGAAAGTCCGCAACCAAGGTGTCCTCAGGGCTGGTTCCTTCTGAGGCTGTACGGGAGAACATGATCCAGGCTTCTCCCGTGAATTCTAGTGGTTTATTGGCAACCTTTGGAGTTTCTTGGCTTGTAGAAACATCATCCTGATCTCTGCCTTCATGTTCACATGGTGCTCTCCTTGTGTGCACGTCTCCATGTCCAAAATTCCCCTTTTTATAAGGACATCAGTTATATTGGATTAGGACCCCACCGTACTCTACTGCAACCTCATCTAAATTTAACTAACCCATCTACAAGGACCCTATTCCCATGTGAGGCTCTGGGCGTGAAGACATCAGTGAATTTTGTAGGGATATGACTCAACCCATAACAGGCCAAGGGCAGATTTTAGGGCTCGGAGTTTCCTACTCTCAAGTGCACCAGTTGGAATGGCCTCGGTAGAGAGAGAAATGACATCACTTTTAATTCCCATAAGAGTAGAAGTGAGGTCCAAGGTAGATGAGCTTCCTGGAAGTGAAATAACTTCAGTTTTTAAGGAGCTGATTGGAGGATTCTGGGACCTTACACTGTTCTCCAAATAGAGTAGCAAATTACTCTGGAAATACTTAAGTATGTCAGCAACTTCCTCATTCAGATCAAAGAGAAGGCCAGCCTTGAGAATTGGAGTTCCCTTGCAGAATTCCTTGAGAAATGCAGTTTTATCTTTTCAGCCTGTACACAGTCCAGCCCCACAGGACAGAGGCCCTGGGTGTGCAGATGGTGTTGGACCAAGAAGGAAGGAACAAGGGCTTGTAACGGTTCTGTCAAAGGCAAATGTTAAGAACTGATTGAGGAAATGAGATTTTCAGTCACTTTGGGTAATATGTTAATTTTTAATAATTTGATAAGTGCTTTCCTCATAGAAAGTGGAAAATGTCAAAATACTGGACTCTCGAACTTCACTTTTCATGAGCTTTAGTTGTATTTTTACTGTAAGTCATACAGATTCTAGGATGGAAAGAAAGTTGTGAGGCCTTGCAGGGAGTGGGACAGAGGGTTATTTCATAAGGAAGTTTGCTGGCCGTGAACTGGAGCTCAAGATTCTCCTGGAAGCATCCTGCACCTATGCTGTGAAACAGCCATTGGTTCCTTGTCTCCTTTCTCTCCTCTGTCCGACACCAGGTAGTCAGAGAGCCTCACTCATTTTAGTTAACATTGCACATTGAATCTGTAGCTTACTTGGTTTTCTTTCCTTAAATCTCTACAGAAGATATCGTATATATGCTTCTAAATCAGATTCTATAGACATACATGAGCACCCACTATGCAGTAGGCAGCCTTCTGGAGTGTGAGGATGTGGGCATGAATGTGATGGATTTAGGTTTACTGGGGAGAGTATAGCAGCGTGGTTTGCAAGCAGGTCAGTAGGACATAGGGGAGAAAAGAATAATGCCTGTGGGTAAGGAGGGAGCTTGGCAGAGTCAGGAAGAGTGGATGATGGCTGAGTTGGGTTTTGGAAGTGAGTAAAAGGAGGGAGAGCATCCTGGGGGCTCGCCAGGGTGGCCTGGACCAGAGAAGAGGGTGTGAGTGCTCTGACATTTATCCAGTGAGTGCAGGTTAACTCAACCCCCAAGAATGCTCCTGGTTGAGCAAGATATTAACAGATCAGGCTCCAACACACCCATCTGGGGTGAGAAGCAGGGCTTGAGGAATCATCCTGTTTAGCTTTGATCACGTACCCTTGATAGAGGGGTATGTCAACTAATCACCTTTCTGTTTCTCTTTGGAAATGTTGCTCCATCTTACAAGCTCTGAACATTGTTATTCATTTCCATTCAAGCCACACATGGAACCTTTTATCCAAGCATCATGAGACACTAGACAGCCACTGAGCATCCCCACCTGTGGGATGGGGTCTGTACTTTCTGCTGGTGGCAAAGGTGACAATGTCCGTGCCTTTTTCTAAGAGCTCCCTCAACTGGGTGCCTTGGGAGAAGAGGTGAACACACATTCCCTTTGGGCACTTTGTGGCAATTACCTGATGGAAGTTTGAGTTCATCTTCTAGCAAGAGAGTGGGGGGCCCAGGGCTTCAAGCAGCTTCCTCTCCCCTGTGCAGAAGCCACCCTCATGAGGGTGACTTTTCAGGCATCTTGCAGAGAAGATTAACTGCCAAGGTAACAGAGGCACTGCATTTAGTCATTTTCCTAATTAATGCATTTATTGCTGCTTTTTGGACTGAACCTAATGAGCAGGAAGGAAGTGAGTGTCATATGGATCCCCGGCATTTTCACCTAAAGGTTAATTAACCTGGATATTACCTGGGGGATGACGCCCGGCCTGCGCTGGCAAGGGCCGTCGCGAAGATGGTGCTAAGCACATGCCAAGCCTGCATGCAGAGCAAGGTCACAGGAAGTGAGAGCGTTGGATGATGGGCTGCTGCCTTTGAAAGAATGTTAATGTGGGTATTGATTTAATTCAGTGCTGAGCACATTATACTTGGAAGCTTCTAGTAAATGAGACATGAAAAAAAAATAGAGTTGCTGAGCAGAACTATAAATTGAAAAGGTGCTTCTATGCTGGAACTTGAAAGAAAATAGACTTCGTGTTAGTTTACATATTGATCCGGATTCACATGCGTCATCAGCAACTGCCCTGGGGCAAGTAGCTCTTCAAATAAAGACACTGACAGACCTTGTTGGTGAGCCCTTCCCACAAGCTGGTGGAGCTTCCTACGGTGCATTTGCAGGTGGCGCTGCTGATGGTCCAGGTTCAGATTTCAGGGGGTGCCACACCCCAGCCCCATAAAAGCCCCTCACGCTGTTTAACTGCAGCAGCGCTGAAGTTCCTGTGGTCCACCTGAGAAGCTCAAGAGGAGAAGGAGTCTTGAGTCTCTGGGAAGGGGCTCCCACTGGACTAAGAATGAGTTTATTGTGGTTCATAATAGGGTTAGGAAGAGCAGAAATAGGAGCATCTCCCCCCTGACCCAACCAACAGAATTAAAGAACAGAATGGGGCACATGCACAGCCAAAGTCTTTAAAATAAGCAACTGCACTTATAAAAGCGTTATCGTAGAAAAATAATCACAGATATGCATGAGTATTTGGCTATAAAGATACTCATTATAGGAATTATAGTAAAAAAATGGGGACAGCTATAGTTTTAGGATTTTTGTAAGAAAAACTGCCAAATGTATAGGTTTTCCACACCAAGCAATTCTCCAGTTCTCTGTGGGTAGCAACCTACAATTTAGTTTGATTCTGACACTAACTACTGAGCGTTAGCACAGGTGAAGGGCCAGACCCACAAGGCCGCGCCCACTTCACATACAAATTGCAGGTCCCTGTTTGTCACCTGTATTCTGACCAACTGGCTATAAATCAGGGTTCCCCAACCCCTTCCTCAGGTTTGGTAATTTGCTATAAAGGCTCACAGAACTCAGGGAAAGACTTTACTTATATTTATCAGTTTATTATAAAGGGTAGAATTGAAGGTATAATGAACTGCCAGATGAGGAGGTACCCTGGGCGAGGTCCAGGTCCCAAGTGTCTGAGCACAGGAGCTTCTGTTTCCGTGGAGTTGGGGTGCATCACCCTCCCTGCATGTGGACGCATTCACCAACCCACAAGCTCTCTGCACCTCATCCGTTAAGTGATTTTTCAATGGAGGTTTCATCAGATAGGCACGATTGATTACTAACTCAATCTCCAGCCCCTCTGTCCTTCCTGGAGGGTGAGGAGGTGGGCGGTCAGGCTTCTAATCAAAGCTTGGTCTTTCTGGTGACCAGTCCACATCCTGGAGCTATACAGGGGCTCATGCAGAGTCACCGCATTAGAACAAAAAATGCTCCTACCACTCATGAAATGACAAAGGTTTTAGGAACACTGTGCCAGGAATTGGAGGTAAAGACCAAACACATACCCCTGTTATGTCACAGTTTCACAACAGCCTAGTGCATACTATCTGTATCACACTGGGCCAGTGGCCACCCTGTACCTCAGTTTCCCCACATGCAACTGGATAGTGCTGCTTTGAACTTTAAGTGAAATGATGCATGTGAAGTGCTGAGAACAATGCCTGCCCTGCAGGAAGTCTATTATTATTGCTGTTGATATGATTGGTTAGACAGAGGGTGACACAGTGACCGAGGACTGAGTTGTTAAAGTGATGCTGATCCTTTGCTGAATAAAAATAGCCTCACATTTTTAAGTGAAAAGAGTAATTTGATAAATTTGATACGAAAGTAAAACATGATTCTATTTTCAGACAAAGACATGTCTGTGCATATATACATACTATAAAATATAGTTATATAAATTTATTTATACATATATGAATATATACTACATATATATAAAGAGAACCACTGCTAACATTTTATTGTTTCAACTTCATATATATATTGCATACTTTATATAATATATATATTATATATATAAAGACTAAATCAGAACACTGTTAGCAGTGGTTCTTTTTAGATATGGGAAGTAAAAGTGATTTTAAATTTAGTCTGCATGTTTGCCACAGTTTCCAAATTTTCTATGGTGAAAATACATATTAATTTTCAATTAGAAAATGTTCTTAATGTAATATCTGTTTAATTTAACTCAACATCAGATTCTGGAGCTTAGGACTGAAGCTAAAATCAATTTATTGTTAGAGAATACTGCTCACATATTTATACATAAACATACAGCCTAAATTTTGTCTTCATTTGTGTCTAGTGATGTCACCAGGTTGAAGACAGGAGAGTGAGAGAGTTGACCTCTCGGAGAACTGGGGCAGGAGTTGGTCTGCATGCTGCTAACCTGCTCAATACTGAACACGTGTGTCCACATCCCACCGTGGGGACTGCTGGCTCTCACGACTGAGTGGAAGTCCTACAGTCCCAGTGGTGCAGTGTGGTGCTTCTGGAGGTCAAAGGGATGTGGTCTGGGTGAGAAGGAGCGTGATGCTGCCTGATCCATGTAATGGTTATTTTTGGTCCTTTGACAGTAGCTTCTTAGTGGTTGAGAGAAGTCAAACGACATAGAAAGGCATGAATGAAGGAAAGTAAGGCACTTAGCATCACTTTTCAAGTTATGCATAAAGCACTGTTTCATAAAGCACTAATAAAGTACCCTGTTAATATTTTTTTCTTAAAATTCAGTTTGCAGTGTTCAATGTGCTCAAGGCTATTTCTTTATTTAAAAACAAAAACAACATCTGAATGAGATCTAAAGTTTAGAAATACCAACGTTTTTTCTCTAAGCTGATCACAGAGGACAGACTTGATTTAGCGGGATGGATGGCAGGGAGGTACAGCGAGTAGAACGAGATACAGGAAATAGAAGTGTAAACAGAAATTTAGCAAAATTAGCCTCCCTGTTGGTTTAATCCTCATTAGATACAGCTCTTAAATAAAGATAATAAAGTAAGAATAGATTTTCTCTGCTCTTCACTTATGCTAAATAATCACATCCTTAATTTAGGGTCACGTGAACAAGACATAAAGTGAATCAGTGAGAAAAAAATCAGTGAGTGTGTAGGCATCATTTTATAAAATCTTCTCTGCAAAAAACCTATCACCTTTGAGATCTTCCAAAGGATCTCATTTCTTAAAGGAAAGAATTGACAGATGTAGAACCCCAAAGCATTCATTCTTGGGGCATTGCTCTGGCCAAAGCAGGTTCTTGGTACAGAAATAGCTAATGCATCATGCTTTTATTTTTCTAGCCTCTCAAAATTAAGAGAGGTTGTCCATTAGTTTAAATATTTGAACTTATTTACTTCTCTCACATATTTCTTATGACTATACTCTTTATCCAAGTAACAAATATTTCACAATTCTCTTTGGGCTCAGTCTGGCTTAATAGTGATGGTAGCCATAGGCCTCTCCTCAGCGTTCATTGGCTGCCACCTCTGTGTGTCCTTTGAGAAGTCAATCTCCTGTCTCATCCTTGGTTTCTGTACCATGAGCTCTTTGGGTTTTCCTTCCCCATCTCTACTGGTCCTTCTCAGGCTTGCTCCCTTCCTCTGTTCCCTATGATGGGGTCTTCTCCAGGACTCTATGCCTGAGCCTTTGGTCACCTCTCTGACATCTCACTTCATCCAATGCAGACAGCTCCCACCTGTGTGGATGGGTCTCAGTTCTTGGTTTCTGGCCCCAGTCTTTCTCCCCAAATCCAGGCCTGCACTCATGTTACCTAGTCAATACCTCCTCCTGGTTCTCACTAATATCTTCAACCTCACCAACCAAAATGTAACCTATCCATTCTTCTCATCTCTGCTCTTCCTTATTTATTACCTGTTTATGTCAATGCAAACATCCTCTGATCCTCCAGTGTTACTAGTTACATTAGTAACTATGATGCTTTTACTGAATGCCTACTATGACGCAGGCTTGGGCCAAGTCCTTGGGTTATCTGCTTCTCAAGCTTGTGCTTGCTAAAACGTTATACAGCTTCTTATTTATGCTTGAATAGGAGAGAATTCTTTCTATCAAATTTCTTTAAATCACTTTGTGATTTAAAGTCTCCACTTTTCACTATTGATGATTAAATTCTAAATACTTGGCTTCAGGTGTTAGCTACTTTGGCCCTTTCTCTCCCATCTCACTTTCTGCTTAATCTATGCTCTGGTCAAATTAAATAGTCTGTTACTCTGCACCTGCCATGTGGGATCCCATCTCTGAGATCCAACTCACTTTTTTTGTTCTTTTTGCCTTTCCACCTGCATGTCTAAATACTTCTTGTTAATCAACGTACCTAAAAAGGCATTTCCAGAAACTGCTGTCTGATATTTGCAAATGAGTCTCATGTCTCCTGTATGCCATGTTCTTGGAAGCATCAAGACCTCTCTTGTATCACTTGCCAACATCTCCTGGGTGTCAAGGAGATTCTCTTGTCTACTTAGACTTAAGTTACTCAAGAGTAGAGTCTGTGCCTAACTCATGTTTGCATTACTGAGGGAGAGCTGTCCTCACTCAAGGATTTCTTCAATGAGTAGCACTGAGAAATCATTAGGTTAATACTGTACTTAGGTCATCAGGCTTACCAGTTAAGTGTCTCAAGCCTCCCAAGATCAGACACTGAATTATACAGAAATATAAAAGTATCATGGACAGTTTAAATAAACATGTTCTATTTGGGGAAGGTACTTTTCATTAAGGTGTGTGGTGTATGTTTGGGCTGTGAACTAACAAGGTCCACTGATGTGTTTTAATCATGCTTTTCTGTGTTTAAAATAAGAGAACAATTGGAAAACAATTGGAACTAGTGTTTTCTCTCTGAGAACCAGCCCTTTACCACCTGTGTTAGGATTCTGAAGCTGGTCTCCATCTCTAACTTTCACATGTCTGACAATGCTCAATGTTGATCACAACCAGGACCTGGGACTGTCCCTTGGCTGGTACCTGATTTAACAAAGAAAATATGAAACTGCTGTTCTCACTATTGTCTGTTACCTAATAGCTCCTTTAATGATAAGAAGTGGGGGACTTGATGGGACTAAATTAGCATTTAAAAGAAGAAAATCTTGACATTGTGATTTAATGAGCTTAATGAAGCTATTACTCTGAGCATTGTTGTAAAAATGATGTGAAATGGAGTAGAAGTTTGCAGCAAATCTGAATATATTAAACTCATTAAATGCTTGTTTAGCCACATACATGGAGCTATATGTTTAGCCATAAGGACAAAACTATTGATGACACAGATGACAAGGTTAAGACCACAGCTGTGGAGTTCAGTGCATGAGACTGCTGCAGCTTCCTTATTTTGCTGTGTCTCAATTCTCTCATATGCAAAAAAGGAACATTAGTGTCAACCTTGGCAGGTAGTCGTGATAATTCAACAAAATAGTAAATGGACAGTATGTAGCTCTGTGCCTGGCACATGGTAGGCACTGAAGGAATAAATGTAGGAATAATGAAAAGAAAATAATATAATGGTTGGGAGGGTCATAGGTAATATCATGTGAATATCAGGCTAAGGGGTTATACATTATCTGACAGACAATGAACAGTCATTTGTGGTTGTTCAGCAGGGGGTGACTTGTTCAAAACATGGTTGTATGATGACTAATTTTGTACTAGTATAAAAAAGTGAACTGGAGGGGAAAGAGGATGAAGACTGGACATAATTGCAAAAGTCGAAGCATGAGTAATGAATGTGGCAGTGCAAAATCAAAACAAAATGCAGACAGAAGAGAATTTAACAGAAGAGATCCCAAAATTCCTTGGTGAAAATACGAGAGAGAATCACTAAGGAAACACTTTCAATTAGGAGACCGAAAAAGAGTGAAAAATGGAAGTATTTAGAGGTAGAGTTAACTGGGGAAATACTAAGTTCAACTTTCAGAGTGTATTGAGTTAGACATGATTATGCAACATCATTGGAGATGAACAGTAGAAAGTTTGGAGTGGGGACTAATGATTAGGAGAGATTCCAAGGAAGGATATTCAGACGTAAATTTCAACACAATAGTTGAAGCCACATGAATAAATGGGAACTGTAAGAGGGAAGAGGACAGAGACAAGTAGAGGCTAAGAATTCCATGACAACAGTGAAGCTGAGGGGAACCCAGAGAGAGAGAATTGCTAGAAAGGAGGTGGTGCCCAGTCCTGTCCAGGCTATGAAAAGAAGCTCAGAAGTGAAGACTAAGGACAGGCCACTGGGTTGGTCAAAGAAAGGATTGGGAGCTTCAGTGACACTCCCAGATGGTGCTACGTTGAAGAGAGCGGCCAGGAACTGTCCCAGGTGTTGACCTCGTCTCCAACTGCTGAGGCTTATGGGCATTGGTGCACCTTTTGTTGTGGTTGTGGTGGTTGGTTCTTTCCTACGGGTGAGCTCTGTGACTTTGAAGGGGATACCAAGTGATAAACTTTTCTTTAAAGCACCTATGGAAATATTCCCAGTGCTCTGCTGAATTTCTGAAGTAGGAAAATAGATTGGGCTCCATTACCCTTTTAGAAAACTGAGCTTGGAGCTAGTTTTCCCACCTGTGATACACTTGGATGAACCTTTATAAATGGACTTTAAAAAAGAATACACTATGAGGTGTGAGGTGTTTTTTTTTTTGTTTGTTTTTTTTGTTTGTTTTTTTTAGAACAGTAAGCCCACAAGAGAAAATTATTTTTAGAATTTAGTTTCAGTCATCAGATTAATGACTGTGCTATACTGGGACTTGGCTCCTATTTTTCTCTGAATGTTGATTCTGTCTCTCCCCAGAGATGGTTCTCTCCCCTCCCAGATCCAGGAAACTCCCCAGGCCTTCACAGCAGCGGGGGCTCTGTTGGTTTCTGCAGGCTTCTCCCACTCTGTAGTTGTTCTGATGTATGAAGTGTTTCCGTCTTTGAAGACTGGTTAATAATCTGGATTCATAAAAGCACTGGCAGTGGGGAGTGGGCTATAATTCGTTGATAACTTATTCTTTTGATACTTTATAGTAATACTCTCATACTCCTTCTATGTATGAAGAAGCTAAAAGACATAAACACCAGAATGAATAACGATGCTCATGATTATCTTCCCTCCAACAGAAGTGGGATCAAGTACAACTTAGTGGTTGAGGGCTTATGATGCACTTTCATTCCCCAGAAGGCTGAGTGGATTTGGGTGTGATCAGGAGGGCTGGAGCCCAGGGAGTACAAGTGTAGGGAGGTCAGAGAGTGCAGTTTTATTTAAAGTGCTCATTGTATGCAGCACAGTAACAAGCCTCCCACCTGATCTCCCATGGGAAGTGGTGCATCTGGCTTGCTGAAATTAGTTGAGGGGATTGTTGAAAAAATGAAACCCAAAACAAATATCTTATGTGGTATTGCGGGGTCTTGTTCATACACTAGGTGATCAGGAAAAATTTTCTACTTGACCAAAAATATCCAGATAAAAGAGAGAAGGATGAACTGGAAATAGCATCCATGCCATGCTGGGATAGTCGTATCACAGAAACCATTCATGCAAAAACAGAGGAGGAGACCAAGGAGTGAGCAAGTGGAATATGACATACACAAGGTATTTCATGTTCTGGGCTCTGCTGACCCTTTCACTTCATCTCCTATTAGTTTCCCAGAGGCATCCTGGGTTTCAGACATCCCAGAATTTGGGGTTCCTTACCATGGGTAGAGTTTGCTCCTACTAGTTAGATGGAAATGTCCTGTCTGTTTTATTGCATTGCCATCACAAGGGATAAATAGTTCACCGAGTTGTGCCTACATTTATTACATCATGTACTTCTTGCATCCTTCTAATGTGATTATTGTACAAAAACCCAGACAAATTACTGTGTCCTCCAAAATTCCTTGTGTTGTACTTGCCAACCATATGCTGAGAAGCAACACTTTCTCTCACAAGTGACATTACCCAGTGTCACATTTTGCCTTATCTCTGAAGACACAATGGTTGAGTAGCTGCTTCATTGTGGGCAAGATAGGAGCCAGGCCACCATGTTCTGTTACCATGCTTACTACAGGGTGCTTTTGGATGCATGAAGGGCCATACAGATGGCTGGAATTTCAGGACCAGCCAGGTGATGTCCAGGTGGTATGTAATGTCCATTGGCTGCATCTCAGACTTTTGGTACTAAGAACAGAGTGATGCTGAGAGCAGGCAGGAAAAACCATCTGTGTGAATTCTGCTTCTAGCTGCCTGCAAGACAGGGGCAACTAGGTATGATGGGGGCATGTGGACTTTCTCCATGGAGGTCTCTTCCTGTCAAAAGAAGTGGGTTGGATATTTTGGTGGTAGGACTGTAAATAAGCAGATATTTTCATGGTTGGGGGAGGAGTATGTCTTGTCAACCTAGCTGGCTTCCTTCCCTATGGCCCCTCCCCTTCACTTGTCCCATGGGCTCCATACTTGTATGCTTCTTTCTGGTCATGACCCTGGTGAGCAAGTGGAACTGAGTGATACCAGTTGGGCAGCTCTTTGGGCACACAGACTTCTGTGCAGTTCTCTCCCGACCTCAGGCAGATTAGAGAGAACGATGACAAAAGCCTAGATTTTGGAAGGGTCATTCTCAGTTCTGTCCCTTCCTGGCCATCTCACCATGAGAAAATTACTTAACTTGTCAAGATTTCTAGTTCCTCACCTGCCATTTGAGAAAAATTCTTCCACTATCTTGGTGGTGGTATAGGGTTAAATAAGATGGTCCATTTAGAGATGCTTATCCACCATTTATCATTAAAGTAATGTTGTGTACATTAACTTTCCTCCATCTGTCACTCACTGTCCCATTGTCACTGTCCAATGGATTTTTTAACCTATGTAAATAAAGCTCTACTACCTGATTGTTTAACCTTACTAAACTCTCATCATCCTTGACAGCAGCTACTTCAAGATGCAAGACACCCCCTCCTCCAAATAATTAATCCCAAATGTCAATTCAGTGTTACCTTTGAAATACAAATACTACTTCTACCAGTTTGCAATTTTAATCTCATCAGTGATTTTTTTCTTTTTAATTAGAGAAGCTCAAAAAGAATAAATTTTCACCACAAAAAAAGAAATGTGAATTATGTGACACGATGGAAGTGTCAGCCAACACTATGGTGGTAATCATTTTGCAGTACGTAAGTGTATCAAATCAGCACATTGTGCACTTTATTTTTAAATTTTATTCTTATTTTTTTTTAAATTTATTATTATTTTTCTTTTTGTGGTACATGGGCCACTCACTGTTGTGGCCTCTCCCACTGCGGAGCACAGACTCTGGACATGCAGGTTCAGCAGCCATGGCTCACGAGCCCAGCCACTCCGTGGCATGTGGGATCTTCCCGGACCGGGGCACGAACCTGTGTCCCCTGCATCGGCAGGCGGACACTCAACCACTGCGCCACCAGGGAAGCCCCTATTCTTATTTTTTTAAATAATTTTTAAAATTTATTTTTGGCTGCATTGGGTCTTCGTTGCTGCGTGTGGGCTTTCTCTAGTTGTGGTGACAGGGGGCTACTCTTCGTTTTGGTGTGCAGGCTTCTTATTGCAGTGGCTTCTCTAGTGGCGGAGCACGGGCTGTAGGCACGTGGACTTCAGTAGTTGTGGCACGTGGGCTCTAGAGCACAATCTCAGTAACTGTGGCACAGGGGCTTAGTTGCTCCACGGCATGTGGGATCTTCCTGGACCAGGGTTCGAACCTGTGTCCCCTGCATTGGCAGAGCGGATTCTTAACCACTGTGCCACCAGGGAAGTCCCTATTGTACACTTTAAATTTACACAGTGTTATATGTCACTTATATCTCAGTGAAGCTGGAAAAGATACAATTCTTTCTGTTACTTGCAAGCCTTCTTTGAACTAAACTTAAAAAGATTCCTAACAGACTAGAGAAAGAACTCAGAGAATAGTGGGGTCTTAGAACAGAAAGGAATCCAGGAAGCATACCTGGCTCACTGTCCAGGAAAAGAAGGAATCCTCAAGGCCATAGGTCTTGATCTTGTCTGGATGTTAGAATCACCTGGGAACCTCTTAGAAATCTCAGTGCCCAGGCTATACCCCAGACCCATTAAATCAGAGCAACAACCTTTAAAAGACTCAGATGGTCCCAGTGGGCAGCTGTCAATTCAGAGGCCTGGTAATTCAGAGATGTCTCAGCTGACGGTTACTCTATCCGTGATGCTGGATCCCAGTGGTGAGCAACTCAGCATCTTACGTGTTGGCTGATTACTTGGTTAGTGTCTTAGAAAGCTCGGCCTGCTATAACAAAACATCATAAACTGGGTGACTTATAAACAATAGATATTCATTTATCACATTTCTGGAGGCAGAAAGTCAGGGATCAGAGTTCCAGCATTGTCAGGTTCTGGTAAGAGCCCTCTTCCAGGCTGCAGATGGCTGCCATTCAACTGTGTCCTCACATGGTGGAAAGAAAGCTCACTCTCTCTCTGGCTTCGTCTTGTAAGGGCACTAATCCCATTCCTTATAAGGGCACTAATCCCATACTCTTCCCAAAGAGTAAAACACTCATGACCAAAAAACCTACTGTGACCTGCCCTATCTTGCTCTGATCCCCCAGAGCCACCATGCACTAAGGAAACTGGAAGTTACCCATGATCATAGGAAAGGCAGATTCCTTCCATTTAGGCTGACCCTGGGAGTGGACCTGCAGGTTGTGACTTGAGGTGGGAGTGGGAAGTAGGAGGGGACCCAGAGGACAGGAGTTGACCAGCTGGTGTTTGAATTTCTTCAAACAGGGGTCACTTCTTTTGACTTATCCACAGGGTGTCTCTGGCCTGAACTCTGAGAATGCCAATAATTCAGAACACTAATGCTTCCCAGGTGAAAAAAAAAAAAAATGAGGAGCAAGGTGGAGACAGAGCTGAGTGTTGGCTTCATCACAGGTGTGCAGGTGACAGGGCCAGGGAATGGCCACAGAGCTCAGGAGAGTGATTTCACCAGGAGAGTGGGAGAGCCCTAAGGCCAGTGTCCAAGGACCAAAGTGGGATGAAAAGACCAAGAGCTCATCTGGCATCAGAGAAAAGAGGAGGAGGTCCAAGGTGGGACACTTGGGAGAGGCTAAGCCCACATGGATAAGTGCCATTGGTTTGGCTATTCCTGTGGCATCTTAAACATTCAATACTTGAAGTCAAAAAGTTAATCCTATTATCTTTTTCTCAAAAAAAAAGAATTTGATTCTTTTATTGAGAAAAGATTAAGTAGGAAATGGAAACAGTGATGATTTAAAATAAAAAAAGTGGATGAAGGGAAAGGGCATGAAAAAGGACATAGGTTGGGGAAATAGAAGGTCAAGGAGACACATTTCCTTCTCTACTTCTTTCCAATCCTAACCCAAGAATCTATTCTCACATCAGGTTAGACTGACCACCAGGACAAAAGTCCCCACTAAAATAGCAATAACATCTTTAATTTGCTGTGTCTTGTTCTGGAAGAATTGTTGGTTAAAGAATGTTTTAAGAAAAGTGAAGAGGATAATTTGAACTAAAAATCAAAGGAGAAGAAGGGTGGGGAGGGGAGGGATAGTTAGGGAGTTTAAGATTGACATGTACACACTACTCTATTTAAAATAGGTAACCAACAGGGACCTACTGTATAACACAGGGAACTCTGCTCAATATTCTGTAATAACCTAAATGGGAAAAGAATTTGAAAAAGAATAGATACATGTATATGTATAACTGAATCATCTTGTGGCACACCTGAAACTAACACAACATTGTTAATCAACTGTATTCCAATATAAAATAAAAATTAAAAAAAATGAGTCCCTTTAAAAAAATAAAATAGATAACCAACAAGGACCTACTGTAAAAAAAAAAAAGTAGCTAATCTCATGATAAGAAATATAGCAATAATCCAAATGGAATAGATTATGCTCTTGAAATATACATTTGACAGGGGTCTTTCCACTTAAAAAATATAAAAGAAGCAGCTCTTTGCTTGGACAGTTTGGTTGCCAGCCCTCACTGGGAAGTGTGAGTGGGAAGCTAATTTACTCAAATCACCCATTCAGAGTCTTCATCCCATATTTGTGCCTGAGTAGCCCCTACAAGTTTGAGAAGAACTGGATACCGTGCACAGTGACGTACCCTGGGGATAGTGGGCTTGAAGGGACTTCGGATCAATTCCAAAGGAACCCTGGGTGTTTGGAACTCAGGACAGACGTTCAGGTGTGGAGAAGTTTTAGGGCAGCTTGATCTGTTGTCTCACACAGCTTCCCAAAGTGTCAGCTCCCGTGGGGAGGTGATTTATCTGTTGTGACAATCTGGCACCAGAGCTGTTTGTTGATCCTGCTGAGCAAGGTCGACAAGGATGCTCGCTGGTACATTTGAGATGAGAAGTTTTGTAGTCTGTGGCTAGGATTGAAATGGACTTTGCGTTGGAAGAGTTAGGTATTTGTCAGTGCTTTGAAAGTGAACGGGAAAAATAATGACCACATGGAGCTCAGACTGCCCGTGACAGCTCTGGTCCGATTCATTTTTTTGGATCTTTTTCTTTGATTAGGAGGACAGTGTGGTTGCTGCTTCTGGAGCCACTGTTGGGAGCTCAGGGCACCAGACAGCACGGTAGTCTGAGGGGCACCACCAAAGACACACTTACAACCAGCAGAGACTGAGAGTGATGTGTGAGTGGTGATCTAATAGTGAACCAACCAAGAGAGGTGGAGGAGCACATGCCTGATAGAACAAGCCCTTCATTATCTGACTGGTCTCCTCAGAAACTCATAAAAAAGAGGAATTAAAACACAATTTCCCACCACACTGGCTATCATCTAATAAAAAATATTGGCTAGGGCTTCCCTGGTGGCACAGTGGTTGAGAATCTGCCTACTAATGCAGGGGGCATGGGTCCAATCCCTGGTCTGGGAGGATCCCACATGCTACGGAGCAACTAGGCCCATGAGCCACAACTACTGAGCCTGCGCTCTAGAGCCTGCAAGCCACAACTACTGAGCCTGTGCGTCTGGATCCCGTGCTCCACAACAAGAGAGGCCGTGATAGTGAGAGGCCCTCACACCGCGATGAAGAGTGGCCCCCACTTGCCACAACTAGAGAAAGCCCTTGCACAGAAACAAAGACCCAACACAGCAAAAATAAATAAATTAATTAATAAACTCCTACCCCCAACATCTTCTTTAAAAAAAAAAAAAATTGGCTAATGCTTTGTTTCGGTGCCTGCCCCCCTACAAATTATGTGCAAACCATGAATAAAGTATTGATTTAACTGCAATGGATCCTGTCAGTTGTCTTGGGATTTGTACATGTTAGATAGAGTCTGACACATTCACAATAAGGAAAAATTCTTCCAAGGAGTGCAGGATTCTGCAGGAAGACCTGGACAGGAAGCTGACAGCTGCTCCCTGGTGTGAAGGACTTGGAGAGGGCAGGCCAAATTGTCCTTGTATAGGGGGCAGATCCGTTCCCTATTCCTGGTGGCTTTTCAGAGATTAATGCAGCTGTAGGGACATCAGCAGTTGGTGTCAGGAGGGGGCAGTATCGCTCCCTTTCTGGTCATCTCCTCTTGGCTCCCGCTGGTGCATTGCATTGACCTTGCACCCATCCATCTCCTATCAGGCAGACTCTGAACAAGTCCATGAAAGATAAAATGACCGATGAATGTGTGTTGAGCACAAGGTGGCTAGCACAGCTCATTAACTCTCTCATCAGTTACAGCTCGAGCTGGGGAGCCACGTGGTCAGGAAATGGGCTCATGTGACTCAGACCCTCCACAGGCATAGCTCTGGGAGACTCTGGCTCAGGTATCTGACCTCATTGCTTCTCTGTTCTCCCATCTGTGAAGTGGGGAGAGCAATAATTTTCCTGAGTTGTTGAGAGGAGCGACGTGGGACACTGAACTGTAAACTACCAAGCATGTGATTAGTTCACAATAAATGGGAGAGGCTGCTCTTGTGGTTTGCAGGTTTCATGAAATGGAGTCCAGGGCAGTGAAGGTGGCCATCTGTGGCCATCTTGTGAGCATCTAGGATGTGCCATGCACTGAGCTAAACTATGGGAAGATGCCCAGGAAGAAGGCTCGAGTGCTGATGTGAAGGAGTTGTGTGTTACCAGACGGCAAGAGGTACACTGTGGAGAGCACGGTGCCTGGGATCCTAGGGCTGCCATAACAAAGGACTACACGCCGGGTGGCTGGAAACAAGGACATTTATTCTCACACAGTCCTGGGAGCCAGCAGTCCAAGATCAAGGTGTTGGCAGAGGGGATCCTTCTGAGGGCCATGAGGGAGAATCAGCCCAGCTTCTGGTAAAGGCTCAGCATTCCCATTCCATGGCTTGTAGATGCATAAGTCCAATCTCTGCCTCTGTTGTCACATGGCCTTCCCCTCTCCATGCCTTCCTTTTCTGTCTTGTATAAGGACACTTGTCACAGTGGTCACCCCCATCCAGGATGGTCTCATTCCAATATCCTTACCTCAGCTACATCTGCAAAGACCCTTATTAGGGTAACGTTTGGAGTTCCAGGTGGGCATATCTTCTGTGCGGGCACCATTCATCTCACTGCATGTGGGTGCAATGGAAGCACCAAGGAAGTGCTGGTTTCTCAGAAAGGCAGCCTCTCAGCTGTGGAAGTCCATGGGGGGTTGACAGAGGTTGGAGAGGGGGTGAGCAGGGTGCTGTGAGCAAGGCATACAGAGCACGCAGAGGCCAGGAGGAGAGAAAGGATGTGGGAGTGAAACACTCCCCTTAAAATAACTTCTCTCTCCAACACATCGCTGTGGGAAATCTTAGCACTGCCAGGAATCTTGGGAGATCTTATTTTCTACATCTTGGTATTAGATTTGGCTCACACTTTTCTGAATTTTGGGTATCAGCCTGGGATGGTGGCTTTTGGAGACAGGGGAGCGAGTTTGCACCTAGGCCATTCCTGGGAGAAGTCCGTTGATCTTTCTGAATTGCAATGATATTCTCCCGCAAAAACAGGGATCCTTGTACAAACATTCAGTTTTGCTGGAATAGTACATGATATAATGAAGGAAATGTTGCTTCATGTCACAATTACTCATTTCAAGGCTATTTCCTTCTCTCCTCTTGTATACTCTCATAGGTCAATTCTTAGGCAGCCCCTGATATTAAATTATACTTTAAATTAAAAAATTAAAATGTAGATATTTCCAGGAGAATGTTTCCTTGTGAATACAACCTGCTCTGTGCAACCTACTTTTATGATTTTTTTAATTTTACTTTTATTTTATTTTATTTTTTATTTTTTTTTTATTTTACCTTTATTTTTTCATCCCGTGAACTACTTTCTGAACCACTATTTAATGAGCAATAGACAAAAACAGTCACATAGCTGGCTGTGCCCCGTGGGCACAGGGGTGGGCTGTAGGGGGAAGACATATTGCTGTGCTCACAGGGACTAACTCAGTGATAGATCTGTGCTTCTGGGGTAAGAATATCCTCACTGTTCATCGTAAACACAGGCCTTCCTCTTTCCTTCTGTAGAATGGATGGTCCTGCCTCTTACCCATTTCCAGGTCTCATTTTCTTCCCTTATGATAATGTCAACCATGTCTCTTGTACCTGTTTTAGGGAAGAGTCCAGGAATGTTCCTTGTTGTCCACAAGGCATCTGATTTGTGCTGAAAATGGGAGAAGGTGACCCCAAATTTCCTGGAGGGATAGGTCCCTTCTCTGTGGACAGTCCTTATTCAGGTTTGGCCTTAAGTGACCAATCATGCATATTCCTCCTCACCTAGTCCTAGACTGTGGCCTTGCTGTGTTTGCTTTGCTCTCCCGGGAGCAGAGGGTCTGTCTGCAGTCACACAGCAGTGCACTGTGACACAGAACCTACCTGATAAGGGCTCTTGGAGACTCTACTACCCAGTTCCATACCCACTGCCTGTTTATGTGGTCCAGATGGTACTTCCCCTGCTAAATGGTGAATATTAAACACTGGACAGAGTCTAAAATCTTTGAACTTCAAGATAAATGTTATCTTGGCTGGAGCTGCACTACAATGAAGTATTTTCTTCCAGAGTTTCTCAGATGGCCTTGGAAATGTTTAAAGGAACATTGAGAACAATGCTTTAAAATTGCCCATAACATGGCATTGTCCTCATGCTCCTGATGATGACTTGTGTAGGCGGATTTTGTCCTGTTATGAGTTCTGTGCATCATCTGATGTGACTTGTTCTAAGTTCCGTTGACCCTTTAGAAAATTCTGAAGTTGCTTTGTATTTTTCAAGCTCTTTGAAAATTAATTTTTTGACTATCAGTAATCCTGTCATTTTCTGAACATAGAAACTTTATTTATTTTTATTTATTTATTTTTTTTGCAGTACGCGGGCCTCTCACTGTTGTGGCCTCTCCCGTTGCAGAGCATAGTCTCCGGACGCGCAGGCTCAGCGGCCATGGCTCACGAGCCCAGCCGCTCCATGGCATGTGGGATCTTCCCGGACCGGGGCACGAACTCGTGTCCCCTGCATTGGCAGGTGGACTCTCAACCACTTCACCACCAGGGAAGCCCTAGAAACATTTTTGATATTACAGAAAACATATTCTCTGACTCTGTGACAAATATAAAAATTCAAAATCAATAAATAATAACCTGATAAAAGAACTATGCATTAGAAATAACTATTTAAAAAAGTTTTATATATCTCACGGATCAGAAAAGGAAATGAAACTTAAGAAATTTGGAACCAAACTATAATGGAAATGTATATATTGCAACTTTTAAGGTACAGTTTAAGAAGTTCCTGTAGGGAACTTGATTGACTCAAATCTGTATATCATAAAAAAAGAAAGATGGAAAATTAAAAAGCCAAGTATTGAACTTAAATTAGGAGAAAACAATTCGTGGAATAAATTGACAGAAAAAATAATAAAACAAAGGTAAGAAATTAATGAAATATACAATAAATAACATTACAGAAGGTCAACAACAACCATAAAAATCTGGTGCTTTACAAAGAACATTTAAACATCAACTAATCTTGGGCAAAAACAATCAAGATAAAGAGAGTTGTAAATTAATATTAAGAGTAAAATGGAGACATAATAGAGACAGAGCAGAGTTTAAAAATTATAAGCCAATATCAAGAGAAAATTTTATGGCATTGACCAAAAACCCCACAAAACCCAAAAATTAAAACCCCAAACTGACACAAGAAGATATAAAAAACCTATATAGGCCCTGAACTAATTCTCAGGGCTACCCACAAAAATGTATCAGGGACAGTTGACTTTACTGGCAATTTTACAAAACCTTCATGAATTAGGTAACTCCTGTCATGTACAAACTGTTCCAGAATACTAAAAGAGCAGGAAAATGTCTCAACAACTTTTCTAAATCTAGGATAGCCTTGTTCTAAATGAAACACGAGAGTATAGACAAAGAAAAGAGTCACCAAGGATCATAGATGTAAGCATTTAAATAAAACATTAGAAAACCAAATTCAGTAATGAATAAATAAAAAATGATAAATAAAATAAATATATCTAAAAACTTTTAAAATACATGCATGCATGTGTATGCATAGACACACACACACATATACACACACCCCATTAATGTGTATTACATATGAAGTATGGTAAATATTAGAAAATTGTAGTTATGCTATTACAAATTAGTACATATTTTATTTTTTTGATTTAATAAAGTTTTATTTTTCAAAATGTACAGTTGGTGGGACCTATTCATTCATCTTCACCAGAAGTTGGGGCCTCTCCATCCTTGGTGTTTCTGGTGTAAATTACTTGAGCTCTGTGCTTTGAAGCCAGTTTAATAAGTCCTGTACTAAGGAGCTCCTGAAGGGCTGCCCTGGCCAGGGAACCACGAATCTTCAGCCTCTCAGAGATGACAGCTGGAGTTATAAGCTTACAGTTGGGAATTTCTTTACAGAGTTTGTCATATGTTGCTTTGTCAAACAAGACTAGGTTATTGAGCTTGTCCTGAACTTTGCCTTTGGACCACTTCTTCTTTTCGGCCTTGCCCCCATATTTTTTTAACTGGGTCTTTGTCTTTCTTGGCTGACTTTCTGGCATCTTTCTTCTACTTGTCGTCCTTTGGTGACAGTGAAGCCGGGAGAGCAGCTGTTACCATTGCGCCTCACTAAGATGTCGGACAAAAGGGGTAAGTATATATTTTAAAACAATCTAAATTTCTATCAATTAGGGATTTGCTAAAAATATTGAGATACATCCTTGTGATGGAATTTTAATGGAGCAGGTAGAATGAATACATTATATCCACAAATATCAATGCGGATTTACCTAAAAACATAGGATGAAAAAGCATTGTTTTTGGAAAACAGTATGAAATTTCCTCAGAAAATTAAAAAGAGAACCAAGATATGACCCAGCAATTCCATTTCTGGCAATTTATTCTATTTATTCGAAGGAAACAAAATCACTAACTCAAAAAGAGTATCTACACTCCCATATTCACCGCAGCGTTATTTACAATAGCCAAGATATAGAACGACCTAAATGTCCATCAATGGATGAATGGATAAAGAAGGAGTGTGATGTATGCACACACACACACACACACACACACACACACACACACACACACAATTGAGTATTATTCAGCCATAACAAAAGAGAAACTCCTGCCATTTGTGACAATATGGATGGAGCTTAAGGGTATTATGCGAAGTGAAATAAGTCAGACAGAGAAAGACAAACACTATATAATCTCACTTATATATGGAATCTGAAACAAAAACCAAAAACAGACCCTGTCAAAACAAACTCATAGATCCAGAGAACAGATTGATGGTTACCAGAAGTGGGAGGAAGAGGGTGGGAAAAATTTTTAAGAAAAAGGAAAAAAAAAATGTTTTTCTGTTCTATTGGAATGGAGAAACACATTGCAGAAGAACAAATTTAGAATAATTTGCTCTTCATGTAAATTTAATGACACACAAGGCCACTCTAACATCTATGTACATGAAAATGTAAAATAAAAAAAATTAAATATCATGAAAGATAAATATAATTTTCAGAACAGTAGTGACTTTTACAATTGGGATCAAAAAGCAGTTATAAAAGCTGGTATTAAATATACGTTTTTTTTAAAAAAAACTTAAATAATTATGGTAACTAGTCAATATTTCTTGACAGAATAATGTTAAATGGGTGTTTTCTATCTATTTTTCTACTTTTTGTATATTTAAAATGTTCTAATATTTTAAAAAGACAGAGAAATACTAAAAGCGCCCATATATTTGGGTTAACTTTGTTTTTCCTTTTGTAATAGAACAGTCGTTAGGCTGCTCGCGAATCCTTGGTCATATTGGCAGCTGTCCTTGGGATCTAAAAATGGCTGAAAGTAGCTCAGTGGTGATTTCCACCAGGTACATCACTGCCACATGGTCTCCTCCTTCCCAGTCTTGTGTAGAGGAAAAGCACTGTAGCCCTCATGTGGTGACTGATTTTAGGACACTGCCAGCCCTTGGATGGAGAAATGAATCTATTTTGGATGCAGAGTGTATATTCTGTGTGTGATGAACTGCTAGCCTTGTCCCCTACCTTTGTATGCTGACCTCAGGAAAAGTCTAGACTAAGGTCAGAGGTTTTAGGTCTGTGTCCCTGCCCTGCTGCACAATCTTTACTCCATCTCCTGGTACTGAGGTATTATCCCTGAAACCAGAACCGTTGTGCACTGTTTGTGGGAAGGTAAATAGGTACAGTCACTGTGGAAAACAGTACGGAGGTTCCTCAGAAAACTAAAAATAGAACTACCACATGATCCAGCAATTCTACTTCTGGGTATTTTTCCAAAATAATTGAAATCAGGATCTCAAAGAGATATTAGCACTCTCACGTTCATTACAGCATTATTCACAGAAGCTGAGATGTGAAAACAAACAACTGCAATATTCATCCAGAGATAAATGGGTAAAGAAAATGTGCTCTATACATACAATGGAATACTAATTCCAGCCTTAAACAGGAAGGAAGTGCTTCAACATGAGAAAACATGGATGAATCTTGAGGACATTATGCTAAATGAAATGAACCAGTTACAGAAAGATGAATACTGTATGATTCCACTTAAATGAGGCATCTAAAATAGTCAACTTTATAGAATCAAAGAGTAGAATGGTGGTTGCCAAGGGCTGGGGGAGGGGGGAATGGGGAATTACTAACCAAGGGGCGTAAAGTTTCAGTTAAACGGGATCAGTAAGCTCTAGAGACCCATGTACAACACTGTACATATAGTCAACAATACAGTATTGCACACTTAAACATTTAAAAGGGTGGATCTCGGGCTTCCCTGGTGGCGCAGTGGTTGACAGTCCGCATGCCGATGCAGGGGACACGGGTTCGTGCCCCGGTCCGGGAAGATCCCACATGCCGCGGAGCGGCTGGACCCGTGAGTCATGGCCGCTGAGCCTGCGCATCCGGAGCCTGTGCTCCACAACGGGAGAGGCCACAACAATGAGAGGCCCGCGTACTGCAAAAAAAAAAAAAAAAAAAAAAAAAAAAAGAAAAAAAAAAGAGGGTGGATCTCTTATCAAGTGTTCTTACCACAGTATAGTAAAATTTAAAAAAAGGCACTTGAAGGAAATGTGAAGGAGTTGGTGTGGGGCTTGGAGATTTCAGGCTGCAGAGTCTTTTCTAATAGGCTTTCTCTTAAACGAAATCTCTCTGTTGTCATTTTTTCACTCATAATGACCTAGGGACCCCAACACAACCCTCTGGTCTTTGATATGGGTAATTTGAAAACAGATATACACATATACAAATACATCCGTGTCCTGGCTGTCTGGGAGACTTTCTGCAAAGATTTCCATGTTTCTAAACCATGAACAAAATTACATAGCTGACAAGTTGTTACCATTATGGTTGACAAGAGAGAAAATATTTTTTAAAATATAATTTAAAATGTTTCTTTTCAGGTTTTGATGACAAATTTCTGGAGATCATGAGGAAAATAATCTTGTCAGTTGGAAATAAGAGCCACTTACTTTTTGGAGAAGATGGACCAAAGTAGATCCGACACCTCAAATGGGACAGAATTTTAGCAAGTGGCAACAGGAAAGAATTAAAGCAATCCATTTGGACTCTTGGGTCATTAGAAAGCCATTTATTGATGACTCAGTGCTATGTGTAGGCAGGTATTGATATTTTTATGAAGTAATTATGTCATGCTGGTGACTTTAATTTTGCTATCTCAGTTGTTTAGAACATCATTCTGTCTTTTTCTCTTGTGAGTCTTAGACTACTGAGTATCAGAATCAGTAAAACTTTGAGATAAGCTGTAAACACTAACTGCAAAGTCAAAAGTAGTGTTTTTCCTCTTATGGGAGTGATGATTACTAAACATGGACTAGCTTCACACCCAATGGCTTAGGTTGGGTTCCTTAAAAGCAGAGTTCAAAAGAGGGATTTGGGTGCTCATAATTTATTGAGGGGGTAGTCTGCAGGAACATCTGGAAGGAAGGGAGTGAAACAGGATAAGGAGAGAGCCCACCAAGCCTGTGGTCCCAGGCACAGTCTAGCTTTGGTCTGACCTTGGGGTGGGGCGTGCATTCTGGAGTGTAAATCAGATGCTGACTTGTACCCTGTTGAGCCAAGGGTACCAGATCCTGTTCCCTCATATCCATCATGCATTAGTGAAGGGCTGCACCCGGGAGGGGCTTGTGTAGCTTCCCAGATGGAGCAGCTCCAGTCAGCAGAGGATACGTCCTCAGTGCAGGGGGTAACTGTGAACAATCGGCGGACACATACAGCAGCTGGGGGACGGGAACCCAGACTGGTAGGGGGTCTGGTGGGACACCACATTGCCTATGACAGTCTCTCCTATGCACTACTCAAATTCACTGCCTCCGTCAGCTTCTCTCCGCCTACGATTCTGTGGTCACAATTCTCTGGGAAACATACCAGAGTCAGGTTGCTGGAGAAATTGCACCCACCACGGACACTGATGGCTGCAGCTGAAAACGTTGAATGAATGATCCTCAGGGGGAAATCTGTAAAAGAGGACGGGATTCAGAACAGGGAAGGAGAAACTGAGCAGGGTGTGGTTTCAGGGAAAGATCCAGGTTGGGGGGTGGGGCACTGGAACCTAAATAACATCATCAAGTTGCCACCCCTTTGAAGCAGGGGAATGTCTTGTGCCCTGTATCAGTAAGCCATTGACTGTGGACCATGGGGTTGGGGGACATCTCACCAGCAGCAAAGCTCACAGCAGCTGGTAGGTTGGTACCAGACTGATGAGGGGGACCTGGGTGAGGCTCCACAGTGCCTACTAAACCCACATTGTATGCGTTCACATTCTAATTACACTACTACTGATGGTGTGAATTGGGCAAATTAGTTAATCTCTGTACCAGTTCTATAAAATGTCACACAATAAGCTCTCAGTAATGCTAGGTTTTATTGTTGTTACTTGTTTTTATTGGCATTTTTGCTATTCATTGTTCATTTAATGGAGTTTTCCAAAATGCTGAGTATGAACCAATATTTTAATTCATGGGAAATTAAGAAAAATTAAAAATTTGAGATTAAGAAATAGATGCATTTTTACTATGTACTGCTGAACACTTAAAGGCACAATTAATACAAGGTCAGTTTTAAAATTCCCTATATTCATTTTTTCTTATAAGATGATATAATCACTCAATACTCATGCTAAGTAAAATAATTAATAGCCTCTTGAATGGAATTTCTCATTCTATACACATAGGAGATAAACATGAGATATATCAACAGGTCTGGTTTATAGATGAGGAGAGTTTGGTCCCATGCCCAGATCCATTCCTGACTCACTGTAAGAAAGACTTTGGGAAGATGACAGTCACCTCCATCCCCCTGAGGCTGTCATATTAAATGGGAACAGGGAGAAAGCTGACATCTTTGAGTGTTAGCTAAACCTGGGGCTGGTTGGTTGTAAGAAACAGAAACCCATTTAAACTAGCTCAAGAAAAGGGAGATTATTTTAACTGTATTGAGTTCATCAAATCCTGTAATTTGCCATCACGGATGTTTGTTATGATTCTTTGCAAATAAAATTCAAATTCTAAGACTTTCAGTCTCTGTGTCTCTTAGATCAAATCCTCAAGAGACAATATGATTGTCAGCTGATCTGGTCAAATCTGCTGCAGCAGGGAGAGGGTCCATGTAATGGAGCCCGGCTGTCTTGCTCAGGGCTGTGAATGGGATGTGAGCCGGTGTATGACATTAAGCACAGCAAATAAAGTTGATTACCAGCTCTGCTTTGAGAGCATTCTATGTGCTAGTCACTGTGCTGCCTGCTTTCTTCTTGGTAATCTTGCTGGGCATAGGTAGATGAGCTCATTTTACAATTCTGCAGACTTAGGGAGATTAGGTTAATTTCCCAGATCTGCAGCTGGAAAGGCAGAGCTGGGAGAGCTCAACCTGATTTCCTTCAGGTTCTGTGGATGAGATCCCATGTCCAACACATCTCTTCTAGTATTTACCAGTGTTGGTGTCTCTGTGAAATGGGTGAAAATGACTGATCCCCATGCTGTGATAGGAGACTGTCATTACACCAGCCTGTATGAGCAGGTTTTTCTTCTGGGCGCCTGGGAAGCTTGCCTTCTGGCTATCAGGAGCCCTTGTTCAATGCTGGAATACACTGAGACAATGTCCCATGTCTCATCTTTGCCTGTTTAATTCTTGGGTCTCCCAAGGCAGATCTTCCCTACATACAGGAAATAGTTCTTCTAGTGTTAACTTGGGGCAAACTAGGGCCCAGTAGTTCAAGATCTAGAAGTGACACAGCTATTCTACAAGTCTTGAATTAAGTACTCCATGGGTGGCCCCAAGATCTCACATTTTCCTCACTCTCGATGCCTCAGAACATGTGGTTATTCTGAAATACTTCTTGGAAAACTCTAATTATTTTAATCGTCCTGCTTTATGCTTACATTGTGTAGGGGGTCTTTAGTTCTGTTGGTTTTCCTTGTCAATCTCATCACAGTTGATCACAACTTCCAGAAATTCCTCAATATTCTGATCTTGTCATGAAATCATTTCATTTTCCATGACCAATATGCGTTCATTCTTATTTTGGAATTCCTTCTTTAATTCGATAGGATTTTGGTAGAGGCAGAGGTAGATTTCTGTGCTTAGCCATCTTGAAGTGGAGGCCTTGGATGTCAGTCTACATTATTGACAAATGCTAGAAACAAAGCTTAGCTCTTCAACACATTCTGAGTCTTCTGCTTATGTGCCACATAATAATTTTAATCAAGGTTTTTCATCTGTTAGTTTTGGTCTTAGGTGTCGGTGGTTTCCATCCCTTTCATGATTTTTTTTTTCCATCAGTGCAACATCATAAACACAGCCTCTGAAAAAAATGAGACATGAATTTTGGATGGCTGTTCTTTTCTTTTCATCTTTTTTTAATTGCTCCATTTCTGAGGAATAATTGTTTCAAGAAGAAAGGTAGATTCTGTTTCTTCTGCAGAAAAAAAACAACAAGAAAACACTCTCTTTTCTTTGCAAGACATCTGTACATATCAAGTACCATGTTCCCTCCGGTAATGTTCTCAGAGTGAGGAAAGCAGTGGCTCCTTTGCACATGAGAATGTAGAGTTATCTCAGTAGACGGCAGGAGGTAAGTATCGAGACAAAGCCTCTGGCTTTTGGTCAACAGCTAATTTTATGAATCTCCAGTGTGATAAGGCTGCTGAAAAATAAAATAAATGGCAATAAACAAAGTACAATATACTTAGAACATTTCTCTCAGTTTGTCTTTTTAAAAATCATCATAACAAATTATTATAAAGCAAACAGCCAGCAAGCACCACCCAATCAATAGAGTTTGACATGCTCACCTGGAGCTCCCCAGTCCCAGTCACCAGCTCTCCATCCTTTCAGGTAATTATTTCCTTGACTTTTATGGTAACCAGGTCCTTGCATTTCTTGATAGTTTATCACCTGTGTGCACATCTAGACACTGAGGATTTTTATACATATTTTATATTTATTTTAATCTCAGTTTTCCCCACCATCCCGTTCATTTTCTTACCGGTTGTCTCTTTCAAAACAGAAATTCACAGTCTGGAATTTGAGAATTGCATTCTTGTCTTGCAGGTTAACATTCTCCTCTGTCCTTTGTGTTCCCTGCAAATAGGCAACTGAATTTGGAGACCTGCTGAGGCTCAGATTCTATCCTGGCAGCAGGAGGAATAATGACCCCTCCCCGAAGATGTCCATGTCAAACTCCTTGGAAGCTGTGACATGACTTACATGACAGAAGGGACTTTGAAAATTTGTTTCAACTAAGGATTTTGAGATCGAGAGAGTACGCTGAATTAGTCAGGCGAACCCAACTTAATCACAAGAGTGCTTATAAGAGGGAACAGGAGAGCCAGTCAGAGCAAGAGCTGTGATGATGAAAGCAGAGGTCAGAGTAATGGGGTCACAAGATAAGGGACGTGGAAGCCTCTAGAAGCTGGAAAAGAGAAATAAACAGGTTTTCTTCTAAAGGCTCCAGAAAGAAACAGAGATCTGCTGCCACTTTGGTTTTAGCCCTACAAGACTTCTGACCTCAAGAACTGTAAGTAAATAAACTATGTTGGTTAAGTCACTAAGTTTGTGGCACTTTGTTACACAACCATAGGAGACTAATTGGATCCATCTGGCAAGAGCACAGGACATGGGTGATATGGTCTGTCAGCAGCAGACACGTAAGTTCTGGGTTCTCTCTTTTTGTCCTGTCAGCTGAGGCAATGCTCAATGCTTCGATCTATAATCCATTGGGGTTGCAATATGGTGTTATTCTATTTCCATCATTTTTTTGTTTATGTATTTGCTGCAGACTAGCCAGATGAAGAAGACTAAACTGACCAGAGCCAGAAGGGAAGGGGTAAGGAACAGAAACAGCACCGACGAATGGGGTCAGAAGGACCAAGATGGTTGCAAGGCAAATTTTATTGTGCTACAGTTGCAGATTATATAGACCAGAAAAGGGAAGGTTGCCAGACAGTGATTTACATTATCTAATGACTGTCTTGGCTCAAGGTTAACTTCCCTGGGAGAAAACCCATAAACCCAGAGTCATCAAAAATAACCTGCACGTGCAGGGGAGAGACAGCTTTGCTTACCTCATTTTACATTCTTTCTGATCTCTGGGCCCTGGTGATTTATCTCCCATGGAATGGAACAAGGAGGGGAACAAGTAGGGACAGTCCCTTCGAGCAGTGGTGGCATGCCTGGCACGTCCACAGCCTGCTCTCATGGCTGACTGCTTCCCACATGTATTAGCTGGAATACTTCTATAAATAGATGTTTCTACATGGTATTGTTCACATAGGAAAGGAAAAATATATACTAACTTTTCCCCTTTTACTTACCAGGTTATTAGATAATGAATCATTTCCTTCCCGGCTCTGAAAGTGATCAAGTCAGGTTGTTAATATAAAGGATTTAAAAAGAGTTCAGTCCCTTACAAACCTGACCCTCAATAAAGATCAAGTTGTTCTGATTTTGGCCAATGGAAGACTCTCAAGGTGGCTTCTGAGTCTTTTGATGTGACCTTGCCAGTCTTTGATTCTAGAAGGTTTTTGCTTTCTAAAATAACAAGGTATTCCAGAATCATCTTGTGCATTTTCTGTCCTAGATCTGGAACCTGTAATCTCAGGAAATCTTGGTTTCTTTTAGTGGAAGATGAAATTTCAAAACCACAGTCGAGGGTCTAAGTGGTAATAAAGCTATATTACCTAGGACTCTGGTGTATTCTCACAGATGATGATTTGATTGACTATATTTTTAAAATGACTTTTCTAATTTTCTTATAAAAATAATTTTTAGCAATTCCTTTAATAAAAATAAAATCAACTTTTCATTTACCTAAATAATAATATTGGATTAATTGATACATCTGAGCTAATAAAATTTAGTCAACAATTTAATAATATGATTTTGATATTTAATATACACCACGGGGTGTTCTATTTTTTTTTTTTTTTTTTTTTGCTGTACGCGGGCCTCTCATTGTTGTAGCCTCTCTCCTTGCGGAGCACAGGCTCTGGACGCACAGGCTCAGCGGCCATGGCTCACGAGCCCAGATGCTCCGAGACATGTGGGATCTTCCCGGACTGGGGTATGAACCCATGTCCCCTGCATCAGCAGGCGGACTCTCAACCACTGCACCACCAGGGAAGTCCCGGGGTGTTCTAAAGTTAGGAAAACACATCTTTTTGAACCTGGATTTACAAGTCTTATAACTAACATTTCTATGTTATTACTATACCCTGCCTACTGATGAATATTTATTTCTCTAAAACAAGTTGACTATATAAATCCTGCTCATCACTCCCAGCTCCCTGTTCTCCACACCAGTTAAAGTCTAAGTCCCTTGGTCTGTCATTCAAATACCCCAGGGCCCCTTTGATTTTATTTTAAACCAGCTTATTTCCTACCATTATTTCTAAGACACCTTCAGAGTGTCTCAGAATCCTCCACCAGGACATTGGTTTCGGTGCCTGACAAATGGGAGTTTAAAACCACATCTGGGTAAAATGGGATGGCTTATAGTCCATGTGAGACTCATTTTCCATCTGAGGACAGCATCCCTCCTGCAGAAGGAAGGGCCGGTTGAGGATTGGATGGAGAGACGTGTGTTGGGCACAGTGCTCCGCGCAGACAGAGCCCCAAGTCATGCTAGTTTCACTGTCCTGGCTGTTCTCACCCGCTTAGCAGCTTCCCCACATTCCCTGCATTAATCCGAGTTTTATCCACTTTTCAAGTCCAGCCAGACTCCACTACTTCCTAAAAGGTGCTGCTCACTTCAGTCCATAAAGGTCTATCCCATTTCTGAGCAGGCATGGAATGTTCTAGTCCCCACCCCCCAGGATGTAGCTGCCTTAGGATCCACATTTAAAATTAATTACCTTACGTGCATTTAAAATTACATTATTCTCCAGCGTCGCCTTTCCCTGCTTGTCTCCTAATGTTCTATGAAGAAAAGGAAAGATTTGCATTTGCCAAGTAAGTGCTCGCTGTGAGGCTGGCTGTGTGCCCAGGGCTCTGCACACCTGTGAGTGTGGTCAGGTGAGGTGAGCCATGATTAGCATGGACACACACACACACACACACCCTCACTCCCAGGGCTCTGCACTGTGTGGAGAGGCTACCGTGAAGTGTTAGACAGTGACTTGGGGATGCTGATTTAGTTGGTCGGGGAGGCCCTTCCGAGGAGACGCCAGTGCTGAGGATGATGCAGACCCAGGCAGCAGCAGGAGAGGAAGCCTCCTACGCAGAAGGAACAGAGAGCAAGGGCCCTGCACAAGCTTCTGCCAAAGTGACAGGCCTGCTGCTTCCAGACCTGAGAAACAAACTCAAAAGTGATTTGCAGGAAAACGAAAGCACAGATAAAAAATCTAGTCTGCTGCAGTCCTACGGAGAGGTTTTACAGGTAGAGCGGCAGTCTCACTACTACACTATGTGGTTGCTTCAGCCCTAAGGGCGTGGCTTCCCACCACCATCCTGTCCACAGAGGGCATCTCTCACTGGTATCTGTTAGGACAGCTAGGACAGCTGGAAAGATATTATTTTACCAAAATAAACTTTTTCGATTAAAAGTTATGACTGCACCTGCAATACAGCCCCGCATGTGGCATGGAAGCTCTGTTGTACATTATATTCCTAGTACTGTTCCAGGAAAGATCTCTATCAGTGACTGCCTGCAGAAGAGGGAAAAAATCCGAAATGGAGCATTGTAACTTATAGATGAGAGGATACGAAAAGAAAAGAAAAAAACAGCAACCACAACCTGGGATTCCATATCCTCCTTTCCCTTAAGAGAGGGAAAGATTTCCCTGATTTTGAGTAGCTTAGTTCACATATGTAAGACTATTTTTATGTCTATGAGAAAAGGAAGTGCTGGAACCCAGCGAATTTTAAATGTATTTAAAATGTGGATGGATATTGCCAAATTACACGCTAAAAAAATGCCTTACGTGTATGACCTCTCAAGTCTTACCCAAACTGCATGAAATTCATCCCCCGTACCGGCTCGCGTGCAGGCCTGGGAGGCTGTGTTTTTCCCTGTACTTTCTCCCTGTCCAATCCTTTGTCTTTGCAAAGATTTGGCTTAACTGGTCCCTACTCAGAGACACCTTTCTCCTGTGGCAGGAAGGATCTCACAGCTCAGGGGAAGGGGAGGGGACAGTGAGGCTGGGGTGTGGGGATGAGTGGGACAGACAGGCGCTTCCTGAGGGACATGGAGACCGAGGGAAGGCCTGTGGATCTGAATTTGGTTCTGAACGGGCTGGGAAGTCAGTGGAGGGCAGGACACACAGCCTGATGCTTTCTCTGGATGATCCCTCAGCTGCTCTGGGGCGATGGGCTGAAGGATCAAGGCTGAAGCCAAAAGGCCACTTAGGGAGCTGGTGGTAACTCGGGCGGTGACTACAGAGTCTGGGACAGAGGGCAGCTCTGGCAGAGACGCTAAGTGAGAGGATCCAGGTTATACAGAACGTAGGTGGGTGTGAGAGAACGGCAGCCAGCAAGGCTGCGCCATGGAGTTCTGGCTGCAGCAGGTGGTGGAGTGATGCCATCTACCAGTGGAAACCGCTTCCTCGCGGGTTTGTCAGGTACATTTTACAGGAGCCATCCCAAAGCAGGATGAGGCAGGTGGGACATGTGGCACGTTTCATCTGGGAGCAGTGCTGCCATGGGAAGGGGAAGAGGTTGAGGGCATTCTGTTCCCACAGCTCAGGTTCCAGGGAGGCTGGCCGTGCAGGATCGGGGCTGTCCCCCAGGTGCGTTAGCTCTACCCTGGAGAAGGCACGAGGATGTCACTTGCAGGGCTAACCCTGCCCCATCGGGCCCTTTGTCTGCTGGTTGGATGGGAGTGTGTAGTCATCTGTGTATAGTCATGTGATTAGCGTGTCCTTTGTCCCATTAGCTCCCCGGGACACTTGTCTAGTTCACATTTTCTTGTCTGGATGTTCCCTCTTCCCTTCTGTGGACCCTACACACCACTGCCCTGTATAACCCAGACTAGTTCAACATAAGACCTTATTTTCCCTGCTTCTCCTTGTCCCAGAATGGAGTCCACCACTCACCTGGTGACAGGTTAGGTGGGAGGTGGGTGGGAAGGAGGAATGACAGGTGAGAAAACACAGAGGTTTGAGAGGCCATTTGTTCTCCAAGGCCCTTCCTCGGGAGGAGCTGAGGTGCTGGGTGGACCTCAGGCCGGATGGGGAGTCTGCAGAGCTGAGGTGAGGGCCCACGGAGGGTAGTCATGGCACTGTCTCTGAGCTGTGGGCAGACCACTGACCAGCAGCCTCAAATCTTCCAATAGCTGCCCACCGCCATCACCAGGAAAGCCACATGTCACCCACCACGTAGGTCCAGGCTTCCTTCTGTCTCAGCCCTTGTTCCCAGGTGGGTTTTAGAGTGAGCTCCATCGCAGTCAAAACACAGATTTGAAACTCTAAGAACAATTCAAAAAAGAGCTTTGAGACTCAAAGAATAATTTGAAACTCAAAGACTCGGGGACTGGGAACAAATAAGCACACTGGCCCACTTGCCCTGTCAGCACAGAGGAAGGAGTGTGAGCCATTTGTGTCCCAGGACACAGCTGTTCCAGGCTGCTTCACTTCCCGGCTTTGCGGGTGGCGGGTGTGGATGTCTGAGGCTGCAGTGTGGCCTCGCTGTGCCACCGGACCTCCTGATTGTGAGCACTTCACTTAAAATGTGTTTGCACAGACTCTGAAGATTATAACGACTTGTAGAATTTCCATCTTATTTCAGGACTGTAATAGCCAGTTAGACTGTCTTCAGTACCAGATTCTTGCAGAAAGATGTTCACAGTGACATTTTCACTTGTGCTGCAGAAGTCACCGTGAAAATAATTAGGGTGCTGAAGTGTTTGCTAATAATACGTCAGGTGGGGAAACGACCGCTCTTTCGAGGAATCTCTGCACTAGGAAAGTTACTTTTTACTTTAAAGATTACATTTTCTCTCATCATTTTAAGTTATTAATTCTAGGAAGAATTAGAATCTAGATGGAATAAAGCAATTTTGTTGATTAAAAAAAAATCCTACTTCCCCAAATGTCTCTAGTCTAGGGATTATAATAGCAGCATCTTTTCTAGAAGGTCTCAGCGTGTGGAGCGAGTGAGAGCCAGTAAACCTCATTCCCCTGGAACAGAGGACACAATCCTTAATCTTAGCATCTAAGACTTTTGTGATCAGGATACAGGTCAATTTTCAACTTTCAGGCCTTTTGGAAAACCAGAAGTGCAATTGAGAATGTACTTGTATTGATCAAATCAGTCCTCATAGCATTGGCCTAGAAGAGTATGTCTGAGGCAGACACAGGCTGCTGGCCTTGGCTGACTGCCCGTCACTGGGACTCACCACCAGAACAAATTACACCAGCTGGTGAATTCCCACAACGCCCTCACTGGCTGCTTGAAAATTATCTGTTGGACAGTGAAAGCAGGACACCGTTTCCCTGCCAAGTTTATTGCTGTGTGAAACACTGATTTATCCCCCATCTCATCACACATATCGTTTGTGAAATGAGCTCATAAATGAAGCCGAGTCATTAAAATTTTCCATCATCTAAATACTTTCTATTCATTTATTTATTCATTGAAATGTGTAATATTTTACTAGTGGATTGCCACTAGATGCAAGACATTTCACTTTGTGCTCTGGGTTCGGTGGGGCAAAGGACCAGGTGAGAATCCCTAGTTGTGTAGATGATAAACCTTGTGTCTTCAAGAAACTTACACTCTAATGTGTCTTCTGCTGTGGAAAACATTTTTGACTTAGCTTTTCAAACACAATATAGATATTTTGTTTTATTTTATTTTGGATAAACACCTAGGAGTGGAATCATCATGCCACGTGGTAAGCGTGTTTATTTATTTGGCCATGCCACTCGGCTTGTGGGATTTTAGTTCCCTGACCAGGCATAGAACCCGGGCCCATGGCAGTGAAAGTGTCGAATCTTAACCACTGGACCACCAGGGAATTCCCACAATAAGCATGTTTATTTTTATGAAAAACACTGACAGATCTTCACCCAAAGTGTTTGTTACATTTTACATTCCCAGCAACAGTGTATGAGAGTTCCCATTAGAACAATTCTTTTAAGCATGTGTATGGTCAGTCTTAATTTTAGCTATTCTAGGAGGTGTTGAGTAGTATCTCTTTATGGCTTTCATTTGCGTTTCACTGATAATGATAATGAAAACTTTTTAACGTGCCTACTAATTATTTGTGTATTTGCTTTTGTGAAGTGTCTATAAAAAATTTGCTCTTCTGATTAGACTGTTCCTCTATTTATTATTGAATTTTTTATTGCTGAATGTTATCTCTTGAATGTAAAATAAGGGTATGTATACCTGGGTTTCTGCAAAGTATCAAGTGTTCTCTGACTCAAGCCTCCTGGTCTGAGTTAGAATGGAAGCACCGAGAGCTTCCTAATCAAGTATTTTTCATGTGTTCATATTGATTCACTCACAATGTTGCTCATTGCTCCAGAAACCATTTTTGTAGTTCTTCTGTAGGCTGATTCTGAATGTATTTTAACTTGATAGTTTCAGTTAATTTTTTTTTTACTAGACTACTTAATGATATGAGAAACATGTCTGTTTCACATTAAGTAGTAAAATTTACCAAACAGTAGGCAAAATAGAAATTAATGTTTGAAAATTAAAAAAAAAGAAAAAATGAATGGAACAAAGATTAGAAATATAAATTATGTTATCACAGTAACCACTTCTAAGTTATACGTATAGCTCATCTTCATTTCTTCCATTTTATTGCCTGCCAGTGCAAAAAATCTATACCAATGCATGTGTACTATTGTGCAATAAGAACTAAATTTATTTTTAAAATCAGAAAGAAAGAGAAAATATATCTGTGACCAGTTCCATGTTTGAAAAGAAGCTTCCTGCTACTAACGACTGATCTGTTCTTGCATTTTTTAAAATTAAAATTGTGATACGTCAAATATGTAGTCATATGTACATGGAATTACGTAATCATTCACTAATTAAAAGACCTTGGTTTTGTTTTTTGAGCACTCACTATGAAATAACATCAAAGTATGGACAGCAAGTGCTTTAAACAAGATGGGAGCTGGGCCTGTTAAGAAATAAAGCGAGAATGCCTTCCTTTGCGGCAAGCCAGCAGCTCTTGTGGGTATCAGAGATGTTGATTTCAAAAGGAATGTTTGGGCTTCATCACAAGAAGCTATTAATCCAGGCAACCTCAACTCTTTCAGGTACTGCAGTGATTTTCCTCACAGATCTATTCAAGATGCTGCCAAACTCCTTCCTGGCATTTACCCAGGCCCATCAGCAGTAAGACTCCTCTTGCATGGCTGGTGTCAGCATCTCCGCTCCATCTCTCAGACCCAAGGAGGAGAATGAGCCCACGAACCCCAGGAACCTGGGTGACTCACAGCAGCAGCTCCAGTGGCTATGAGTTCGCTGGTCCCTGAAATGTGTGCTTTTTCTAAGATGCAATTTTCTCCAAAGAAAGGTGTGCTGTTGGCTTGTCTGAAGACATTCTGAAAAGGAAGAGTGTAGACTCTGGCCCCTCTAGGAAGCTTTATGGCTGTGATCTGTAAGACAATTTCCCATCACTGGCTAACCCTGAAATAAATAAGAAGCGAAAGCACATTTCATTCATGTATCGCCATGGTTCCCTGACCTCATTACGCTGGTCCACTGACTCTTCAGATGCCCTTTTTTTTTTTTTAACATCTTTATTGGAGTATAATTGCTTTACAATGGTGTGTTAGTTTCTGCTTTATAAGAAAGTGAATCAGTTATACATATACATATGCCCCCATATCTCTTCCCTCTTGCATCTCCCTCCCTCCCACCCTCCCTATCCCACCCCTCTAGGTGGTCACAAAGCACCGAGCTGATCTCCCTGTGCTATGCGGCTGCTTCCCACTAGCTATCTATTTTACATTTGGTAGTGTATATATATCCATGCCACTCTCTCACTTTGTCCCAGCTTACCCTTCCCCCTCCCCGTATCCTCAAGTCCATTTTCTAGTAGGTCTGCTCAGATGCCCTTCTTAAAGTCACACTTTCTCAGTGCATGAAAAAAGCACTTTACAGTACAGGCGTTCTTTGTATAAGTTCTAGCAGCCTTGGAAGATAAAGAATGATAACCTCCAAACTCCAAATAATACAGTGCAGTGTGTGTGTGGTATTGAATGCATACTGTTTCTGTGGGCGTGACGCTACATTTTTGTTTATGTTTTGAGAAACCTCCTTGCTCCAGGAATCACACACACTATTCTGGAAGCTTCTATGCATCAGAGGAAGTTCTTTTATTTCCATAAGTCACACCTGGCTTGCTGAGAGTACTGCACCTGCAGGAATATTTGACTTTGCATCCACTGCAGTGGACGGAGGCCAGGGCCTTCTCAAAGTTTGTAATCGTAGGGTCTGTCTGCTGTTGTGGACACAGCAAAACAAAAAACAACAAAACAAAACTAAACTAAAAAACAACACACAACAAAACAAAACAAAAGGAAGGATGGGCATTTTTTTTAATTTTATTTATTTTTTATACAGCAGGTTCTTATTCGTTACCTATTTTATACATATTAGTGTATATATGTCCATCAAAATCTCCCAATTCATCACACCACCACCACCCGCCCCCCCACCACCTTCCCCCGTTGATGTTCATACGTTCTCTACATCTGTGTCTCTATTTCTGCCCTGCAAACTGGTTCATCTGTACCATTTTTCTAGATTCCACATATATGCATTAATATACGATATTTGTTTTTCTCTTTCTGACTTGTTTCACTCTGTATGACAGTCTCTAGATCCATCCATGTCTCTACAAATGACCCAATTTTGTTCCTTTTTATGGCTGAGTAATATTCCATTGTAGATACATACCACATCTTCTTTATCCATTCATCTGTCAGTGGGCATTTTTGTGAGTGTTGTGCCCCTGAGGGTTCAGATTCCATCTGGCTCCACTTAATCCCATCATCTAATCACCTACTCCTCCAGACATGGGGTGTTCCATTGGCCAACACCTTCTGTCAACCTTCCTTGTAGCAGGTTTCTATAAAGGCATGGGGAGAACAGATAATCCTTTCCCATACATAGCAGCCCCAGAGCATGGAAAGGTCCCCGGGCATGTGAAACCTGATACTTTTTCTTCCTGCTGCACATTTTTATGGCATCTTGGGGGTATGATGTGACGAGTGGTCTAGTCTCTCCCGTTTGTCTCTGCATCTAGGTGTAAGGGGGTTGGTTGCATTGCAGCCTGCTTCATACAAATAGGGCAAATGTTTATTTCCCTTTAGCCTGGAGGATGAAGACAAGGCATTCCAACTTCGGTCGTCATTTGAAACATACTGGAGCTCATCTCTGGGTTCAGTGGCCTTGTGGTGGCCTCAAGCCCCCCACCCCCCTGGAGCACCGCCATGGTCAGGTCTCGCCTGCCCCAGGATGTCCTTGGGCAGGCCTGACTGGATGCGGCATCAAAGGCAGTGACTGCTGGCTTGGGGCAAGGTCTCCCTTCCTTCCTCCTCCACGTGCTGATGTGGACCCGTGGCTCCCTCCTGAAAGCTGCCATCAGCTGAGCCCCAGCAGGCATAGGAAGGGCCACCTGACTGCCTGGGCTCACTGCGTGGGCAGCTCCCTCAGGACCTCTGGCAGTGGGCACAGTGTTGCCCAGGCCCGGATGGCTTAAAGAATCAACATCTCCTCTTATGATCACACCCTTTGGAATTTCTCAGGGCTCCTCCCCGTGAATCTGCACATTGACCTGAGGTTCTGGGTAAGAGTGAATCACGGTGCATGCAGAGCCCATATTCCAGTCTCATTACAAAGAAGAACTTCTGGGTCTTTTCACTCTAAGGAAAGTCAACAAGCTGGGTGACAGCTCAGGGCCCCTGTGAGAGTGGTAATCTCTGGTTTACTTAGTTGAATGAGATTTAGACAACATGTATATTATAACACATTCCCAAGGGCATCCTAATTATGTAGTTATCTTGAAATTTAATTGTATTGAACTTTATTTTAAGTAAACCTGTGAGTAAGACATCGCAATCCGTGAGTCTCTCCTTGAGAGTTGTGTACCAGCAGGGGCTGATTGGTGGTGGAGGTTGAGCAGATTTGGAAAGGACAGTGTTCTCACGAGACCAAGAATATCCCTTTTGACCAGTGCAAGCTTGTCTAAGGAGGGCAACCCATGGAAGATGTGACTGATTATGAGGAGACCATGGGTGTTTTGAGAGCATATTTAGAGACAGCAATAAACCAAGGAGATGGGAGCTGTCTGTGGTGGGGAAAGAAGCTACATCATCAGGTCTTACAAGCAAGGAGAAAGAAGGGACAGGCATTAAGTGTTACTGAGAGCTCCTGATCGCTAAGAGTTGTCAGGGTGCCTTTGGTCACTTTTGTCCTTTAGTCCTCTCTGTGACAGCAGCAGGCAGGTGAGGGAAGCTCCACATTCGAGGCTCAGGAGAGTCTGGCTAGGCGCCCAAGTTCATGCAGGCAATGACTGGAGGGTTCCTGCAACTCGGGATCTGTAAATCATTAATTTTCCTCTTTCAGAAGCCACATCCCAGAGGCTGCAGCCAAGGATGCCTGCTTGGGGCGTCAGCACTGCCCGCACGTGGGGCTGGCATGGCAGCAGGAATCGGCCTCGTTTTGTGCACAGGGACTAGGGGGATTCTTCTGTCTTTAAGTCAGCCGCTTCCAGTCCAGCTCCTGGATGCTGTACAGCCTCCTGGATTCACTCTCACGGGCAGAAAGATGACATGCCTGGGGTCCTTCCCTCTCTGCTGGCTTGGTCAGGGTACCCTGAGAGCTGGGTCTTTCTATTTAGGTCCTTTCAATACAGGTAAGTGGACACCCTGAATATTTATGGAATGTTGTGTGTGTGCAATGTGTTACATCAAACTCGAAGACTTTCTCACCGTTGCTCTCTGCCTTTCCACTTTGATGGTGGTCTCACCATCATTATTGCTGTCAATAAGGAGAGTAACACTAACACAGTGTGTTCTGCATCCATGGATTCAATCAACACTGGATCGAAAATACATGAAAAAAATTCCAGAAGGTTCCAAAAAGCAAAACTTTAACTTGCTGCAGGCTGGCAACTATTTACATAGTCTTTTCATTGTACTAGGTATTACAAGTGATCTAGAGAAGATTTAATGTATGAGGAGGACATGTGTAGATTATATGCAAATACTACACCATTTTCCATAAGGGATTTGGGCATCCGTGGATTTGGGATACTGTGCGGGTCCTGAAACCAATCCCCTGAGGATACTGAGGGATGACTGACCTCATATTCAAATAGTTTACAGTCTACCAAATGCTTTCCTGACTGCTCTCTTTGATATAGAACTCTTCCTTAGATTCTGATCCAGAATCATCCTTCACGATGATTGGTGATTTGGGCCTGAAAAAAATGATCTATAGATTAAAAACTAGACAGAGTTTTAGGGCTGGGAGCAGAACTCTTTAAAAATGTGAACGTTGTTAATTGCTTGTGATCGATAAATGGGATTTATAGGGCTGAGTTTTGGGAAACAATATTTGCTACATTACCACCTTTGCTTTGGAAAATTGGACTTTCTTTTCCTTTCGCACCAAAATGTACAGAAAGAACAGGCCTTGAAAGGAGAATGAATCAGCAGATGAGGCACAGAAAGCAGAAAAGTCTTTTACAGCAAGGGCTATTTGGGGAATTTGTTTTTCTTTTTTTTCTTTTGTGAGGTTAATTTATCATTTCTCTCTCTCTCTTTTTGTGCACAGCATTTTGTTAAATGGCATTTTGGTAAATTGCTGGCTTCAAATGTGATTAGAAAATGATTGTTCTGAATTATAACCAGCCAAACACCTTTACTGTGAGAGAGACATGTGGATGATGAAGAACCAGCTATTATCGACCAGTAATTATGGCCAACATCAATTTGTAGTCCTGCCTTGGCTCTGGGAGAATGTCCACCAGGGAGGTGCATGTCTTGTGTGTCTGCATGTGCTCCCCGATTTCACCTCCCCTGCCCCCATCTCTGTGAAGACTCCAGAGCTGAGGAAGCAGAGCTCAGGAATACAGGCAGACTGAAGACTTTTCTGTCTCCTTGAGGGGAACCAGATTCTTGACCGAGCTCCTGGAGCTCTTTCCCAGGCCATCAGGGCACGCACAGACCTTAGGTTCTGTTGGTCCCACCTAGAAGGCTCCTGTCTGGGTGTCCTCCCAGGTCAGGGAGCTAGAAAGCACAGCCACACTGGGAGGACTGTGCAATCAATTGCTTCTGCTCTCTCCTCCTTAAATGGAAATAAGGCTGCCACTAGTTGACAAGAGATGCCCTTGTGTGAACCAGAAAAACAATCTCCTCTAGCACCAGGACTGAGTCCTGTGATGGGCACACAGCCTGTGTACATGTAGGCAGCAGCCCTGAATGAGCTCGGTGGATGCTGGGATGCAGCGCCCAGAGCCATCTTCTGGACCAAACGACTTCCCATCTCATGTGCTGGACATGCTGCTGGGAGCAGCCTCCCATGGTACCTCACCAGAGAGAGCTTCCTTGCCCAGGGTCACACCCATTCTTGTGGTGACCTGCATTCAAGGGCTTAGAGATGTTTCAAGTTTAGGCAACCATGAAGGGCATTCCCAGCTGCAGGATTCCCTCCCTACAGGTGCGCTGGGGTTTCCACAGGAAACACATTCATCCCAGTTTATCCCTCAGCCTAATTCTTCCCATAGGTCAGGGGTCTCCAACCCCCGGGCCTGGGAAACGTACTGGTCTGTGACCTGCTAGGAACCGGGTCGCACAGCAGGAGGTGAGCAGTGGGCTAGCGAATGAGGCTTCATCTACGGCTCCCCATCTCTCCTCATGGCTCACCCACCCCTCCCCTGTCTGTGGAAAAATTGTCTTCCACAAAACCAGTCCCTGGTGCCAAAAAGGCTGGGGACAGCTACTATAGTTCATGATTGCAGGAACACTTGCTAATAAGCTGCTTGTGTGCTGACCTTTACCCAAAGCCATGTCTAGGAAACCCAGCCTCCAACAATGGACATGGCTCATAGCATTCCCCCAGCTCTTAGCTAGAGGTCTGCACCTCAAAAAATGCAGTCCCCATCTGTTTTCCAAATGTAGCTTAGTGATATTTGTAAAATGCTAGTTCGACCATGGTGTCCCTTACTTGGAATCTTTCATTGGTTTATTTTCGTTCTTAGGGACAAACAGCAACCTCCTTCATGTGGCTAAGTAGTTTGATCAAATTTGCCATCCAAAATAGGACAGTTTTGGGAAAACAAGAGAGGAAAAATATAACTTAATTTAAGTAATTTTTAAATGCTTATTTACTGAATGACAGTTGATTTTATTACATTGATGGGCCTCTAAAATAATTCTATTAAACAGCTATGAAAAATTGTGTAAACATTGTGATAACATATACACTAAAGGAAAACTTAATCTTCATATTGATAATCTGAACATTAAAATAAGATTAGCAGAATTATTATTTTGGTACTTATTCACAAATTTTATCGGTTATTTAGGATATTTGTTTTTAATATTAGGTCACTGATATTTTTCTATACAATGCATTTTTTAATATGGTATTATTTTTTGTAATATTTTCCAAAAATTAGCTGTAATACTTCAAAACTTCACTTTATGGTTAATAAATTTGAAGTTGTTGATGTTCTTAATTGACCCTTCTCTATAACCATAGCATTTTTAATTGAGAAAATATTCTTCCTACAGATGCTGATATACTTGGTAAGTTCAGAGCAGATTCCTTAGCAAAGGAGGAAATTCTCAATTCTATTTTTATTTTGAAATATATAAATATTTCAGGTCAAATACCTTCATAGTTTCTGACTTTCTTCCTTCATTCAGAGTACTATTCTCTGATAAATATTTTTAAGAGACAAAATTTATTAAGTATTGATAAATTGTCCTTATTTAGGAATCTTTTAAATGTTTCGCCAAAATTTGTTGTTGAAAATTATAGGCCTGATTTCATCCCACTCCGGTACTAGATATATATTTATGCAATTAAAAGTTCCAGCAAAAATCCTTCACAAAAGCTGAGATATAAAACTTCAAAATTATATTTTGAGCACCATATAAACTCTCATCCTTTAATTTGTTTAGTTGCTCAATTCCTCTTTAGGGTTAACATTTTTTTTTTTTTACTAGCTTTGTTTTAGATAATATACATTTTCTAAAAGCTTCAAAAGCTGAGGTTTTCTTACTCTATGCTAATAAATACTCAGATCTAGAAATTTTCAGTTTTGTTCAGAGTACTTCAAAACATTCAATTTTTTTCAGGACACTGGTGATTGACAAACATAGTGCTTCAAAGGCACAGATCTCTTTTGTGAAAGCTTTTTATTGATGTATGTCATATTTAAAGTGCATAAATTTTATACGTACAGCTTGATCTTGATGAATTTTAAAGAATTAACACACTTGTATAAACACCACCTAGGTAAAGATTTAGAGTATTTCCACCCCCCACTCCTCATAGCTCATGCCTCTCCTGGTCAACATTCCCACAATCGTGTCCCCTATTTGATCTCTATTCCCCCATGGTGGGCATAAGAATGGCTCCCAAACATGTCCACATTCTAATCCCTGGAATTTGTGAATGTGTATGTCACATGGCAAAGAGGGATTAAGGCTGTCGATGGAATTGAGGTTGCTAGTCAGCTGACCTGGACACAGGGAGGTGATCCCAGGTTCTCCAGGTGGGCCTGATGTCATCATGAAGGTCCCTAGATGTGGATGACTGAGGCAGGAAGTCAGAGTTAGTGGTGCCATGAGAAAGATTACAGGCCAGGACCAGCTCTAAAGATGGAGGAAGAGGCTGGGAGCCAAGAAATGCAGGTAGCCTCTAAAAGCTAGAAGAAAATGTCTTCTCCCCAAGAGCCTCCAGAAAGGGATACAACTATGACAACAACCTGAGTTTTATCCCAGGGTGACCCATCGACTTCTGACCTCCAAGATTTATGTTGTTTTAAGTCATTAAATTAGTGATAATTTATTGCAGCAACAATAAAAAACTAGTATACCTTTTCTTAGTCAGTTTGGGCTGCTATAACAGAATAACATAGACAGAGTGACTTAAAAACAACAGACATTTATAGCTCACAGTTCTGGAATCTGGGATGCCCAAGATCAAGGTGCTGACAGATTTGGTGTCTGGTCAGAGCCTTCTTCCTTGTTCACAGATGGCTGTCTTTTCAATATATACTTACCTGGTGGAAGGAGAAACAGAGCTCTCTGGGGTCTCTTTATAAGGGCACTAATCCCATTATGAGGACTCCACCCTCATGACCTAATCACCGTCCAAAGACCCACCTCCTAACAAACACCATCAAATTGGGGATTTGGTTTCAACATGTGAATTTTGGGGGGACACAAACATATAGCCTATTATATATTCCATATATTAAATCGATCTGTTTTTGTTACCTTGTTTTTGCTTTCCTGTGTAACTTTAGGCAAAATGAACAAATTATAAGCCTCCATTTTTATAAGAGTTGGCAACCAGCACCACAAGCAAGCACCTGTGTAACCAGCATCCCAATCAGACATAGACTTGTTCCTGTATCTCGGAAAGTCCCCTCAAGCTGCTTTCCAGTTAAACGCTATCCCCACTCCCAGAGAGGCCACTGCTCTGATTTCTATCACCATGAATTACGTTGCCTGCTATTGAACTCCATATAAATGAAATCATCAGTGTGTACTCTTTTATGTCTGTCTTCCTTTGCTTAGCATAATGTTTTATCCACTTTCTGGTTGGTGGATGTTGGATGGTTTCCAGTTTGGGGCAATAATGAATAAAACTTCCAAGAATTTATTTTACAAACCATTTTCTTGTCATCATCTTTCCTTTCTCTTAGATACAGGCCTTGGAGTGGAGTTGCTGGGTTGCATGGTAAAAGTATGTTTAACCTAAAAAGAAACTGCCTATTTCTCACACTGACTATATTTTGCCATGGATGAGAGATCCAGGTGCTCTAATTCATAAGACTTGGTATTGTTGGTTATTTTAATTATTGCCCTTCTAGTAGGTGTAGAGTGGTACCTCACTGTGATTTTAACACACCTATCTCTGATGACTATTGATATTGGGTTCCTTTTCATAAGTTTATAGACCAGCATATATTTTCCTTGGTGAGTTGTCAGTTCAAATTTTTTGCCTCCTTTTAAGATTAGGTTGTTTGTTTTATTATTGATTTGTTGGAGTTAAAAAAAATAATATACTCTTGATACTTGTCTGTTATCAGATATATATGTATTGTGAATATTTTCCCCTGGCTATGTCTTGCCTTTCCCTTTTCTTAACTGTGTCTTCTGAAGAGCACATAATAATAGTATTGATGAAGTCCAATTTACCATTTTCTTTCTTTTCTGGTTAGTGTTTTTATGTCTGTAGTTATTATGAGGATGAAAGCTTACATTTTGTTGTACAAACTCTGTGGTTTTAGCTTTATATTCAAGTCTATAAGCTACCTTGAATTAATTTTTTCCTTGCATTTTTTAACCATTTTTATTGGAGTATAATTGCTTTACAATGTTGTGTTAGTTTTTGCTGCATAACAAAGTGAATCAGCCATATGTATACATATATCCCCATATCCACTCCCTCTTGAGTCTCCCTCCCCACTCCCTAGCCCACTCCTCTAGGTGGTCACAAAATACCAAGCTGATCTCCCTGTGACATACAGCTGCTTTCCACTAGCTATTTTACATTTGTTAGTGTATATATGGCAATGCCACTCTCTCACTTTGTCTCAGCTTACCCTTCCCTCTCCCCGTGCCCACAAGTCCATTCTCTATGTCTGAGTCTTTATTACTGTCCTGTCCCTAGGTTCATTAGAACGCTTTTTTTTTGTTTTTAGATTCCATATATATGTGTTAGCATATGGTATTTGTTTTTCTCTTTCTGACTTACTTCACTCTGTATGGCAGACTCTAGGTCCATCCACCTCACTACAAATAGCTCAATTTCATTTATTTTTATGGCTGAGTAATATTCCATTGCATATATGTGCCACATCTTCTTTACCCATTCATCTGTCGATGGACACTTAGGTTGTTTCCATGTCCTGGCTATTGTAAATACTGCTGCAGTGAACATCGTGGTACATGTCTCTTTTTGAATTATGGTTTTCTCAGGGTATATGCTCAGTAGTGGGATTGCTGGGTCATATGATAGTTCTATTTTTAGTTTTTTAAGGAACCTCCATACTGTTCTCCTTAGTGGATGTATTAATTTACATTCCCACTAACAGTGCAAGAGTGTTCCCTTTTCTCCACACCCTCTCCAGCATTTGTTGTTTGTAGATTTTTTGATGATGGCCATTCTGACTGGTGTGAGGTGATACCTCATAGTGGGTTTGATTTGGATTCCTCTAATGATTAGTGATGTTGAGCATCCTTTCATGTGTTTGTTGGCAATCTGTATACCTTCTTTGGAGAAATGTCTATTGAGGTCTTCCATCCATTTTTTTTGTTTGTTTTTTTGCAGTATGCATGCCTCTCACTGTTGTGGCCTCTCCTGTTGCGGAGCACAGGCTCCGGACGCGCAGGTTCAGTGGCCATGGCTCATGGGCCCAGCCGCTCCGCGGCATGTGGGATCTTCCCAGACCGGGGCATGAACCCGTATCCCCTGCATTGGCAGGCGGACTCTCAACCACTGCGCCACCAGGGAAGCCCCTTCCGCCCATTTTTTGATTGAGTTGATTGTGTTTTTGATATTGAGCTGCATGAGCTGCTTGTATATTTTGGAGGTTAATCCTTTGTCAGTTGCTTCATTTGTAAATATTTTCTCCCATTCTGAGGGTTGTCTTTTCGTCTTGTTTATGGCTTCCTTTGCAGTGCAAAAGCTTTTACTTTTCATTAGGTCCCATTTGTTTATTTTTGTTTTTATTTCCATTTCTCTAGAGGTGGGTCAAAAAGGATCTTGCTGTGATTTATGTCGTAGAGTGTTCTGCCTACGTTTTCCTCTAAGAGTTTTGTAGTGTCTGGCCTTACATTTAGGTCTTTAATTCATTTTCAGTTTATTTTTGTGTATGGTGTCAGGAAGCGTTCTAATTTCATTCTTTTACACGTAGCTGACCAGATTACCCAGCAACACTCATTGAAGAGGCTCTCTTTTCTCCATTGTATACTCTTGCCTCCTTTATCAAAGATAAGATGACCATATGTGTGTGGGTTTATTTCTGGGCTTTCTATCCCATTCCATTGATCTATATTTCTGTTTTAGTGCCAGTACCATACTGTCTTGATTACTGTAGCTTTGTAGTATAGACCAAAGTCAGGGAGCCTGAATCCTCCAGCTCCATTTTTCTTTCTTAAGTTTGCTGTGTTTATTCGGGGTCTTTTGTGTTTCCATAAAAATTGTGAAATTTTCTGTTCACACACACAGCCAACATCATTCTCAATGGTGAAAAACTGAAACCATTTCCTCTAAGATCAGGAACAAGACAAGGTTGCCCACTCTTACCACAATTATTCAACATAGTTTTGGAAACTTTAGCCACGACAGTCAGAGAAGAAAAAGAATAAAATCAGAAAAGAAGAAGTAAAAATGTCATTGTTTGCAAATGACATGAGACTATTCATAAAGAATTCTAAAGATGCTACTAGAAAACTCCTAGAGCTAATCAATGAATCTGGTAAAGCAGCAGGATGCAAAATTAATGCATAGAAATCTCTTGCATTCCTATACACTAATGATGAAAAATCTGCAAGTGAAATTAAGGAAACACTCCCATTTACCATTGCAACAAAAAGAATAAAATACCTAGGAATAAATCTACCTAAGGAGACAAAAGACCTGTATGCAGAAAACTGTAAGACACTGATGAAAGAAATTAAAGATGACACCAACAGATGGAGAGATATACCATGTTCTTGGGTTGGAAAAATCAACATTGTGAAAATGACTATACTACCCAAAGCAATCTACAGATTCAATACACTCCTTATCAAACTACCAATGGTATTTTTACAGAACTTGAATTAATTTTTTTTACACATCATGATGTAGCGGTCAAGGTTTATTTTTACGTCCCTAGTTATCTAACACTTTTTCACATTTAGCATCATGCTTAACCAAAAAAAATATATGGTTTAGTTTCTCTGTGCATATAATAAAAATTTGTATATCTAATAATCAAGCTTCTGATTTGAAGTAGAATATCTCAGCTGTTTTGAATGCAATTATGCATTATGGATGCACTATAATCTGTTCAAAGCGAAATTCTGATTTGTGGATTTTTATTTCAGTAAGAATTTTGCTTTTGCCCTGATGTTTCCCTCCCTCAAAATTTGTCTTCACATCATTACACAAAAACAATTCTATGTTCAGTGTTAAATTTGTAACTGAATATACCAGAACATTAATAATAATGTTTCACCTTCATCAAAATAAACTTCCAAAAGCTTTTTATTGATTTCATGAATTGCATAAAATGTTTAACAGTTATTATAATTATCTTGTTTTCTATTTGAATCATCTGATGACTCTGATATAATACTGCATCATTTAACTGTTTGCAAAGCTTTTCTGTTATGGAGCCAACCTATTAATAGATCTTTCTTCACTTTTTTGCCCAGGCATAAGAAAACTTGGAATTGAAAATGGGCAAAATTAGTTTAGAAAACAGCCATTTGATTTAAAGTCAAGCTACTCAGAGTGAAAAGTAACTTTACTTTCTGCAGCTGCTTGTGTTAAATTGGCACCTTCAGGCATCATGTTGTTAAAATCACTGATACTCCACAGCAGTTATATGTCTTTGATTTTCATGTGGGCTATGATGTCACCATGTCCTTCATGAGCATGTGGGTGATAAATATTGGCAGATATGTCATGCATGGTACACATTTATCAGCAACATTCTTGAAAAATAGGAATAATTTTTCACCAGACATGCACATCTATTTTTTAGCTCATTGCTGCTGGATGCATTTAATAAAACAAAAAAGAAGTCAAATAAAATAAACAGATAATTGTAGATTTTTATAATATATTAGGAAGCTGCAGTAGCAAGAGCATTCTGATGTTCTAGGTCATGTGATTCTCCCTCTTCCTGCACCCTTAATCTATGATTTCCCACATTCATCACTAACCTTGCTGACGGTAGGTTGGTGACAAGATGCATCTTGCAGGCTTCGGTAAGCATGTGACAAAACTGGATAGTAAATCAACGGGTAGCAGGAGCAGCAGGTTTAAAAATGCTCCCATTATGGTTTGGGAGAAGGACTTAGCCACTCCTGGTTGCTTGTATCTAAACATTTTTCCCAGCAAGTGTGCTGCATGCTGCTCTTGAAAGGAAGGTCATGCAAATGTCACGTGCTTTCTGACTAGATCACGCCTGTAGCTGGAACTATAAAGAAGAGCAATACAGAACCCTTTTAACTTCATTTTGGTGCAACTAGCAATAGAGATACATTGCTAAAAACTGCAAAATTTGAGACAAATACTAAGTCAAATGGGAAGACAGAGCAATGGACACAATCAGGACTTTCCCTTCCTAACTGGGACCAATGGCCACCCTACATTGTGACATGGCAGGTTCTGACCCCTGCTGACTTCATTCCCCTCATGATAGAAGCATGTGTCACCCATGAACTGGGGCCTTCATAGGAGCATTTGATTCATGCCTGTCTGCATTGCTAGCCTTCAGTTCTGAAGGTACAATGATCCTGATGGATTTGATTCACCATCGGGTCCCTGTGCCTGACATATGGAGGATGCTAAGGAAGCAAGATGAACTTGCAGATGCATCCCAGAGATCAAGAGATATACTAAGTGTCTTCTTCTTTTATTTATAAATTTATTTATTTATTTATTTTTGGCTGTGTTGGGTCTTCATTGCTGTGCACGGGCTCTCTCTAGTTGCGGTGAGCGGGGGCTACTCTTCATTGTAGTGTGTGGGCTTCTCATTGCGGTGGCTTCTCTTGTTGCGGAGCATGGACTCTAAGCAGGCGGGCTTCAGTAGTTGTGGCACGTGGTCTCAGTAGTTGTGGTTCACGGGCTTAGTTGCTCCACAGCATGTGGGATCTTCCAGGACCAGGGCTCAAACTCATGTCCCCTGCATTGGCAGGCTGATTCTTAACCACTGTGCCACCAGGGAATTCCCTAAGTGTCTTCTAATTACTCTTTTTCATTACTTCACTTCCACTTATTAAATACTTTTGTAATCATAGTACATGAATAGTACTGAATGTAGAGTGTCAGGTTCTAGGGGAAACTTGCTCCAGGTATAATCTAACTCCATGGTCTCCTTGTCTCTTAAATCCCAACAAACAGACACACACACACACACACACACACACACACAGTAGCATGATGACTTTCTGGACATAATTTCCAATAGATTTAATTACCAGAAACTCTTTTCAAATTACATATATAAATATGCACGTATAAACATATATATATATATATATATATATATATATATATATATATATATATATATATATATATATATATATATATATATATTCAAGTAAAGTTAATATGTTCTACAGTAACAAATTCACTCTGAAATCCCACAAAATCAGATGTGGGCTTTGGAGACTATATCTATTTAGGCAGTGCAGAACTTTGTCAGTCTTCAAAATGTGTGGACCCCAAGTTTCAAACGTTCACCTGCTTTTCTAGGCAGGATCATGGTTCATATAGCAACCTAATTCCTGTGGAAACTTAGTGGACTCCTGGTCTGTTTTCTGTAAACATAGTCACACTTCTTTTCTAGCCTGCTATGGAAGAATTGCACTGGGCAGAGTTAAACAGGCAAAGAAGATTTTATTCAGGACTATTTCAGTCAGGGAGAGAGACTGGACTCAATTCGGGATACACCAAATCCAGCTGGGGATTTCAAGTCCAGGGGCAGACTGGGAGGGTCCATATTTGGAAAATCACTAAGAGGAACTGGTTAGATATCAAGGGTGGGGAAAGAGGAACTTGATTAGATATCAAGGGTGGAGGGGATTCTTGATGAACTGACTTTGCAGGATTTTTGCTAAAACGGGGCTCAATGGACCAAAGACTAGGTCTAGTTAAAAGGAGGGCTCAGAAGAGCTGAGTACAGTTTGGTCAATGAGGGCATTCTTGTCAGGGCACAGCTCTTGTGTGTACTGTATTTCTTTGCTTTATCATCCCAATGAATATCCCTTTCCCTAATGGAGGCTACTTTGAGGTTTTATTGTATTTTTACCCCTCAGTCTTTTAAAGTCCCATGTTTTACTCTTTGGAGTCTAGAAATAATCAGGTCATCCAACGTTCCAAGGACCCCAAATTCTGGACTCATTATTTTCTCTCATCTGTGCTTGCAAATTAGCTAAGTCTTTCTGGCTCAACTGTCTTTCTTGTAATACTCTTTTGAACCCAATTAAAAGCTAGTACACCTTACCCCTTTTCTATTTTTTAAAATGCATCTCCCTTGTTTTAGCTTCTAGAATTAGTTCTCTTGCCATACGCTATCCTACGGTTGAGTCAATGTCAGGTATTTTAGGTTTTTATTTCCGCAGCACTCCAGCTTTGCCCCAAAATTTATAGTATTATAATAGCACTGTGGTATTCCATGTTAGCAGATAAATCCTCAAGTTACACTGGTTTGACACAATAAAACTTTATGTCTTGCCTGCAGTACACATACTATGCAAGTAAGTGAGATGATGCATGGCAGGTTTTGAGGGTCGTCTGTTGAATTAGATTACACCTACGTGGAGCTGCACACATGGGACAAACAGCCATTGTAGCAGCCATGGCAGGAGAGAGGGAACTGGAGTTTCTGATTCTTTTGACCGCTTTAGCCTGGAGCTGATGCTATCACTGCTTGCACGTCCTATTGGCCAGAAATAATTACGTGGCCCAGAGAGACTGGACATTGGCAGGGGACTGAGAACTGTTGTGAAGCAAATGGAATAGGTCTATCACACTAGGTTTCAAAAATATTATTCATAAATAAATATATATAAGTGTTCTCTCTTCTGTGTTCTCCCTCTCTTTTGAAATAAGCTTTGTGTACAGGCCAGATTTAATCAGTTGTATGCTATCTATCATATTTTAACATGGGTGGCAGATTGCATTTTCTAAGAATGGCCTCAGTAGACTCCCATTGCCATGATGTTGCCCCATCCTCACCCCTCACAAAAGCTTGCCCACCCATACCTAAATATAGGCTGGCCTTAGTGACTCACTTGTCACCAATAGAGGGGGCAGGAACGATGCTGTATGACCTTCAAGAATAGATCAGAGACGCCCCTGTAGCCTCTGCCCATTTCTCTGGAGTCTTAATCTGGATTCTTCCTGCTATGGACTCAATGTTTGTGTCCCTTCAAAATTCATATGTTGAAGCTTAATTCCCACTGTGACAGTATTTAGAGGAGGGGGGCTTTGGGAGGTGATTAGGTTAGAAGGATGGGGAGCTCCTATGAATGGGTTTCATGTCCTTATAAGGAGATGAAGAGACCAGAGTTCCCTGATCTTCATCATGTGAGAACAAAACAAGAAGTAGTCCATCTGCAAAGGAGGAAGAGAGTGCCTGCTGGCACCATGATCTTGGACTTTCCAGCCTCCAGAAGTGTGAGAAATGAATGCCTGTCTTTGGTACTGCCAAAGTACCAAAGTCTATAGCTGTCATTAGGGTTCACTCTTGATGTTGTACGTTCTGTGGGTTTGGACAGACATGTGGTCCTGTCTTTGGTACTGCCGCTATAAGCAACCTGATCTGACTAAGACGCTTCCTTCTGGAACGATCCCTCTCAGAACCCAGCTGCCATAAGCCACATGGAAAGGCTATGTGCAGGTGATCCAGTCAGCTGTGCTAGCTCACCCCAGCCTTTGAGTCTTCCCAGGCCAGACTCCAGACCCGTAAAAATCCTTCCCGATTATTCTAGCCCCTGGCTGTCCGAGTCACTTCCAAAAGCTTGAGGCTTCCTAGTTGCGACCCCAGACATTGTGGAGAAGAAACAGGCCTTCTCTGCTACGTCCTGTGCAAGTTTCTGACCTACAGAGTCCAGGGGCGTAATAAATGGTGGTTATTTATATCACTGAACAGCAACTCTGAAATTGAGATGAGTCTGACATTTAATGGCATCTTACTTTTTTTTATTTTAACATTTTAACAACTTTGAAGTTAGAATGCATCTTAGATATGATGAAATATGGTAACAAATGAAAATGAGTATAGTCGAGGTGGAAATGTAATGGGAAGCGTTCCTCTATTTTTTGCTTTTCTCCCCATTATATCATAAATGGCACTATACAACTGTGTAAATATACATGTATACTACACATACATTTTATCTATATTATGCATTATTAAGCAATGATATATAAATGTACTGGTGAGTCCTTCTAATTCTTTTCATTAAGCTTCCATATTGGAAAAGCCATCCCTGGCCCTTGCTGCTTCCCTTCGACTGTGACCACTCAGACTCACTCCACCCCGAGCCCTGGTTCACTAGTAGCTTCTGTGTGGCCGGGGACATGATCTGCATGACCTGCTATGTGTCTGAGAAAGACAAGGCCTTGCCCACACAGTTAGGGTGCAGGAGGGAGACAGATGGGAAATCAACAAGCACGAAACAATCATGTGGTCACAAGTTTGCCACCAAGAAAAACAAGAGGGGACCCTGAGAAACTGGGATGGAAAGGAGACTTCCTTTTGGGTGGTCAGGGAGGCCTCACTAAGGAAGCCCATGTGGGTTGAAACTTGAAGACCTCTGCCCAGCCAGGGGATGGGGGTCATCCCAGGCTAAAAGAAGAGGGTGAGGGGACAGCTGGAAACCAGTGTGGCTGCAGCCAGGGAGGGGTTGAGGGTGTGGGCAAGAAGATAGCCAGGCCATGGAGTGAAATGACACATCTGTGTTTGTAAAAGGTCTTTCTGAAGCAACCAAGATGGCCTTCAGTAGGTGAATGGATAAACTGGCACATCCAGACAATGGAACACTATTCAGAACTAAAAAGAAACAAGTTATCAATCATGAAAAGACATGGAAGAAGGTTAAAGGCATATGACTAAGTGAAAGAAGCCAATCTGAAAAGGCTACATGCTGTACCATTTCAACTATATGACATTCTAGAAAAGACAGAGCTGTGGAGACAATAAAAAGCTCAGAGGTTGGGGAGGGAGAAACGAATAGGTGGAACACAGAGGATTTAAAGAGGATTTCACATAGAATGTGAAAACACTATGATGCTGTAGGAATGGATACACATCAATAAACATTTGTCCAAACCCACAGAACATACAACATCAAGAGTGAACCCTAATGACAACTACAGACTTTGAGGGATTTTGATGTGTCAGTCAGTGCAGGTTCATCGATGATAACAAATGTTCCATCTGGTGGAGGGTGTTAAGAGTGGAGGAGGCTAAGCAGGTGCAGTGGGAACTCTCTGTACCTTTCACTTTTGCTGTGAACCTAAAACTGTTTTCAGAAATTAAGTTGAAAGGAAGGAAGGGAGGGAGGGAGGGGCCTTCCCGGTGGCCTAGCAGCCTGAGCAGTGGGAACAAGTAGGGCTCTGGGAGAGCCTTTTTTCATAGCCAGAAATTCTGTGACTTCATTCATTCATGCATTCGATTCTTCATGCCCGTCAGAGCCTACGGATACAGAGACTGATGGCCTTGTACACAGGCCTGAGGACTTTCTGGGACCCACCAGGGCTCCTCAGCCCCACACTCTAGGGCTATTTTTCTCCAGCAGTGTGGCTGGTCCATCTTTGATAGGATATGATGCCTTATCCTGTGGTAAATAACATGCAAATGAACAGTGAGCTCCACCCAGGGATCCCTGGCCTCCTCTGTAATATTGGTCACACACATGACCAGTCTAATGTTTCTGATTATGGAGAAATTTAATTCTGGGTCTTGTACATATCTGCCTTTGTGATGACAATGAGAATCAAGTATTCCAGAGTCTTCTATTTCAAATAAGTTGTCCGTTCTCCTGGGGTGCAGAGATATCAATACATCCTCTGCAAGCTTTCTCTCCTCTTCTGTTGTTCTCTCCTAATTAGACACAAGACAGTGCAGAGGTGTCAGACAGAACTGGCTGTGGAGGGCATGTCCAGTCTCCATTTTCCAAAAGAAAATGCACAAGGCTGAGTCACACATCCCACCTGGCACCTCCTATTCCTATTCACTGGTGCTGTTCCAGCTTGTTGCAAGGTGGGCCAATGCCACAGGAATCACCACTTAGCAGCTGATTGCAATGATCTAGGGTTTCCTGTAGCCATTCCTGAGGCCCCAGAAACACCCGAAGAATGCAAACCTCTCAGAGAAGGAGGGTACAAGGGTAGATCATGCAGCGTCCTGGGCTGACCTCGGCTCCAGGGGCTGGACTTGACTTTGCCCTGTTACAGGGACATTGATGCTGCATTTTGTTTGTAACTCTGAGGTCCCGTCAGGCATCTGGCAGCCTCCACACCTGGGCAGAGCAGACAAGCTGAATGAATCTTCGCATGCGGTGGAGAGCAGCCAGAGGAAGTAAACAGGGGCCGTTCCCGGCAGCCCTCAGGGCTTGGAGGCTGGATCCCTGACCCTGGGGCAGCATCATGCTCACATTTGCACCAAGGTTTAGGGCATCAGCCAACCTGGAGAAGGGCCCTTTCCAGGTTATCGAAAGTAATAACGCTCATTTCTCTCTAGTCTTCATAAAGACTCTGTATGCTTCCACCACCTCAGCTTCTGAGCTTGGTAAACAGACCATCTGGAAACTGTCTGTCTTTCCTGGTTGTTGCCTGAGTCCTGCCTACCTCTTTCATACCCTGCTTTGCTGTGAAAGAAGGAGTGCTTGCGGGTGGCTGGTGAAGCGGGTCCAGGGAGATCTTCAACACAGAACATCCTGCACGGGCCAGGACGGGGGTGCTGGTGGTTCGGAGGTAAGAGCAGGCCCTGCCCCCAGGGTCCCCAGGCTGGTCGGGGACAAGACAACACCACGTGCAAGAGCAGAGTGGAGGTGGGCACACAGCTGGGGGGTGCAGGGGAGGAGGTGGACAGGCCTGCCTCTGCACTGAGACCCTCACCCCTCAGATGCGTGTGTGTGTGTGTGTGTGCTGAGTGTGCCTGTTTGTGTACGTGCTCCCCTATGCAGGTGGAGACATCTGGGCATGTCTGTGGGCCTATGTGCTGGTGTGTATCCATGTTTGCGTGCTCACATGTGTGAGCGTGTCATGGTATATATGTGTGCCTACACACCTGTGTGCATGGCAGTCTGTGTGCGTGCACTTGTATGTGGTGTGGGACAGTTATACTGAGACCCTGGCTCAACTCCTAGGCTGTTCTGACTTAACTATGAACACAGACACACCAGGCTTCATGGACTTCCCTTTAGTGACAAACAATAAGGGAGTACATATTTACTTCTTGAGCAGATGTGGCATAAAGTGGCGTTCTCATTTACACCTGGAAAAGCAGGTTCAAGAAGCAAAGCCCAGGCACCTTGCAAATCTCCATCCCGCACCACCTCTGGTTTCTCAGAGCCTGGAGGTTACCATGTGCTGTGAAAGGCCAGCTGCACGATTCTAGCTCAGGATTAAAGAAATGTTATTAATTGATTCAACACGATTTGCTAGTTTGGAAGCATGACTTCCTTGTGGGGTGCTGGCTTGAAAGGAACCATGAGAGCTCATTGCAACACTGTCTCTGAGGCCAGACTTTGCCCAAATTGGCCCAGGCGGTGTTTGTTCTGACTTGGCTCTAATATCTGTGGGGGAAGACCCCTCGCAGCTCCCCTGGCAGGTGTTTTAGTGGCTCAGCTCTTCTCATCACAGGGTTTCCTGATGTTCACTCTAAATTACTGTCATCCCTGTGAGCAGTTACCCTCCTGGAATCGTTCCCAGGACTTTTCTCATAGGAGGAAGGAGGAGGGTCTGTGATACCTTTGAGAGGCAGGTGTGGCCACACTCATGCACTCAACAAGGCCACGTCCTTTAAGGCGGTGCTCACATCCTGCCACTTTCACGTGCTCTCTCTGAAAGCACGTGCCCCAGAGGGACCAAACGGTGCTGTTTTCAGACCTTCTCTATTCCTAGCAGACACCTCCTCTTAGCAAGCTCCTGGGATTGCGTGCTTGACTTTCAGGTTGACAGCTGCTCTTGCCAGTGCCCTAGAATGTCATCCTGAATGTTCAGTCTCTGCAGAATGTGAAGGCACCTTTGAGATTTTAGTTAAGAAAGAAGGATGACAAGCTGGTTCCTAAGGTTGTCACGGTTGTATTTTTTATTATCATAATTTTATTTGTGAAATCTACTCACCATGATTTGATGAACAGTGCAGACTATCTTTTTCCTTTCTTTCTTTTCCTTTTTTGGGACTCCAGGCTCAAAGGATCCTCAATCTCTCTCTCTCTCTCTCTCTCTCTCTCTCTCTCTCTCTCTCTCTCTCTCTCTCTCTCTTCTCTCTCTTTTAAGGCTCATATCCAAATTCAGGTGCCCTGACCTCTACTCTAAGACCCTATTATTGCCTCCTTTTCAATTCTCTTTCTTGGACATTTCTTCATACCCATGGCTTCACTCAACACCCAGTCTCTATCCATTGTGCTCATAACAGATAGCAGAAGAGGGGGAGCCGAGAAAGAACCCTGGGAGTGGCCTGCCTGTGAGAGGGGGAGCAGGTCATTGTGTTGGGAAGACCGGGGAGGTGGGAGTTATAGCACAAATGGCCCTGGACACAGGTACTTTAGCAAGTCTGGGTGATTGGAACCCTGCAGAGAAAGGTTTTAATCAAGCAATGGTGACAGAAGCCACATGACTTTAGGCCAATGAAGGAATGAGGATAAGATGAGACGTAAATGTTGCCTTTCTTCCCCACCGAAATATTGTGGACAGCACAGCTTCAGACCGAGACCCAAGTTTCTGGATAAGGGAGAGCAGCCATGTGCACTCACCGATGTTACCATATGCCCTCCCCGGGAGTAATGGTTCCCATAGGATGTAGGATGGCCAAATGAGGACACTGTTACAGCAACACTGGGAGACCATGCTCTGAAATGATGGGCTCTCTCTCACAGCATGTGCTCTGAATCAGAGACACCTGTATGGAGCCAGCTCCCCACAGCCAGAGCCCTGGGTCTGGGAATTCAGAGGAGGATAGGGCAAGGAGTCCTCTCACCGTGGCCCCTGTGATGCCCTCTCGGAATGTCTGCCCCTGCAATGTGACTTCTGCTGGTTTGAAGTCCTGGACCATGAGTGTTCCATGAACAAGAAATGCAGACGGCCCTCTTCAGGGGAGCTCAGACCGCTGAATTTAGCCGGAGCTTCACACGGGCTGGCGAGGTTGATCCAGACAATAAGGGGGAATTGGGCTGCTGCCTCATGGTGCAGACACGAAGGGTGAAATCTACAGCCCAGACCTCCCCTGGGCACCTTGTGATGTTTTCATCTCCCATGGTAAACCGTAATGGAGAATCAAAGAAGAAAGACAGGGCCAGAGAATCAGACCCTCAGGAACGAAGGTGGTTCTGGCTGAGGGCTATGGAACACAGCCTGGGCTTAGAAGAAGATGGTACGAATCAGCCGCAGACCTGGGGCAACTTCAGGGTGTCAATTGTGCGTGTTCTCCTTCTAGCTTGTTATGATTATATGTGTGTGTGTGTGAACTCATTTCTTCTTTTTCCACCTTCCTTCTTTTGTGACTTTATTTATTTATCATTAGCCAATCATTAATCCATTTAGTATTTAGGTAAGAAGATATTCAGGTGGGACTGTGGAAGAACTTGGGGGGTAATTCACATCTCTCAAGGATGGTTTGCATGGCTGTTGCTCAGAGAAGGACACAATACTTTGGGAGACTTCATATCTTCCTCTTCTGGGACACAGTGTCTTCATTGGGTGAAGGGTAATTCTGGTTTCTTAGGTGAAAGCATAAAGCTGTCAGTGGTGTGCATCCAAGTTCATGCATGGGAAGAAGGGTATGTGTGGATGCTAAGTCATAGGCAGAGAGTGGACTGGGATTAAGCTGCTGTTTTCAGTTTCAAAACCATCCTCTGTATTCTGTGGGCCACATTTCTCCTGTGTCAGGTGCTTCCTTTCAGGCTGTTTCCAAAGGACAAGAAGCAGCCTGGAGGGCTGGAGGGGGAGAAGGGACTTAGTTCCTTCCTTTCACTCATGGTTCCAGATCTACACTCTGATGCACAGTTGAACCCAGTTTCCAGTTTTCCTTGAAATCTGAGCCCTGTGAGGTCCCTTCCAAGGTTCCTTCCATGGCACCAGCACCATCTGAGATACACTTTCCTTGGAAACCTGGGTCTCAGCTCTGCAGGACTCTCCCCATGCTTTTATGATCCAATAAGGTCAACTTCTTACCTTTGTTTCCCCAGCCCTGCTGGTTGATTCTGCAGTTACCACCCCTGTGTCATCTCTGTCCTGCTGCTTTCTCAGCTCTCAGAACTGAGGCAGTCAAGCCCCTGCATTCAATTCCCACAGTGAAGATACCTGGCATGCTGCTGGTTTTCCTGACCAAACCTGACTAATCCAATATCCTTGTGAATAAATGTGAAATGAAGGTGATACTCAACTGGAGGATACAGTTGAGGGAAGGTTTCAGTTGGTGATATTACTTCTAATAAAACTCAAAAACAAGGACAGAAGGTTTTTGTTGTTGTTGTTTTAAAAGATGTGAAGACCTGAGCATGTTTACAAAGTGAGGGAGTCAATTCCCTATTGAGAGAGAGAGGGTGACAATAGCAAAGAGAGAAGAGAGGATAATTGTTGGATCAAGTCCTAGAAGGCTGAACTCAGCAAAGAGGGGAACAGGAGGGAAGGAGAGGAAGAAGGGTGAGGACAAAAGTGCATTTACAAGTGGGGAGAAGCAAGAGCATTCCTGCCCTTGTTCCGAGAAGTACAAATTAAGGCGGTTTGAGTGAGGCCACTGGGGATGGGGGTAGGGTAGCTGAAGGAAGAGTAACATTTACAGCAGCTGGTGGGAGACACACTCTGGAAACTCAGAGTTTGGTAGATTAAGGTCGCTGAGCAGCACTCTGGGGAGGGGAGGGGGGGGGGCCTTCAGATGGTGTGAGTTTCCAGCAGAACAAGCCGGAGCAACAGGAACGCTTTGGAGCCCCAGGTAGGATGTGTCAGGTGTGGTGACCTGGGTGACACAAAGCCCTAATCTACTCAGAGGGCAGGCCGGTGTGTCACACACATTTTCTCTATAACCTTGTCTTACATCAAACCTCCCCCAGCCCATTCTCGCAGCTATGTGAGTTACTGTCATTTTGAGTTTCTCTACTTTGTCATCTCAGCAAGTTCCATTGAGTGGTGAACATGCCCTGAGGGGCACTTCCAGGGTAATTTCCTTCCTCACCTAGTATGGGTCACCATGACTCCCTGTTTTGTAAGAATATTTGTATTTAATGATGCTCAGGGGATCCAAGGTGCTTCACTTCACAGTGAAGAAAGGGTAAAAATAGGGATACTTTGGAAATGTGTGTATAAATGAGACTCTTGCCCTAAATTAAACCCAGATATATTTCCCGCCTACTTTACACTTTTGTCCCACTATATTTTTAAACTCTCATCCTGTTCCCCTCCCCCCTCCTCTGCCACCCCTGCATTTGTCATTATATATAAGCAAATCCTTAAATGTGAGAAGAGCATTTACCTTGATACTTCAGTGGGTGGATCAGAAGAGATATGAAGAAATCACCCCAAAGTTCTCATTTGAATCTTAGATTTAGGGTTATGTCTAAGATTTTTCTGAACACTGACACCTGTTCAGGCATTCATGGGTTTGGTCCTGGACTTGACTTCTCTCTTGCTTCTAGTTCTTGCTGACACTTAAACAGAGGGTAATTTTTTTTTTTTTTTTTTTGCTCTTAGTCAAAGGAACTAAAGGTTGTGATCATACTATTAGAAGCATCCATGGGAGATCAATTCCTGGTGAGCAGTTCCTGCCATCTAGTTCCCACTGTCACTGGGGACCCAGAGCTCACCGTGTGCCCTGTGCCTGCAGGGACGGTGTCCTAGGGCAGATCTTCCACGTGAGAGGGCATTTGTCACCAACCCCTCTCCCAGCCTTGTGACAGCAGAGGCCATGTGTCTGGGTCTGTGTTATCCTTTCAGAAGATCTTCAAGGCTGCCACTCACCTTGGTTCTGGGCTTCTTTTTCATTAGTCCCTGTGTCTTGGTACTTGGTACCTAATAGCTCTGTCTGTATTATATTCTTTGCTCATTAGTCATGGTATTCAAAATCCCATGTAGACAGCAAGGGGCAGGATGTGTGTGCTGTAGTGTAACATCTGGGAGTGTGTGTGTGTGTGTGTGTGTGTGTGTGTGTGTGTGTGAGAGAGAGAGAGAGAGAGAGAGAGAGAGAGAGAGAGAGAGAGACAGAGAGAGAGATGGCACCCTGAAATACATCTTGGAAGGCACTGCAGAGGTGAAGGATGCGCACACTCCTCCCCAACACCCCAGGCATCAGCGGGCCTCCTCCTCCTCCAGAGGAAGTGGAGGCAAAGCAAATCATGGTTGTCCAGGCTCTTTGGAAATGTCCCCTGGTGCCCTGCTGCCTTGCCCAGCTCTCTCTGCAGCTGGCACACTCTGTCAAAACCAAGCTCGACAGTCTTTGCAGGAATGCACAGCATATGCTTTTATGTGGGAGTTTATTTTCCAGCAGATAGGCCTTGGCTCTGTGCCTTTTGGGAGAGAGCTAGGAAACAAAAACCAGCTTTTTTTTTTCTTCTTTTAAAAGCTGCTGGTAAAACAGATTGAGAGAGGCTGCATGACCACTGACTGAAAGCAGAAAGGGAAACTCTCCTTTCCCTGGACATTCCTGGTGACCCTGAGTCCCAGCTTCAAAGGCAGGGCGGGGGGAACCTGAGCTCATGGCATCTCCTACCACCCCTGCTTTCCCACTGCAGAAGCATGGTGGGGGGCAATGTCAGTTATTCAGTGAATATTTAAAAATCCTCTGGGGAGGATAGCTTATTGAGGAAAGGGCATATCCTAAATCAAGTAGATATTTTCAGAGGCAACCGAAGTCTGAACCCAAATGAGGACATGAGACTCGTGTGCAGAAAATAGGGTCAATGGAGGCTGGAACAGAGGGCTCCTGAAGTGCCCTGTTCCAGGTTCACCACCACGACCATGTCTGAAGGGCTCAGAACAGGTAACAGAACTTAACATCAAGGTGCTAAGGGAAAGTAGGGGTTTGAAGTCAGAGAGCAGCCCCACATTCTGCTCAGCCTTTTGGGGTTTGTGCTGTCTTGGACAGGTTATTCCCCTTTCTGATCCTCAGTTTTCATCTGGGGATAAGAAGGCATGCCTGGCAGCTTCGTGATAAACGGAGAATCATAGATAAACATGAGCCCCCATGCTGGCGCCCGAGTTATGGGAATGGACACTTTGAAATGGGTGGCAGTGCTGATCACATTCCCTCAAATATGATTAGTCATCTTTAAAAAATTTCTTCTCATAAGGGTGACTTTGGGAGATTTATTTTTGAGACTGGAAAGGAGAGGAAACAGGGAGGAACCTGGTCCTGAATTGCTGTAATAATGCTAGCAGTGGATGAAGCCACGGGTCAGAAGTCTAAGTAATGGGCTGGAGACGTCCCTCTGCCATTAGATGGGGACGTGGGACACAGCTGGGCCTCCTTTTGCCTTCAGCTACCCCAGGACCAGAGTGAGAGCTTTAATCTAAATGGTCTTTTATTATTGACACTGATTTAGAACAAGGGTGCCTAACCACGGTTGATTTTGCCATCCAGAGGCACTTAGTAATGTCTGGAGACATTTTTCAGTTGTCACAACTGGAGGGTGCTACTGGCATATAGTGGGTAGAGAAAGAGGTTCCAATAAGCACCCTAAAATGCACAGGACAGGCTTCATGACAGAGAATTATCCAACTCCAAATGGCAGTGCCACCAAAGTTGATTAGATGAAGTAAATGAAGTGTGTGTGTGTGTGTGTGTGTGTGTGTGTGTGTGTGTGTGTGTGTGAAGAAAACTTACTCCAAGGATAGGCATGTCTTAGAAGTTTTGGAACTTATCCTTGACTTAGAAAAAATCTAGAAGATACAACTTTTGCACATTTTAAAAATACATATATTTTAGTACGCGTTTCAGGATAGTGTCTTATGAAATCTGGACATGCATGGAAGATGCTAAAATTGCAACCAAATGTATCACCTGCTTCAAAGGTAACATGTTGTTTGAAAGAAGAGATAATTTTGTGTTTAGTTTCAAGACTCTTTTCCACTTACCCCGCCTGGTTTTAATCTAGTCTTATTTGCTATCTAACACATCATTATTGAAAACAACTGACATTAAAAAATGTCTGATATGAACTCTTCCCTTCTCCCTCCTCTCCTCCTTGCCTTTTATATCATTGTGTAACTATGTTTGGTATTAATTAAGCTTTATCCAGATGGAAGGGTGGATATCTACTTAGAATTATGCACAGATGCTCCATAAAATCCATCTGGCCAAGAGAAACAGGAAGCTTAGCTGTTCTTTAGGTGAGACATGTTTTGCTGTGGATACAAAGAAATGTCCTCTTCTTAAGAGTGCTTAGGTTTAATCAATGAAAATGTCCTGGTCCCTCATTTTTATTCCATTTAACTTCTGCCACATTTAGTACACAGTGATCAGCTAAGGATGACAGCCAGGTGTACCAGCAATCCTGCACGATGCAGCTGGCCAGATGCTAAGGGCCAGATGAACAGTTCTCTATCTCTCACTCTTTCTCCTCACTTGGATTTAGTTGTGTCACATTTGTAGAAATAGGAATGATTCCTGGGAAAAATTCAAGGAGATAGATACCATTATTTTCTTGTGCCTACATTTGGGTCCCCTCCAAAGAGCATATGGACTAAATTGGTAGCTGGACTGTCCTTAGAACCTACCTTAATCTCAGACTAATCCATGACAGCCTGTCTTCTTGCTCATTCCAGAGAATATCAAAGCCCTAGCCAGTCTTTCTAGACCTTTCAGGATTCATTTCCTATTGAATTATTCCATCAATATTGAGTGCCTACAGCGTGGCAGGTGTTGCTTTACATTTTCCACCCTAACCTATTATATCCTCACATATGTGACCTTGATAATTCATTTAACCCCTCCACGTTCCAATTTCCCTCAACTACAAAGACACAGATGACATGGAAAATTATGCATTACTTAATGCACATGTTCCCTCTCACCACACGTGCCATGTCTTTGGGTGATGATGGCTTTTCAGAGACCTGCACCAGGCTTATCCTGAGAGTCTGTGAAATTGTATCCCTGGTAGATAAGCACAGTCTATGTGCTGTCACCCTTGGTTATTTTCACCGGTTTTGGCCTCCCAGTGAGTTCAGTTATGTGGGATTGCCTCCCTGAGTACATTATGATCTGCTGGTCTTGACCGCTGCCACATAATTTACATAATCATTCCGGAATTTAATTAAAAACTCTGCATTCTAAAAATAATCTATCCCTTTGCTTATTTTTATACCCCTAACATGGCTGCCAAGTTTTTGCTTGGAGTGAAATATGTGTTAAAACTGATATACCGGAATGGTATTAATTATAGCACCCCAAATAGTAACGAAAAGCTGCATTGCAAAAATTACTAGTTAACCACATACAAATAGTGCTTGCTGTCAGCTTTTTATAGCTAAAATTGGGACTAAGCTGGGCGCAATTTGTCTTGAACAGTGACAGTGTTCAGAGCTGCTATAGCCGCCAAGAAGCAGTAACGCAAGTATGTTAATCTAAAAACTTGAAAAGTGAGGACCATAAGTGCAGGTCCCCTGGATTTGAGGTCAAGTTTCCTGTGGTCTCTAGAACATACTGCACTTACGTATTTGGAGGATCAAAAAGAAAACACAACTTATAATGCCACTGGGAGAAGTAGCTGGTTAAAATATTCCAAGCATATTGATATCTTTTCCACTATAAATAACTATGCTGTTTTTTAATTTTATCATTAAGTTATAACAATAGCTGTGGTACAATTAAGTAACGTTTAGATTTTCTCAGCAATCAAGGCTTTTGACCCTGTGTTTTTGTTGGTTTTTTTGTTTATAAGAGAAAAGTTCCTTTGTAAAGAAAGTAAATCAAATTCTGGAAACAAATAATAATTTCTTGGTAGGGACAAAGGAAAGATCAACAGTGAGATTGCAATGCAATAAAAGCTCATTTGAACCAAATCAGTGTTGTCCCTGGAACTTAGGAAACTCCAGTTCTAAAATGAAACTGTCCCCATAATCTAAAAGGTACATAAATTTTAATTTCTTGGTAAAAATGATTGAATAAACAGAGTTCCAATCTGTTTCACAAGCTTGTTCAAATAATATGGGCTTAATTCCTTGCTCTCTCCTTTTTTTTATTATAATAATCGACATTTTATTTTATTTTATTTTATTAACCTCTTTATTGGTGTATAATTGTTTTACAACGTTGTGTTAGTTTCTGCTGTATAACAAAGTGAATCAGCTATACATATACATATACTCCTATATCCCCTCCCTCTGGCATCTCCCTCCCACCCTCCCTATCCTACCCCTCTAGGTGGTCACAAAGCACCGAGCTGATCTCTCTTTTAAAAACTGTGGTTGATTTGGCAAACACACTTCACATGAAACATTAATGGAAAAAGGCTTGAGAGTTTTCCATCAGCCACTAATGAAGATACTTTTTGTAATTTTTTTTACAGATAGTAGCCTTGCCTTTTAAGGGCTATTGGTTTTATTAATCATCCCCAAATTACTAAGCTATCCCATTCCATGCCTAGTAGGAAAACCCTGGTCTTGTATAATCCTTTGCAAACTCCAATGGATGAGTTAAATTAATGGACTCCCTAGCAGAGAAGTGGAGTGTGTACAGTAAGTTTCAGACTCACTGCCTTGATAATCGTTGGCTCATGTTCAAGAGTGAGGAGCTTGGAAAGGTCAAATACCTACTTGACTGACACAGATTTTATTTCTGTGTCATAAGAAAGAAGCACATGAAATTATTTCTTCTGCAAGGAAGTGTATTTTTTTCCCCTACAAAGTAGTTTCCATTCCAGGACCACTGGCCCATTTTCTTTCTTCTGGTACTTCCTACTTCCATATGAACATTTTTGGTCTTTACTATTTTGTGACTTAATAACAATCTCAGGAGGTCATGAAAGGGACCTGGCTTTTACAAAGAAAATGGGTTAAAATGAAGAGAAAACTATCATATCTTCCTTGGGTTCTCTCTGTTCTGTAGATGCAGAGGGAATCTCTTCTAACCTGGAGCTCAAGGACATCCTTGACTTCAGGACCAATGATGTTAACAGTCAGGAGAATTTGAGTAGACTTAAATCTGATTCTGTTCTGATCCCCAGTCTCTGATCTAGTCATGTGACTCCTACTGTTTCTCCCATGTCTGTGCCTTCACCTGTTATCATCGTTAAACCTGAATTCTGGATGAGTGTCTCAGATTTTGAAAAAGAGCTGATATGTTGTAAAACTATTGATGAAGCACCTGTCCAAGTTCTTCAAGAACTTAGGGTCTGCAAAGTTCTGCTACTGAACATTATATCCTGTTTGAAGCTCTCAGTCTTTCTGTTTATTTCATGTTCTGTTCCTGGCTGCCTTGAGATTATCCTGAGATTCCTGGAACAAATCTTATACAGCTGGGATCTTCCTTCTCTGATGATGGGCCTATGAGGTAAGTCTATGTCAGTGCTTCTGGAAGGGCATTAACAGGGCTGTCTGAGTCAGAATCATGTGGGATGCCTATTGGAAATTCAGACATTCTTCCCTCCCAACAGTCTTCTTGAATCATAATCTTTGGAGATATAGTCCTATAATTAGCATTTAAACAAGCTGTTTAGCATGTTGAGATTAGAATGCACACCAGAGTGTGAGCCAGGGATATATATAGAACATTGCATCAGAGAAAAGGGCACACAGGAAAGAGGTATTATGGACCACTGACATGCCTTTGTCCAGAGAGTTTTGAGGGAGTAAGTGAACGTTCTCTTGAGATTAAAAACATAGTAGTTTGAACAATGAAAGTGGAAATACATTATAAAAGGAATATTTGCACATAAATGATTTTGGAGATTTCTATTCGATATAACTCCCAACAGCCACTTGGAGGGTTTGGTTGAAGAGAGCCCATAGAATGTTGGTGGCCATTGGAATCCAAATCTCTCTACACATTTTCAAACAAAATAATCCAGTTCCACAAGAAAAGCAAACAACATTACTCAAAACACACCTATAGTATAATTAGGAGACAGGAATACGATAAACTTCACATAAACAGCCAGATTCAGGATGTGTACTCTGGAGCCCATCCTGAGCAAACTATCAGGTAAGAGTTTGTGGAAAAGTGGAGAGGGAAGAGGATTCCTGGGAGGAGAAAGTTCACTTAGGTGGGGTGATAGTGAAAACCACTTCTGAAGGAGAAGTATGGTGTCCGGGAGTGGGGATCTAGGGATGAAGGAAAGAGGGGAGCAAGAGGTGAAGCAAGAGATTTATAGAAACACAAGAGAAGCAAGGAGTCATATGATATGCCAATGCCTGTCCCCAGCAAAGGGTGTAGGAAGGAAGGGAGGGAGGCAGGGAGGAAGGAAGTACATTTAACTGTACCAGTGGCAGAGTGTGTGCTTGAATCAAGATGCCCAAACTCCATATGCATTTCTACCTTCAACTTTTATTGCTAGTCTGAGAACAATAACAACAAAAAGATATTTTAAAATAATTGAGAGAAAAAAGTTAGAAAATACAGAAAATAATATAAGAGAACTATAAAAGTAAAAATGTTTGTCATATATAATTGAGATTCCAGAGAGGCATTTATGAATGGGGCAGAAACATTATTTGTTCAAAAACTGATAAAACACATCAACCCACAGATTTAAAAATCTCTATAAAAACAACAAAATAAAAAGCAAAACAAGATAAACAAAACAAACAAGCATCTGGATATACTATGGTCAAAAAAAAAAAAAAAAAAAAAAACAAAGATAGGATGTAATAAGCAGCCAGAGGGGGGAAATATAAAAGACACACTACCTTCAAAGGAACAACAGTCAAACTAAACGCTGACTTTCAACAGGAACAGTGGATGCCAGAAGACAATGGAATTCCATCTGTATCTTAAAAGTGCCAAAATAAAAATACCAACCTAGAATTAGCTACCAACTGATCACACCCTTCAAAACTGAAGCAAAATATATGTATATTTGTTCAGAAAAACAAAACAGAGAGAAATAATTACCAGCAGATCTTCACTACAAGAAATTCTAAAGGAAGTTGGTCACAGAGCAGGATACTCATCACAGATGGAAATCTGTAAGTGCAGAAAGAAATGTAGAAGAATGGAAAGAGTGAATTATGTGAGTGAGTATAAATGAATATCGATGGTATAAAACAATAATAATATGTGATGAGATTTAAAATATATTTGTGATTGAAACACATGACAACAATAGCACTAAATGTTCAGAAAATGAATGGAGCTCTCTCTGAATTCTTAGCATTATCAGGGAATTAGTAAAAATAATAATTTAAATTAAATTTTATAAGGTCCGGCATGCATATTTTAATTTTTGGGTTACTACTAAAAGAATAGTAAAAGATAATGTAACCAAGAAAAAATAGAGGAAAAACATAAAATATTTGATTGATTCAAAACCAAGAAAGAAAAAAAAGGGGGAAAATAGCGTATCTACAGTCTGTCTTCAGATAATCTCACGCTGCCTTACAACAGTGTATGTACTTCCATTTTTCCTCTCCTGGAATTCATGCTGATATGCATATTTTTTTTTACTGTTATGTATGGTATAATCCCCATGATAAACATTATAGTTATTTTTACTTTAAATAATCAGTTATCTCTTTTAGAGATGTAACTAATAAACAAGAAAGAGCTCTTTATATTTACCCATGTAATGATCATCCTGATATCTTCATGCCTTTGTGTAGGTCCAAGCTTTCATCACGTGTCGTCTTTCCCTTGCTTGAAGGACATCTTTAACATTTCTGTAATGCAAGTTGCCTCATGATGAATTCTTTCAGTTTTTGTATATCTTGAAACAGTCCTTATGTCCCCATAATATTTGAAAGGTATTTTCAGGGAATAAGAATTCTAAGTTGACAATTTTCCTTTAGTACTTGAAAGCTGCTTCTCTCCTGTTGCCTAGTTTACACTGCTTCTGATAGAAAATCTACTGTCATCTCTTACTTTGTTCTTCTGTACCTAAAGTGCCTTTTTTCTCAGGCTGCCTTTAAGATTTACTTCTTGGAACTGTGGGTTTGTAGTTTCCAGCAAATTTGGAAATGTTTTGGCCATTAGTACTTCAAATGAATTTTCAAATGCCCATCCTCTTCTCTGGAGACTCCAGTCAGATGTCTGTTTGAGGACTTAACATAGTCTCACCGTTCATTTATTTTAAAATTCTCCTTTGTACCTGAATTTCATTTTTAATCATTTTTCTGTGTTTAGATTCTCGGTTTTTTTCCCCTGCAAAGTCTAATCTTTGCACCACCACCCATTATATTTTTTTATATAATTCCTAGTACTTTTCCTCTCTAGAACTTTGACTTGGGTGTTTCTTTCATAACTTCCATGTCTCTACAACACGCTCAATCCTCCCTGTAGGCTCTTGGACGTGTGGTATAGAGTCTTACCCCTGTTTTGACTCTGTGCTGTTTTTGGCCTACTGACATTTATCCTCACTGAGATCTGTGTTTTCCTACTTCTCTGTAGACTTGGTTTTTGGTTGGATGCCAGATGTGAATTTTACTTTGGGTTATGTATAGTTTTGTATTCCTGTAAGTACTCTCGATCTGTGCTCTTGGAAGCAGTAAAATTAGCCAGAGACAGTGTGATCCTTTTAGAACTTGCTTGTAAGCTGACTTGGGTGGGGTCAGGACAGCGCCTAGTCTAGTGTTAGTTTCCCCCACTGCTTAGCTGTGACCTTTCTTAGTCTTATAGTGGATGCTCCACACACTGAGATTTTCCACTCTGGCTGGTGGGGAGAGGCACTCTGCCACCAGTACAAGACCTGGGTGTTGTACTCCCCAATCCTACCACATCATTTACCCCTTCTTTCTGGTAGTTTCCTCACATACAGGCTGATCACTGTTCACCTGTGAGCTGATCCTCTGCCCCATGAGCTCCAACCTACCTTGGTTTCCTTGAACTCACAGCCCTCTCTTCAATGTGGGCTCTGCCTGGTACCCTCCCTGTGCTGCAGCCTCAGTGTCTTCTGCGGACAGTAAGCTGAGAGATCACAGGGCTCACCTCAGTGCTCTCTCAGATATTTCTGCCCTTTTGTTGCCTCATGCCCAGTGTCTTAAAAATCATTGTTTATATCCTATAATAACCTATATGGGAAAAGAATGTGAAAAAGAATCAATATATGTATCTGTATAACTGAATCGCTTTGCTGTACACCCAAAACTAATGCAACATTAGAAATCAATTCTACTCCAATACAAAATAAAAATTAAAAATAAACACATTGTTTAATATAGTATGTCAGTCTTTTTTCTCCCTGGACTAGAGAGCCAATCCAGGCCCTATTACTTCATCTAGAATGAAAGCAGAAATCTCACCATAAACAATTCGGAAAATAATGGAAAACCAGGGAAAGTGTTTACAATATATCACTATATCAGAGGAATAGGGTTAATATTCTTCTTATTAGAAAAGCTTTTAGGACTTGTGAAGGCATATTTAGACAGAAAAAGAGACAAAAAACACAGGCAACATTTGTAAATGGTCTTTTTGGGAGAAGCTGAAGTGCAAATGGCCAAAGGGCAAAAAGACAAATGCTCCACCTCAATAATGTTTAAGCAAATAAGATGTACATATAAATGAAATCCTGTTTTTCTCCACCTCAGTTTGGTAATGAGTGTGCTGATACCCACTGTTGATGAACTTGTGAGGAAAGAGGCAACCTTACACAATGCTCAGGAGAGAATGATGTGGTGCCATTTTGGTTATATGTGTATTTACAGCCAAATGTATATGCATATTTGGTGTTATGCGTATACATATATTTGGTTATAAATATGTGTGTGTGTGTGTGTGTGTGTGTGTGTTTTAAGTTTTAAAATGTGATTTCCCATTGGTCTAATTTTTCCTGCTGGAATTTTTCCTAATGAAAAGAAAACCAAGTTCACATTACAAGGATGACCTTAAAACTTTGTTGATAAAAGTCAATATTAAATAAAGTTCTCTTGTCCAAAAGTAGTACATTCAATAAATGAGCTGTGGTTATCGATAAAATAATATACTATGTCACTATAAAAATAAAGATGCCTATATATTTGTTTGATATGGGAAAATTCTCTTAAACAATAATGGGTGAAAAGACCAACATCCAAACAAAATTATAGCATGATCCCCTTTATAAATATGGGTATGTTTGTGTGTGTATATGTATGTGACTGTGTCTGTGTGTAACTCTGTGTGATTGTATATGTGAGTGTGATTGTTCATGGGTGTGAGTATATAGTATATAGCATGTCTAAATGAGTGCATTTGTGTGTACGGGACTGTGCTATTTATTGTGTGTGAGAACATGTATGAGAATGTGAGAGTGCATGTGTTTTATTAGTGTGTGTGTGTTTTATTATTTTTATTCTTTGTCTATATTTTCCAAAATGCTTTTATAATGAGCATGCATTTCTTTTTAATCAGGGATAACCATAAAGTTCTTCCACAGGGAGAAAATAATGTTAATACACACAGAACACTGCAGCCATAAGGAGACCGAAGCTTAGTAGTTCAGTGGAAATATAACCTTGGAGAGTGATTGGGTTGTCTTGACTCCTAATTTTAAGAAAAAGGGGTGGGTTCCAGGAATGTAAGGTGCACAATGGAACACAGAAAATTAGAGAACAAAAGTTTATGGTGGAAGAAGGAACACAGTTCTTGATCTCAGAGGAAGCAAGCAACCTTGCTTGAGCACCTGCCTCCCCATCAGTCTGAGGGCAATCTGGAAGAATTTGTGTTTTAGATTCACACGTGTTCAATTCAAGACCCTTGCTACAGGGCTGGTGAGCTGGGCACCTCAGTCTGGGTCTCCATGAGATGTGATGAGACAACGTGGATTAAGCACGTAGCATGGCACCTGACCTCCAGAAAGCCCTCAGTAATCAGGCACCATCAACACTAGATACGGCATAAGACCCCAGGGAGAGACCGTGGCATCAGCAGACTTTCTGTGCCCAGAGTTTTGTATGGTTTCCATCAACAGGACCTCCTGACTTGTATATTACAGTTTCCGTAGGTGGAGGTATGAACATGTGCTCCAGTTGAAAGAATTAGAGCGTGGAATTTATATGCCCCTTTCCAGAGTTTCTGATTCTCTTTCCCCCAAAAGTGTCAGAGCTGGTGGCATCAGGAACACAGAGAACAGAGTCTGAATGACACGTGACCTCACCTTGATATGCCCTACACACTGCAGCATGACTCTGCACATTTCTGGATTCTCCTGTGTGATGTGGATTCCCTAATCCCCACTTTATTTTTCCATGTTCCTGGCCCACTTAGCCAACCTTTCATTTTATACTGGAGGGGTTTCCTGGCAATTTCATCAGATATTCATATTCCTTCCTGCTTCCCAAACATCTGGATAGCCCAATAGTCATAAATCAGTAAACCAATAGTCGATAAAGTCTTTACCCAGCGGCAGCTCCTGATTTTTTATATAATAGAGGCTTGTTTTCGTGGAAAGATAGGAGAGGGGACAGACACTCTTCAAAGCTGCGATTTCATTGTTTTTACCTGGATTGTAGGCTTATCATGGTTGTCTGGGTGCGTTGAGCAGGTTGAATGGGTCTCTCGGTCTCTCTGTCTTACTCCTGTTCTGCTGCTGCCACCCCTGGTGCACAGCAGGGACAAGACGAAAACAGGTCAGAACACAAACGTGGGCTGTTTAGGGCCCTCCAAAGGAGGGTTATTTGGTGCATCTTGGTACCGTGTCTGTTCAGCAAAAGTCATTGATCTTGTGCAAACGGTGTCTCATTAAGACGGATAAATATGGGCAGAGCTCTCCCTGATGTTCAGAGATTAGCACAATGATGCATCTGTTAGGACCATAACACAGAGTGAGCAGAGCATGGAAGATGCCCAGTAAATATTTGGTATCAGTGTTCAGCTCTTCTATTTTAAGTCACACAGTTCTGAGCCATGGAGGGAACTGTTACATAAACACCGCCTCATTCATTCCTCCCAGGATCCCTGTGAAGAGTGTGGGCAGTGAACATTGTTATCCCCATCACTCCAGACAGGAGACATGGTGTCAGCCACCTGACATCTTTTATGTCCCAGGGCCACGATGCTCTTTAGGCACACAGCTGGGGAGACCACCTGGGACCTCGGCTTCATCTGCCCAAGGACACCCCCATGCTTCCTGCACTATCTCCCACCCACCTCCCACCACCCATCTGTTCAGGTCACAGGCAGATGAGAAAATCCCAGGCTATCCTTTTAAAATCAGGTGAAAAGTAAGAAGCAGCCCCTCCCAGGCAACACAAACCATGTTGTCAGTCACGTAGGGACTGATTTTTCAAAGACACCATGAAGATAATCTATAGAGCATGATAAATCAGAGGAAAAAAATTGTTAATAAACAGACACTACAAACTCTTCCAATATTTGGCTTTGGGGAGAACAGCTACCAGCCTTTCAGAGCTGCTCCCCCCCCGCCCCCGGAATAGTGCAGAAAACATTGATGCTTCTTCTCTTGGCAGTGACTTCTATTACTGGGCATCTGTTAGAGAGGTTTCCTTCCCCTGTAAGTTTATCTTCAGGAGCAATAAATGCAATGAGATTATGTTAATGTCTTTATTGGATGAGGAAACCTTTCTTAAAAGCTAGAAACTAAATGTTTAATGAACTCTGAGAAGGATGAATAAAAGACGTTTTCTATATATTCTTCAGGTTATCATTTACTTCTATTTTATTAAAATATTAGAGAAGATTATAATTAATTATTGTAAAATCATTCCAGGCAAAAAATAAAACAAGATGCAGAGAAGACAGGATTGTAATTCACTGACTGCAATATAAAAAGGAAACAATAATATTCTCACCCTAAGCTCTGTACACAGAGGTCTTCACATTCAGGATGAGCAAGGCTCCCAGCAAAGGCTGGGAAGGGGCTGCCCACAGCCGGGGGTGATGGTGACCCCCCCAAACAAGACGGTCTTTTCTGTTTTGAATAAGAGCAGACAGGTGTCACCTGCCATGGGTGGGGAACAAAGGCTGGAGCAGCCCTGGGTGGACCCTCTGCCTGCCCGGTTAATGAGGTCACCACGAGGATGGACAAAACTGTGAGCATTGAGACAAGTCATTGGACAAGGAAATGGGATATTACTCAGCCATAAAAAAGAACAAAATAATGGCACTTGGAGCAACACGGATGGACCTAGAGGTTGTCATACTGAGTGAAGTCAGACAGAAAAATACGAATATGTGATATCCCTTATATGTGGTATCTAAAAAAATGATGCAAGTGAACTTATCTACAAAACAGAAATAGAGTTACAGATGTAGACAATAAACCTAGAGTTACCAGGGGTAAGGCAGGGGAGGGATAAATTGGAAGAATTAGGATGGACAAATACACACTAATATATATAAAATAGATAGCTAATAAGGACTTACTGTATAGCACAGGGAACTCTACTCAATCCTCTGTAATGGCCTATTTGGGAAAAGAATCTACAAAAGAGTGGATCTATGTATATGTATAACAGATTCACTTTGCTGTACACCTGAGACTAACACAACATTGTAAGTCAACTCGACTCCAGTAAAACTTTTTAAAAAAGAAGGAATAGAAGGTACTCCTCACTGAAATTCCCAAGAACATTATCCCTAAATCAGAGGTGTGGGGAGGAGGGACGCCCATCAGCAGGTGGAGAAGGCTCTTCGCAGGTGCTGCGAATGGTGCCAGAAGTGCAGCTGATGTTTGGGGGTGGGGTGGCGGGTAGGAGACATCCGACCAGCGCGACCTGGTCCTGACCCTCCTTAGGGCGCGTGGTGGCGGCGGTGAGCAGGGCAGTGACAGAAATGTACCAGGACAGATCTGGGGTGAGGATTCCTTGTGCCAAGGCTGGCTGGTGAGCCCTAACCTCACCGCCAGTATTGATCAAGGGCCCCTCCGGGCAGACTGTGTGAGCCACGGGGTGACTCATGGGGACAGAAACAGCTGCCTTGGCTGCAAGGCTGAAGGCTTTAGTCTTTGATCCCTAAGGAGCCGTGTGACCTGGGCAGGTGACCTGATTCCTTTGTGAGTCAGGACCCATGTCTGCGACATGGTCCCAAGCCCTGTCATAAGTGCAGTAAGATGTGAACATGCTGATAGCAGGGCCTGGTGGTCATAAGTGCTGGGAAGACGTTTGCTGTTACTGCTGTCATTATAAGTACCTGCTTCTTAAGAGCACACCTGCTGCAGTCCCTGGCTTTGCTTTCTCTGGTCCTGTGTGACCTTGGTCAGGTTAACTTCTCTGTGCTTCCTCATCTGTGATATGGCATGTCTGTGATGTCTTAGTCTGAGACACTATGTCTGTGATGCCCTGTTCTCTCCACCCGCCCGTGAGCGGGGATAATGCAGGCAGTGCAGACAGCCTCTCTCTAGGGCTTTCACTCCCTCGCGAGTTCCCAGAGTGAGACCAGAAAGGATGGGGAAGCAATTTGGACACTGTCACATGTGACTTACCCGCACAGACACTACGCATCAGCAGCAGAAGAAGAAAGTGGCCGGCAGCCCCCAGGCGCTTTCTCCAGCACGCTGAAGCCTCGCATTTCCTCCTGTGTCATCACTCATCACCACAGACCAAGGAGCTCTGGATACATCATCACCTTCTCTGGGCGAGGCCAGTGAGACCACAATAGCACCGTCCATAATGACTGTTTCCTTCCATCCTAAGTGGGTGACATCTCATTAGAGCAGCCCCACCATAAGTCCTGTTAATGGGGCTTTGGGGAGTGGAAAAGCAGAGGTCAGCTCTGCCTCAGATCTTTTTATCCACAGTTATCCTTCTATCTTTCTGACTACACTCAATTTTGTGTGTAAATAGATGTTTTCTCCCCTTTTGTTTTCTTTACTCCAGAAGGAGCTGACATAAGCAGTGTGCTCCTGGTTGATTAACTTCTTTCTTTTTTCTTTTTTTTTTTTTGCGGTACACAGGCCTCTCACCGTTGTGGCCTCTCCTGCTGCAGAGCAGAGGCTCCAGACGCTCAGGCTCAGTGGCCATGGCTCACGGGCCCAGCCACTCCGCGGCATGTGGGATCCTCCCGGACCGGGGCACGAACCCGTGTCCCCTGCATCGGCAGGTGGACTCTCAACAGCTGTGCCACCAGGGAAGCCCTTAACTTCTTTCTTTTCTGCTCACAAACCTTGATGTCATTCCCCTCTTCCTTCATCACAGATCACCCCACTCAGGTAGGCTTACCACCTCACTTAGGTCAGGCAAACAGGGAGGCATCAATAGCGATGATTAGTTATTATAATTTCAACAGAAAGTAATTATGGCAGACCAGAAAGTTGTAGAGAAAGCCAAGAAGATTCAGCAAGCTAAAGTTCATTACTAGGTGTCTTGCATCCTGTTGGGTTGAATATCATGTAGAGAGAGGATACATTTTAATGAGAGGTCCCACCATGGGATTCTGGCTCTGGTTACTTATGAGATACCTGATTTTCTTAGGCTCTGTCCCCTCATTTGAAATGGGAAAGATGGAACCCAGCACCCAGGATCTGACAGGATAAGGAATTCAGTACCTGGGTCAGAAGAGGGTTCACTTGAGGTCATCGACCGGTCACTCCTGTATTTAGCCAGAGCTCCTGAAAGCCACCTCATTTGGCATCACACCTTTTGGTAAAAATGAAGATTTTTATTATGATCAGACAATGGACTTTGGGAAACAGAAGCTGTTGACTGCGGCTCCTTTGCTGGCTCTGAAGTGTGTCTCGCGCCTATTAAAAGGCTTTGGAATGTCCGGACAGAAGGAGCTACTCACATCACACCCACATTCAAGTGAGGGTTCTGAAGCGTTTGCAGCCAGAGCCCGCAGAACTTTCCTAGGGGTAACAGAGCGACTGAAGCAATAGAGACGATGACTTGGCTCCTGCCCAGGCAAGGGTTAGCAGATGACTCTGCTGTGACAAAGTGATAAATACTAATTTCTAATTTTCAGATGTTTATGTATATACTGCTCATTTTCTTACAGAATCAAGGATACAATGCATCTTTTGCACAACATTGGGTGTTAACTTAAGACTCTTCTGATTTTTAATTTAAGAGGCTCTCCTGCAGGAATGATCAAGTTTTGCTGCAAAGTTCTACAGGCAACACCTATGGGTTCCAAGTTTACTTAGAAGGATAGCTGGGACTCTTAGAAAATAATTCTTGTGACAGGAAAATTTCCTCACTTTGGTAGAAACTTAGAAGTTGCTATAAAGGTATCTTAAAAGTATTGGAGTGCCACACCAGTAGACTCTGACAGGGTACTGCTGACTTTTTAGAAATGTCATTCACTCATGTATGCATTCAGTATTCATTCCGTGCATACTGTTAGCCAGGCTGTGTCTCCGGCACTGTACTAATACAGAAAATACAGAAGTGAGTAAGGAATAGATGTCACCAAAAAGTGTCAAGGTCTAGATGGGAGTGAGAGAAATAAAGCCAGACACCAGTTCTAGAAAGCAAGGGAAATCGGTGTGAGCACTGTGATATCTCAGAGGAGGGATTCTTCTTCCTCCCTACCTCTCCTTTTCTCCATCTCTCTGTAAATGTGGCACAGTCCAGGTAAAAGTTATTTAGAAGCACACATAATATTCTTAAAACATTTCTGAAATCAAAATAAGCATTAACTTATTAAATTAAGCATTAAAATATAAGCAAAATTTCTACTCTGGTGGTAAAACCCCTCATTTTTATTTGATTATCTCTGACAATTCCTTTGAATGAACATCTTCTTAGGTTTTTACCTTCCCCTGCATTTTCTCCTCTGTGAGCTACTTACTTTTAGTCATATTTTCCTTTGGATAATTTTGTTTTCCTCCTATATACCTGGATGACGTCTACATATTAAGGATATGTACACCTTCTTGTTTCCATCAGATGTGAACCTTTTCCTCATGTGTTTCTCAAACATGCCAAACTCATCCTACTGTCGGGGTTTGCATTACTATTCCCTCTTCCTAGAAGATGTAGATTGATGGATTCCTCTTTTACTACAAGGGCTACAGTCTGGAACGATTAGAATCTATGCTGGGGAATTATCCCAGACTGGCCAGCAGGACCTCTTTCAAACTGGAACGTTCCCATCATTCTGGAAGAACCAACAGCTGAGAAGCAGATATGCTGAGGTTGAGATGCCCATGAGGACACAGCTTTGCTTGCCTCTTTCCCCCCTCTCTCCTGACCTAGCACAGCACCTGGCCCATGGATAAATGAGTGGACACACACGTTGAACTCTTTCTTCTCTTCCCGTCTATTCATCCTCCTGGAGAGCCCCACTGTTCCCCCAGGCAGACTGGACCCTCCCTTGCGAGGCCCCAAGTGCTTATGGAACATACCTCAGTCATAACACAGGATTGTAATCTAGGCATTGATTTATGTTTCCCTATGATACACTCTGAACATAAGGCCGGCACTCCTGTCTTATCCGTGTTTGCATCACCAGCAAATGTTATAGGAACTGACATGTTCGATCTCTGGAACAATCACATAAGGAGAAGACTCAGGAGAGGAGCAGGAATGTGCTGAAAACAGACCCCTTGTTCTGCTCCATGACCCAGAAGGTCGTGGTGCAGATGGGCAGCTGACACTGTTTCTGATGGCCCAGCTCTGAAGAGGGCTGGTGAGATTTGGGGTGAGGATACCTTGTCCTCCATTGAAACATGGGGGGAGGCCACTGAAAGGAGTGACTGAGGATTGCTCTAAGTGAGAGCTTCTCCCAAGAGAAGGGAGAGTTAATCTGACAGACTTGACCCGGTGCCAAAGCAATGGTAGTCATTGGGGTTGGCCATTCTGAGAGTCCCGTACCAGTACATTCACCTTGTGTGGACCCTGTGGAAGACATGGTCATTGCTGAAAGTGAAAATGAAAAGTTCTAATAGCATCATCAAGGCATCCTGACTTTGAATCAGAAAGTCTGGTATTCTAGACTCCTGCCTAGAAAATGAAAGTGAAATAAAACCCCAGAGGGAGTCATGTTCCTTCTTATTGTACTACTTTTGGTTTCATCCTAATTTCCGATAAACCTGGTCGACAGTGATTTGAGATACTTCTGCTTTTAATTTCTCCTTTTATTTAAAGATCTCAAAATAAACACTTGAGAAGACAATATTTAAGGGAGCCCTGCTGTCTTTTTGTAAGGGGACAACTCCTTTATTATGAAACATAAATTCACCCTTAAGTTGCATTTTGGATAGTCAAGTACTAATATCTTATATTCTGCTTGAAAATGTTAGTTGTTCTTCTGTCCCACAAGGGAAAAGGGCAGTTTTAAACAAAGATTCTTTCTCCTAAAGACTGTTTGGAGGACATCAGTTAGTCAGCTGAGGGGAACCCTAAAATACAGAATACAGCTTTGGCCCTGGAAGCTTCCAGAACATCAGAGGAGGTGCCAGGTGGGAGCAGAAGAGCCCTGTGGAAGTGGTCAGCGAGAGATTGGAGCTCAACATGAGGACAAGACAAAAACGATGAGGATGCATGGGTGGTTTGCCTTAGTGACCAGTCTGGGTTCTGAACACCGGGAGGGGCTTAGATTCTGCGAGTTTCTCTGAACCACAGTGATTTCTGGAAATGCACCCTCCCTGGGACCCACGGGAAGTCTGTCACACTATTGACTGCATTAGTTCTTAGACATTCGGTAGCTTTAGTTCTTATGAGTGTAATTTCTCTTTCTATTTCATTTTGTAATTGGTTATTGGTAAAAACAGAAGTACAATTGATTTTTGTATGTTTATATGTTATACAGCAATCTTGCTGAACTATTTTGTTCCTCCTTCCCTGGCAAAGAAAAGATTGTGTTTGTGGATAACTATTTTTGGGTCTTGTAACATTGTAGCTATACCTTCCTATTCTTTTAGTTACTATCTTTGATTTTTACACTATGTCTGTCTAACAATAATTAGTTATTTATTATTTCTGCCTTCCTCTTAACACAATGTGGATCTTAGTAGGCATTAACTACCATTGGATACCTCCATGTTCTTAACACGGTTTGGAGTTTTATTTTTAACTTTTTAACACCAAAGCTTGTTATTAATATTTTATATTAAAATAGCTAATTCCATTTACTACATGTTTCATTAATGTTTCTCTTGTATCCCAAACCTTCCCTCAGAGTTTTTTTTTTTCTTTTTCTAAAGTTCATCTCTTGGTAGCTAGGTGGAAAATACTAAGAGGATAATTATTTTCTTTAGGTGTTTTAGTTATTAGACTTTTGCATTTTGGTGTCTTCTTTGATAAGAACAAAATCTGCTAGGAATTTAATTGTTATTCTGAGATAGATAGTCTTTTCTTTGGCACATTTAAAGATTCTTTATCTTTGGTGTCATGAAGTGTCTTTTAAAAGCATGATTAGTATATATATCATTAATATATATTATATATTAAAATTATATATTATAATAAATTACATATTTCATGATTATACTGTATAAATGATAAATATATAAATATAAATCGTATGATTATTGATGATATTTATTGTATATTATTTATGTATTATTGTGTATAATATATATACACTTATATATACTTATGTACTCAAAGTTTTGAGATTATATAAGCTATATAATGTACTGTATATAATGATAATATTATTATTACATGTAATAATATATATATACACTCAGAAATCAGAGTATACTCTCAATCTGAAGACCAATGCCTGTCTCCAATCAAGAAGGTGCTCAGCAGGACCATTTTTTTGCAGTTTCCTCTACATGGTCTCCTGGAGCACTTATTATCTGTAGCTGGAATCTTCTCACTCTATCCTCCAGGTCACAACTGTAAACACACACACACATAACATACACAGCACATAATCATACACATATTCACTTTCTTGTCTCCAGCCTCTCCATGCTTCATTCTAGGTAAGCTTTTCAGGAATATCTTTTAATTATTATACCTAGTTCTCTCTTTTACTGTAAGATAATCTAACCGATTTTGCATTATTTCAATGTATATGTTTCATTTTGAATATTTCTAATTAATTTTTTACCTGAGATAATGTAACCGATTTTCCATTATTTCAATGTGTATGTTTCATTTTGAATATTTCTAATTAGTTTTTTACCTGTCTATCTCATCCATTTTATGTCAGTTACGTTTTTCAAAATTTCTCGTTCTTTTAAAAGATGGACTTTTAAAACTACCCTTTGAGCAGTCTGTGTATACTTAAAGACTTAGAATGTTCCAGACGTTAATTTTATTTGGAGTGAATTCATTTTCCAGTTGTTGATTTTGTGGGCTGTATTTCTTGGCAGTATATTTTTTCACATGTTTTGATATTTTGGTTTGCAAGGCCGTTTAGAGGGGAAGGTTTGGGGATTGTTTATGCGTCTCTCCCTCCTCGCCGCAACCCTTCTCATCTCTCTCCTGCTTTCTCTCCCCTCACCATCCTCTAGTTCCTTCCTTCTTCCATCTTTCTTTCCCCCTCGCCCCTCCCTTCCTTCTACTTCTTCCGTATTTGAATCCATATGTGTCTTTCAGGTTTCCTCTTCCTCCATTTTACCTATTTCTGTTTTGTGTGTGGAGCAAAAGGTGAGTAGAGAGGAATTTTGACAAGAAATATTTTCCATTGTCATTTAAAGAAGAAAAATGTAAGTTGTATTATCATCATGGCTATTCCTAAGACACTGCTGGAAAGAATATAAGGCTTTTAGAGAAATTTCTTTCCACTAAATACTTCTGAATTTTAAAGACTCTAATTGGGAATTTACACTTTTCTAAGATATGACAAAAAATATATGACAACTTTGTTTTTTTGTAACATAAAATCCATATCTTACATTAAGTCTAAGTGAAAATTTGAAACTTTTCAGGCCATAAGAAAAAATACAGGTTTATAAAGTGCCTTGGGGACCCACTGCCCATCCTGACCTAGGTGTTGTTTTGTTTAGTAAACCACACACTTGGTGTTCCAGCAGTATCTCACTGAGTGTGGGTCAGTAGAGGGAACAATTCCGGTGTCTTGGGAGAGCATGGGCGCTCTCTTGAGTGGCTCCCTGGAGTAGCGAGGTGGAGTTTCTCTCACATGTCCTGGGAGCCCTGGAGGACAGAGCTGAGAGCTTTAAATTGCAGTGCCTGTCCTCATTACAGATGGGAGTGAGGCAGAAGAAACCCTGTAGGGAACTGTGATTCCATTCATTTCAGCTGCTGGCAGGAACTGAGGGTCATCCTGACAGAAGTGGGCAGGGCAATGATATGGACAGTACGAGAATACACACCAGGCAATGAGGTGCAGGTCACAGGCGGGGTGCAGGTGCCTGAGGGGCTCTGAGGACTGGATGGGTAGCAGAATGCAGGACTGCATGGCCAGCTCAGGGCTGGTCCTGTGGTCCTCAGCACCTACTCATGGAGCACCGGTGCCTCAAAGGCAGAGAATCTATTAGATTTAATTATCTGCTTCACCACAGGCATTGCTTTTAGTAAAATATTGTAAATCAATAACATATAAACACAAACGAGTTTGGATAATCTTCACCCCAATTCCCACAATACATGTTTATAAATTAAATCTAATAGAACCTTAAAAACATACAGGTAAAAAAGGTGAATTGCTATGTATTGTTCTTATAAAAAAATGGAATGATTTTCCCAATTTCTTGAGAAAATCATTTGGTTTTGTCCTTTAATCTATTAATGCTGGGAACAGCATTTACAGACTTTCTAATGCGAAATCCTACTTCAATTCTTATAATAAATGCCTTGTATACATATGGGTTATCATATTTTAATACACTGCTGGATTCAGTTTGCTAATATTTTATTTAGAGGATATTGTAGCAGTGTTCAGGAATGAGTTTGGCCTGTGATATTTTTTTTTTTCTTTTGTGTTTGATTTGTTTCCATGTTCTATTCCTGTTTTGGTTTGAATATCAAGGTATACTGGTCTCGTAGAAGAATTGGGGAATATTTTTCCTTCCTATACTCTGGGAGAATTTGTTTAAGATTAAAAGTTAGGTAGAACTCTCCTGTAACACCATGTTAGCCTGGAATTTTCTCTATAGGAAAATTTGTGACCACTACTTCAATTTATTCAGTAGTTCTAATGCTATTCAGACTTTTCTCTAGATTCAGTTTGGCCAAGTTATATTTTCCTAAAATTTCTCCATTTTGTTTAAGTTTGCAGATTTGTTGGTATAAAATTGTGTTTTATTTTAATCTGTGTTGTATCTGTAGTTATGGCTACTTTAATTCCTAATATTCTTTGTTTTTGACTTCTCTTATTTTCTGGATCAATTTTACTAGATGTTTATCTGTTTTATTAATGTTTTCAAAAAAAATTGTGGCTCTGTCTACTCTATTGAATATTTATTTATTTGATTTCTTCCCTCTTTATTTTTTTCTTTACATTTACTTTATTTGGGTCTATTTAGCAATTTACTTTCTAACATTTTAAGTTGGACGTTTAACTCATTAACATTTAGAGTTCTTTCTTTTTAACAAGAGTGTAGAATTAAAATCTTCCCTTTAAGTGTTACCTTATTTGCATATCACAAGTATTAATGGAGTATTTTCATTATCATACATTTCTGAATATTTCTAAATTGTCATTATAATTTCATCTTTGACCCATGAGTAATTTAAAAGTGGGTCTTTTATTTTTCAAGTACGTAGAGATCTTTGACTTTTCTCTTTTTTCCTACTGACCTCTAACTTAATTGCATCATGGTCACACAATATGATCTGTACAATACAAACTATTCGTACACAGTTTGTACAATGTTGAGATTGCTTTATGCCCTGGAGCATGGCTAAGTTTGTAAATGTCTTGTGTGTGCTTCAGATGAATGTGATCCTTTAATTCTTGGATGCAGAATTCTGTAAAGTCCATTAAGACATGCTGGTTAATTATCATATTAGTCAGGGTTTTCCAGAGAAACAGAACCAGTGGGAGGTATATATATATATATATATATATATATATAGAGAGAGAGAGAGAGAGAGAGAGAGAGAGAGAGAGAGAGAGAGAGAGAGAGAGAGAGAGAGAGAGAGAGAGAGATTTATTATAGGAATTGGCTCATGCTGTCATGGAGATTGAGAAGTCCCATGGTCTGTGGTCTGCAATTTGGAGGCCCAGGAAAGCCTGTGGTGTAGTTCAGACTGAGCCCGAAGGTCTAAAAACTAGGGGAGCTGATGGTATAATTCCCTGAGTCCAAAGGTCCAAAGCTAGGAGCTCTGATGTCAAGATGAGGGCAAGAGAAGATGGACATCCCAGGTGAAGAGAAGAGATAATTCTATTTCCACCTTTTTGTTCTACTCTGGCCCTCACTGGATTGGATGATGTTCACCTACATTAGTGAGGGAGGATCTTCTTTACTGAATCAAATGCTAATCTCTTCCATAAACACCCTCATAGACACGCCCAGAAATAATGTTTTACCAGCTATCTGGATATCCTTTAGCCCAGTCAAGTTGACATAAAATTAAGAATCACAATTATTTTCTTCAAATCTTCTTAATCTTTGAATATTTTCCCCTTGTGAGCCAATGATAATTGAGAAGGTCTGTTGAAAGATCACATTGTGAGAATAGATATTCATTTTCTTCCTGTATCTCTATCAATATTTAATTCAAATATTTAGGCAAATTGAAAAGATTCACAGAGCTTTTACATTGTCAAATTCTCTTTTTGAATGGATTTTTTCAATATCATTTTATAGTGACTCTCTTTGTCTAAAATGCTTTTTGTCTTAAAGTTTATCTTAACTGCTATTGATACAGGGACCCAAGGTTTCTTTCTTTCTTTTATTTATTTAGCATAAGTTTTACCATCATCGTTATATTGTGTAATGACAGTTTTTATTTTTTTCTTAAACATCTTTAATAGAGTATAATTGTTTTACAATGTTGTGTTAGTTTCTGCTGCATAACAAAGTGAATCAGCAATACATGTATATATATATATATATATATATATATATATATATATATATATATATATATCTCCATATCCCACCCTCTTGCGTCTCCCTCCCACCTTCCCTATCTCACACCTCTGGGTGGTCACAAAGCAGGGAGCTGATCTCCCTGTGCTATGTGGCTGCTATCTATTTTACATTTGGTATGTATACATGTCAATGTCACTCTCTCACTTTGTCCCAGCTTACCCTTCTCCCTCCCCATGTCCTCAAGTCCATTCTCTACATCTGTGTCTTTATTCCTGTCCTGCCCCTAGGTTCATCAGAACCATTTTTTTTTTTAAATTTTAGATTCCATATATATGTGTTAGCGTACGGTATTTGTTTTTCTTTTTCTGACTTACTTCACTCTGTATGACAGACTCTAAGTGCTTCCACCTCACTACAAATAACTCAATTTTGTTTCTTTTTATGGTTGAGTAATATTCCATTGCATATATGTGCCACATCTCCTTTATCCATTCATCTGTCGATGGACACTTAGGTTGCTTCCATGTCCTGGCTATTGTAAATAGAGCTGCAATGAACACTGTGGTACATGACTCTTTTTGAATTATATTTCTCTCAGGGTATATGTCCAAGACTGAGATTGCTGGGCCGTATGGTAGTTCTATTTTTAGTTTAAGGAACCTCCATATTGTTCTCCATAATGGTGATATTAATTTACATTCCCACCAAAGAGTGCAAGAGGGTTCCCTTTTCTCCACACCCTCTCTAGCATTTATTGTTTGTAGATATTTTGAGGATGGCCATTCTGACTGGTGTGAGATGATATCTCATTGTAGCCTTGATTTGCATTTCTCTGATGATTAATGATGTTGAGCATTCTTTCATGTGTTTGTTGGCAATCTGTGTATCTTCTTTGGAGAAATGTCTGTTTAGATCTTCTGCCCATTTTAGGATTGGGTTGTTTGTTTTTTTAATATTGAGCTGCATGAGCTACTTGTGTATTTTGGAGATTAAACCTTTGTCAGTTGCTTCATTTTCAAATATTTTCTCCCATTCTGAGGGTTGTCTTTTCATCTTGTTTATGGTTTCCTTTGCTGTGCCAAAGCTTTTAAGTTTCATTAGGTCCCATTTGTATATTTTTGTTTTTATTTCCATTTCTCTAGGAGGTGGGTCAAAAAGATCTTGCTGTGATTTATGTCATAGAGTGCTCTGCCTATGTTTTCCTCTAAGAGATGTATAGTGTCTGGACTTATATTTAGGTCTTTAATCCGTTTAGAGTTATTTTCATGTATGGTGTTAGGGAGTGTTCTAATTTCATTCTTTTACATGTAGCTGTCCAGTTTTCCCAGCACCACTTATTGAAGGGGCTGTCTTTTCTCCATTGTATATCCTTGCTTCCTTTATCAAAGATAAGGTGATCATATGTGCATGTGTTTATCTCTGGGCTTTCTATCCTGTTCCATTGATCTATATTTCTGTGCTTGTGCCAGTACCATACTGTCATGATTACTGTAGCTTTGTAGTAGTAGAGTCTGAAGTCAGGGAGCCTGATTCCTCGAGCTCCGTTTTTCTTTCTCAAGATTGTTTTGGCTATCCGAGGTCTTTTGTGTTTCCATACAAATTGTGAAAAACTTTTGTTCTAGTTCTGTGAAAAAGGCCATTGGTAGTTTGATAGGGGTTGTATTGAATCTATAGATTGCTTTGGGTAGTATAGTCATTTTCACAATGTTGATTCTTCCAATCCAAGAACATGGTATGTCTCCCCATCTGTTTGTATCATCTTTAATTTCTTTCATCAGTGTCATAGTTTTCTGTATACAGGTCTTTTGTCTCCTTAAGCAGGTTTATTCTTAGGTATTTATTCTCTTTGTTGCATTGGTAAATGGGATTGTTTCTTTAATGTCTCTTTCAGATTTTTCATCATTAGTGTATAGGAATGCCAGAGATTTCTGTGCATTAATTTTGTATCCTGCTACTTTACCAAATTCATTGATTAGCTCTAGTAGTTTTCTGGCAGCATCTTTAGGATTCTCTATGTATAGTATCATGTCATTTGCAAACAGTGACAGTTTTACTTCTTCTTTTCAGATTTAGATTCCTTTTATTTCTTTTTCATCTCTGATTGTTGTGACTAAAACTTCCAAACTTTGTTGAGTAATAATGGTGAGAGTAGGCAACCTTGTCTTCTTCCTGACCTTTGTGGAATTGTTTCAGTTTTTTACTATTGAGAACGATGTTGGCTCTGGGTTTGTCATATATGGCCTTTGTTATGTTGAGGTAAGTTCCCTCTATACGTACTTTCTGGAGAGTTTTTATCATAAAGGAGTGTTGAATTTTGTTAAAAGTGTTTTCTTCATCTATTGAGATTATCATATGGTTTTTAACCTTCAATTTGTTACTATTGTGTATCACATTGATTGATTTCCATATATTGAAGGATCCTTGCATTCCTGGGATAAACCCCACTTGATCACGGTGTATGATCCTTTTAATGTGCTGTTGGATTCTGTTTGCTATTATTTTGTGGACAATATTTGCATCTGTGTTCATTAGTGATATGGGTCTGTAGTTTTCTTTCTTTGTGACATCTTTGTCTGTTTTTGGTATCAGGGTGATGCTGGCCTCATAGAATGAGTTTCGGAGTGTTCCTCCCTCTGCTATGTTTTTGAAGAGTTTGAGAAGGATAGATGTCAGCTCTTCTCTAATGTTTGATAGAATTTCCACGTGAAGCCATCTGGTCCTCAGCTTTTTTTTTTGTTGGAAGATTTTTAATCACAGTTTCAATTTCAGTGCTTGTGATTTATCTGTTTATATTTTCTATTTCTTCCTGGTTCAGTTTCAGAAAGTTGTGCTTTTCTAAGAATTTGTCCATTTCTTCCAGGTTGTCCATTTTTTGGCATAGAGTTGCTTGTAGCAATCTCTCATGGTCCTTTTATTTCTGCAGTGTCACTTGTTACTTCTCCTTTTTCATTTCAAATTTGTTGATTTGGGTTTTCTTCCTATTTTTCTTGATGAGTCTGGCTAATGGTTTATCAACTTTGTTTGTCTTCTCAAAGAACCAGCTTTTAGTTTTACTGATATCTGTTATTGTTTCCCTCATTTCTTTTTCATTCATTTCTTATCTGATCTTTATGATTTTATTCCTTCTGCTAACTTTGGCGATTTTTGTTCTTCTTTCTCTGATTGCTTTAAGTGTAAGTATAGGTTATTTATTTGAATTTTTTCTTGTTTCTTGAGGTAGGATTGAATTGTTATAAACTTCTCTCTTAGAACTGCTTTTCCTGTATCCCATAGGTTTGGGGCCGTCGTGTTTTCAGTGTCATTTATTTCTAGGTATTTATTGGTTTCCTCTTTGATTTCTTCAGTGATCTCTTGGTTATTTAGTAGTGTATTGTTTAACCTCCATGTGTTTATATATTTTTACAGTTTTTTTTTTCCTGTAATTGATATATAGTCTCATAGCACTGTGGTCTGAAAAGATACTTAATGCAATTTCAATGTTCTTAAATTTACCAAGGCTTGATTTGTGACCCAGGGTATGATCTGTCCTGGAGAATGTTCCATGAGCATTTGAGAAGAAATTGTGCTTTGTTGTTTTTGGATGGAATGTCCTATAAATATCATTTAAGTCCATCTTGTTTAATGTGTCATTTAAAGCTTGTGTTTTCTTATTTATTTTCAATTTTGTTGATCTGTCCATTGGTAAAAGTGGGATGTTAAAGGCCCCTACTATGACTGTGCTATTGTCAATTTCCCCTTTCATGGCTGTTAGCATTTGCCTTATGTATTGAGGTGCTCCTATATTGCGTGCGTAAATATTTACAATTGTCATATCTTCTTCTTGGATTGATCCCTTGATCATTATGTAGTGTCCTTCTTTGTCTCTTGTAATAGTCTTAATTTTAAAGTCTATTCTGTATGATATGAGAATTGCTACTCCAGCTTTCTTTTGATATCCATTTGCATGGAATATCTTTTTGCAGTCCCTCACTTTCAGTTTGTATGTGTCCCTAGGTCTGAAGTGGGTCTCTTGTAGACAGCATATATATGGGTCTTGTGTTTGTATCCATTCAGCCAGTCTATGTCTTTTGGTTGTAGCATTCCATCCATTTACATTTAAGGTAATTATCAATATGTATGTTCCTATTACCATTTTCTTAATTGTTTTGGGGTTGTTTTTGTAGGTCTTTTCCATCACTTGTGTTTCCTGCTTAACAAATTTCCTTTAGCATTTGTTGTAAAGCTGGTTTGGTGGTGCTGAATTCTCTTAGCTTTTGCTTGTCTGTAAAGGTTTTAATTTCTCCGTTGACTCTGAATGAGATCCTTGCTGGGTAGAGTAATCTTGGTTGTAAGTTTTTCCCTTTCATCACTTTAAATAAGTCCTGCCACTCCCTTCTGGCTTGCAGAGTTTCTGCTGAAAGATCAGCTGTTAACCTTATGGGGATTCCCTTGTATGTTATTTGTTGCTTTTCCCTTGCTGCTTTTAACAATTTTTCTTTGTATTTAAATTTTGATAGTTTGATTAATATGTGTCTTGACATGTTTCTCCTTGGATTCATCCTGTATGTGACTCTCTGCTAGTTGCTTCGCATGGAGTGTTCAGCACTGGAACTTGCTTGTCGTTGAGTGGAGCTGGGTCTTAGCATGGAGGCAGAGATCTCTGGGAGAGCTCTTGCCAATTGATATTACATGGGGCCAGGAGGTGTCTGGTGGTCCAATGTCCTTAACTCAGCTCTCCCACCTCCGAGGCTCAGGCCTGTCACCCGGCTGGAGCACCAAGACCCTGTCAGCCACACAGTTTTTAATTCTTCTGATTTTCCACAGTTCTATTTCCATCTATGTTTCAGCCCGTTGCACAGCTGGCAGTGTTGGAGGGTCTCCTACAGAGGTGGGGATTGTCTGTGGCTCACTGCAGGGACAAGGACACTGGCAGCAGAAGTTCTGGGAAGTACTCTTTGGTGTGAGCCCTCCCGGTGTCTTGATTATATAGTTTTTATTTTTGCAATAAATCTTTTCAGCAGCAGTGAGCAGAACCAGGAATATATCAGGTCAACAAAATAATGTCAAACACAGTCCTCTTAAATTCTGACTGGAGCATCAATAAAATAAAATTATAATGATGTCGCAGAAAAGGAAATTAAAGAATTTTCGAGACAAGAAGACAAATAGTCAACTGGCAGTCAAATTGGAAAACTGAAGAAAGCTGAATATTAAGCCAACTGTGGAGAAAGGTAGCTTAAGATTCATCAAAATGTCTAAGAATTGATGAAACCCTCTGAAAGTGGGGGGTGAAGAGAATGCTGACACAAGGAGACTGGTTGAAGGATGTGTGAAAAGTCGTTGGGTCCCCATAGCCCCTTTCCTATGCCATATACTTGCACCAGCTGCTCATCCCCCACCCTGGCAGAAGTCTGGAATTTTATTCTCTGGGGAGGGTAAAATGCAGTGTCTCTGTATCTGATACACTCGAACATAGTCACAGATGTATTCTTTCCGAAGCAGAAACACTCACGACTGACTCACACAGGAGACGTGAGATTTTCTCCAACAGGCATCTGGAAAAAAGAAAAGAAATATGAGTCTCAACCACTCTCCTTCTACTGACACAGTAAACTCTCACTTACATTGTTTTAAACCACTAATTTTGTTGCAAGTGTTACAGCAACAATAAGAAACAAATGCAAGTGTGTTCCATGGTGTATTATTTAATGTAGCTTTTTAATTTCCCCAAGAAAGCTGTGATTCAGCTTTTACCTCACAGGAACAGGCTTGCCAGAGCATCCCAAGCATGTGAATTAGTGGTGTATTGATGTAGTGCTGCAGAGACACTGATGCTATGAGGGGACCAACAAAGAAATTAAGCTTTTATTAAAATTTCACAGAGGTATGACATCAGAGTAGCCCCTTTCCAAATCAACTGGATGGAAGGTAGAGGGTGGCAAAGTATGTCCTCTTGGTTCAGACACTATGTCCTCCAGACTTTACCCTTTCACATTTTCTGTGGCTGCCCAGCCTTGTCCACATGTGGCATTTCATGGTCATGAATCCCAATCGGCCAATTTCCCAAAACCCCTTGTAGTCTCTAAACTTCTAAAGGGCAGGTATTATGTCTTATTCAGTGTTACGTTTTGACTGTAGTGAGAACGATAGAATGGATAATCAATAAATATTGGCTGAAGTGAATTTAATTAAGAAGAGTGGAATGGATTGAGGAACTGAAGACCTCTCAGGGGAAGTTGGTAGGGAAACTTAATAATGTTTTGTGTTCACTATAATAAATAATAAGTCATAAGCTAAAGGAAAATAATATTGGCTATGGTCCACTTTTAAAGAACAAATACTCAACAAGTTATATTTATTAGTATTATTGTTTATTTATTATTACAAAATCTCTGCAGACTCTAGGCCACTGGCTCTGCTTCTCTTCAAATTCCAATGTCCACTCTGTTCCCTGTCCCCTCTCCCCTACATAGACCAAATTGTCATTTGAAAAATATTAAAATTGGGCTTCCCTGGTGGCGCAGTGGTTAAGAGTCCACCTGCCAATGCAGGGGACATGGGTTCGTGGCCCGGTCTGGGAAGATCCCACATGCCCCGGAGCGGCTGGGCCCGTGAGCCATGGCTGCTGAGCCTGCGCATCTGGAGCCTGTGCTCCGCAATGGGAGAGGCCACAACAGTGAGAGGCCTGCGTACCGCAAGAAAAAAAAAGAAAAAAAAAAGAAAAATATTAAAATTCAAGTTCTTGTGGATTGTGGGAAATGTGGAGGGAGAAATTTACGTATACTAGAATTTTTCAAGGAGAAAGTAGTTTTTGTTTGGGAAGTGATATATATAGATACAGATGATATAGATATGATATATGTTCTAGAAGCCTATTTCCTACTTTAATTTTAGGGCAATTCAGAAGGAAAAGTGGAATCTGTAGAGTTCATGATGATGTATCACTAAGGGAATGAAATGAAACAAGAGAGCTGGCATTAGAGCATTAAGGCAAAGTGTCCAATGAAGATTGGGGATGGGGGATATTTGGTGGAAGCTAGAAATAAATTAGAAAACGTCAGAGGTCAGAATCAGGTGAGATGATGTGCAGAGCTAACTGGGGTCAAGACAAGTGTTTGGTCCAAAATTAGGTGGACAACAAGACCTGGGAACCATGCTGGGGACAGAAGCTCCTGGCCTAGCAAGATGGGGGATGTCCAGGAGCGCTGTGAGGGGACTCAGGAAGTGGGGCCAGTGATGCAACAGATGCCCCTCTCTGCTCTGCTCCATGCTGTTCATGTCTCCTGGGAAGTAGGGGTTAATTTCCACAAGCTTAACCTTGACTCTGATAAAGAAGAGTGAGGAGATACCTGGGAGTACCTGATGAGGTGACAAGTTTGGGACAGGAGACAGATGTACTGGTAGAAGGTCAGGCAGCAGTGGACAAAGGTCGTGGGATGGGCGTGGCCATGTGGAGAAGGCTTGCAAAGCTCATCTTGGAGACCTGCTTAATCAAAAAGTGTGAACCACCCTATGCTGACACTTTTTAGCACAATAAAGATCTCCGTAACAAGCAAACAAAATGTTCAAAATAAGCAGAACGTTTCCTGGACATATTTGAACATAAGTAACAAGAAGTCATTTAACTAAGACAGAGAGCAAGAAGCAAATAACAAAGTTCTTAATGCAGACTTAAAATAAAATGAATGTTTTAAGGTATCCTTTTTTCTGTAAAACTTTTGGACATTGAATTCCAACTAATAGAGCAGAAAGAACTAAAAGAGTATGGTAAAATAAAACAGATTCAGGTACCTAAAAATATCTTTGAATAAAATAAGCAGAAAGTCTCTGAAGAGAAGTCAGTGTCAGCAGTATTTACAAGTTGGCATTTATGAGCTCTTTAATAGGAACATTTCTGTGCTGGTTCAGCATTCATTACTACGGTTCCATGGAAGGCGACATAAATAATTGTATCAGACCTGAAAATATTTTGCTTTTGTAGATGTCTACTCATTTTGAAATTAACATATAGCAAATGAAGGCAATTTGTATTAATGCATGCTCTGCCCATAATTTATTTTTGTCAGCTCTTTCTAGAATTAAATGTTCTTAGCAAATTTGTCATCGTAGCATAAGCATTGTAAGAGGCAATTCGAAACTACAGTGATTGGAAACCAGATATATTTTAATCATCAAATTTTAGTTTGCATAGCTGAAATCAGGGACATGAAGCCCTATCCCTTAGCCTTCTCCAGCTCCTTTTCTATTTTTCTATATCGTGAAAGGAACTGAATTATCGGTTCTGGTTCTGCATGCAATAGCCCAAAGGACAGAGTTTTTCTTTTCAATATGCAATGCTTGTTGACAATTGATGCTTCTTTGCCTATGCTCTTGGTCACTTGGACCAGTTATCTCCATGCACAATGCATAAGTGGGAACTTTGTAATATCCCTGTTTGTCTTCCACTGTGGGAATCTTACCGTTATTCTGAACTGAATGCTTGAGTCAAAGCTAGGACTGACATTTAATTTTGTACTTCATTTAAAGAGCACCTGTTAAACAAACTTGTAGTAGAAATAATATTTCAAGAAAATACTCAGAGTGCTTAGATGAACACTGTTTTCAAGCACCTTCAAGTGTCTAGAAGCATCTATTGACTTGTAAACACTTGGCATTCTAATTGGAAGTTACTCTTCTTTCTTTATTAAGTAGTTTCCTTACGAACCCCTTTAAGATGCATGGTTTCAAGAGTGGCTCTGTTTAATATCTGCACCTATGAAAGTAACAAAATAAGGCTCCATGAGAATATTTTAAAATTCAACTTCCAACTAGATAAAATGGGGGCTATCTGATTAATGTATATATGTATTAATTCACTCTGTAAATACCTATATGTTGAGGAACTGCTCTGTGCCAGGCACTTGGGCACATGGGGAGGGAAACCTTTATCACCTCCACCTTTATCTGACTTGCAGTAATTCAGGTGTAACGTGTGAAGGTTCCAGTGGAGATGCAAAGATGCAAGTATGAAGCTTTATCTTCCTTCCTCAAGGAGGCCATGATAAATGAGAAGAGTGAAACATGTTTGTACAAATAATTAAAATTTGAACTTTCCTTTATGTTTTGCAAATACCCCTCTAATACTATCTCCAACTAACTAGCAGTTCTTCTGGTCCTTCCCCATCCTGTTGAAGTGGGTAACATTAATATTCTCAGTTTCAAGAGAGTTTAAGGAACATGATGCTAGAAGGGAGCAGGGCCAACACATGTCCTCCTGACCTTCACACAAGGCTGTCTGTCTTCATGGAATAAATGGTGATTGCAGAGATGTTCAAGCTCTCTTCTCTCAGGACCCCTTGCTCCCTTAACTTGTACTGAGGGCTCTCTAAATTCAGCTGTGCAAATAAAACTAATGTAAACTTTGCCAAGAAAATACTCATGACCAAAGTGATTTAGATTTTAACTACTACTGCTGAGAATTGCTGTTTACAATATTAGTAAAACTGTGACCTTTATAAAATATTTATTTATGCAGTTTAAAATGGCAAAGTAAAACCATTACACGTTAACAGACATAATATGGTTTTGTCAAAAATAACTATATTTACTAAAACAACCAAAAATTAGTGAGAAGATGGAATTGTTTTACATTTTTACAAATTTTTTATTGTCCAGCTTAATAGAAGACAGCTGGATTCTCAAGCTGCTTCTGTATTTAATCTACTGAGATGCCACAAATCATGTAGCCTCTAAACATTTCCACTACACACTTGTGAAAGAATGAGCTTTTTAAAGGCAAATAACATCTTAGTATTATTAAGTTGTTGTTATTAAGGAAATGGTTTCGACTTTGCAGATCCCTCAGAGGTCTCAGAACGGGTTCCCAGGCCATGCTTTGAGAACCATTCACTTACTGATTGCTACCAAGCATTTTTGGTTCCATTGCTACCAAGAGAGACATCAAAAGTCTCAAAAGCAGTGAAAGAAGATTGCCATGGGATTTAATTTTTTCCCAACTTTTTTATTAAAAATTTTTCAAACAGTGACATTGACTGGATTTTGTCATGCATGCCCATCTACCCACCACCCAGGTTCTACCATTAACATTTTACTATTCTTACTTTTTCACACATGCGGACATCAATCCATCCTTCCCTCCATCCATCAAACTATTTTCTTTCTGATGCATTGCAAAACATATTGCAGACATCAGCACACTTCCCACTAAAAACTTCAGCATCTATAGGATTAACTCAATATTTGCATACATGTTTTTTATGTAAATCTTACCGATAATGAAATGCACAAGTCTTCAGCGTACATTCACTTCGTTTTGGTAAACACATGTACCTCTGTAACCCAAACCCCTGTGAAGATACAGAACATAACCATCACCCCAGAAAGCCCTAATGTTGCTTCTCAGTCAATTCGCATCTACATTCCCACAGGTGTAACCACTATTCTGATTTTTTCTACCATCGATTAGTTTTGCCTGCCATAGAACTTCATAGAGCACATACCCTTTCATAAGACTTCTTTCACTTTACATGATGTTGTTTACAATTAATCCATGTTATTTCATGCATTACTAGTTTGTTCCTATTTTTGCTCAGTATAATTCCATAGTAGGAGAATATAATTCCATTGTATAAGTGCACCAGAATTTTTTTTTCCCTTTTTTTACTGATGGCCACTTACACTATGTCCAGTTTTCATCTATTTTGAGTAGGGCTGCTATGAACATGCTTTGCACAAATGAGTTTGTGCACACATACCCTCATTTCCCTTTGGTAAGTGCCCAGGTATGCAATGGCTGAGAATGTTTCGTGTGTAAGAAAACTGCCAGAGCTTTTCTAAAGCAGCCGTACCATTTTCCCACCAATAATGTATGAGAGTTTCGGTTGTTCCAAGTCCCCACCAACGTTTGCTGTTTGGGGTCTTTTAAAAATGTTTGACATTTTAGTGAGTGTGCAGTGGTCTCATTGTAGTTTTAATTTGCAGTTTTCTGATGACTGATGATGTTGAAGACTTTGCATGCACTTTTGGTCATTTACTTGGGGTATTTCTGATTTGCTTTTTCCTGGGGGAAGCTGAGAAGTCTTCATGGAAGAGATGGAAGAGGCTTCCACATGGGAAACCAACCAGGAAGACATCATGGTAGATTAAAAAAAAAAAAAAGGCAGAAATGGTAAACGACCAGGAGTGTCCAAGGAACAGAGAGGAATTTGGATTTGGCTGGAGAGTCAGGCTGTATATTCCTTACAAGGGAGTCATGCGAAGGACCCTGAAGGATGATTGGCGATCTATGCAAGGTCATCAAGTATGTTAAATGGGGATATTCAGAAGCTTAAGTTTATTTGGTAATTCAGAGTTAATAAAAATTTTGAGCAGAAGATTTAGACGACTGGATTTTTCTGTGCATAAAATAGGTGGAGGGGAGAAATAATAATGTCCAGTGGCCAGTTAAGAGATTAGTGGAACACTAATAAACAAGGAAAACCATGAAAATAAGGGAGGTGAGTCAGGAGGTGAGTCAGAATCAGAGACAGACTTGAGTTAGGTGGTAGCATCAGGAATGGAAGGGAAGCAGTGGGTGCAGGGCATCGGAGGAGAGTCCATGACTGTTAAAAATGATTAAAGGACACAATTTTAGTGATGCAAGCAATCTTTTTCAACACTTCATGCAGCGGAAGTCTCCTTTCAGAGAACTGAAAAATGGGGCTGAAGGCAGGAAGCTGTTATAGGATGAAGAATAAAGAACAAGGAAGAGAAAAATAGAATACCTGATTGGCTGGGGCCACATGGTCAATCTTATTTGGGGTGAGAAAGCCCAGAGTTGGCTTGCGTTTGGGGATTGGCTGACAGGATGCACTGTGCTTCTGGTCAAGCAGAGCATTTACAGGGACAGGAAAGTTACCTAATTTTTGTTTTGCTGATGTGGCACCCCAGGCAGGAGTAACTCCATATTGGGTCTAGAAATTTATTTCAACATGACAGTGGGTCAGGGCACCAGAAGACGACTTCATGACACTCTTAATGAGATGTTTGGGGCAAAGAAAAGGACGTCCCAGAAGTGAATCTGCGGCTTCCAGCCAGATTGACAGGAACGATAATGGTGTCATTGCCATAAATAAATAAGCATACTTGTTCAAAGCAGAAGACCTGATTGAAAGCCAGCTCTCATTTCTGGGTGACTGACCATAGGAAAGTTATTCAACCTAAGAAGACCACAATTTATTCATTATAAAATGAACACAGTGAGATCACCTACTTCATATTGCTATGGGGATTACTTCACTTAATCTATTCATTCCTTTGATAAGTATTTATACTCCTGAAATGCAGAGAAGAATGAGTAATACACTGTAAGCACTCAGTAAATATTAAGTCTCATAATAATACATAGGAAACTGAGACTTGTTGTTGAGCGGGGGAATTCACTTATACACATTCTGCATTTGAATTACACTTTAACTTTGACGAGGCACTTTTGCCTGTGTTATTCCATCTAATCCTATTTCCTGGGATCTGGGTATTGTTATCCCAATTTAACTCACCTATGGTAGAAGAAAGAGATGAAGTGAGAATCATCTGAAACCATGACCCAGAGGAAGCTCAGCTGGGGAGGAGGAATCATGAAGAGAAGATGTGGATGGAACATGGAGAGGTCTGGATCTGGACAGAGGTGTCCAGGATAGGAGGCACACATAATGTCCAGATTCAGACATGGGGTCTCTTGCTAATTAGAATAACCATTCCAGCTCCCTATGCTTGATTCCCCAAGCAGGATTCACTTTCTCTCCATTAAGGACCGAGGATTTCTTCTTTCCCGTGTCGATGCCCCTTTTTGTGTTCTCCTGCTTCCTTCTGCCAAGACTGAAATGGGACACATTGACTCTCCTATGAAGACAGATGTTCCTGCAGGTGAGATCTTGACCACGTGGTTCTAACTAACAAAGTAACCAGATAATCCACCAAGTCTGGATGGGTTAGTATCATTACCCTACCAGGCAATAGACTTAAAACTACCAAACAAAAGAGTTTTATTCAATATGGGAGAACCTCTATACATAAAAGAAGCTTAAGTAATCCCCTTGGATTGTGTATAAGACTTGAATTAAAACAGGACTTCTCAGAAAAATAAATAAATCGCCTTCAAGACCATAGCTCGGAACATAAAATAATAGAACCATGAAGAGGGGTAACCACTGATGATGCCTCAAATGTCCTGTTTATTATAAATGGTTTCTGAGAGCAGAATGTTTTCTACAACTCAATGTCATGGTCTGAAATGGAATTCTCTGAAAAACAAGCCAGTTAGCGTTTATCCGGAGATATTGACTGAGATACATATGATATTTATTTGACAGTCCAATCTCTATACATCTGTCAAGGAGGGATTTTTGTACTTACCTCTTCAGATAAAAATAACTTTTGACCACAATTTGGGAGACTGCAGTCTCCATCATTATTTTCTAGGTGACAGTGACCTTGCTTGACCTTCTGCCCTGCAGGGCAAGATGATTCTCCAGGAACCACGTGATCTTTCTTCTCTCATTCAGTTTCTGAGTCTTGTAATTAGCAGAATAATGATCCAGACATAGATTGTGTGATCTTCCACCTTCCATGCAAATAAAAAAAAATGTGTAGGTTTTTTTTTTTTTTTTTCAGTAAGCTAGACTTGCCAAATAGAGGTGGCTTCACCACTTAGGATTCTGTAATGAGAGAAATTGGCCTCAAGTTCAAAGAGAAAGTATCTTTAAATGTATTGTATCGTAAAGGGCTAGTCCAGGCGTATCTCCTGGAGGTAACAGAGGATCAAGAGCCAAGTGGAAACCAAAGGTTGTTTTCAACTATTTACGTACATCGTGTCTGCTAACATCCTACTCTGCAGAGCAGCCGGATGACCATAATCAAGGGGTAAGGAAATTAGTGAAATAAACTATGCCTCCTTTTTTTTTTACATCTTTATTAGAGTATAATTGCTTTACAATGGTGTGTTAGTTTCTGCTTTATAACAAAGTGAATCAGTTATACATATGTTCCCATATCTCTTCCCTCTTGTGTCTCCCTCCCTCCCACCCTCCCTATCCCACCCCTCCAGGCGGTCACAAAGCACCGAGCTGATCTCCCTGTGCTGTGCAGCTGCTTCCCACTAGCTATCTACCTTACATTTGGTAGTGTATATATGTCCATGCCTCTCTCTCGCTTTGTCACAGCTTACCCTTCCCCCTCCCCATATCGTCAAGTCCATTCTCTAGTAGGTCTGTGTCTTTATTCCTGTCTTACCCTTAGGTTCTTCATGACATTTTTTTTCTTAAATTCCATATATATGTGTTAGCATACAGTATTTGTCTTTCTATTTCTGACTTACTTCACTCTGTATGACAGACTCTAGGTCTATCCACCTCATCAAATGAAATAGCTCAATTTCACTTATTTTTATGGCTGAGTATTATTCCATTGTATATATGTGCCACATCTTCTTTATCCATTCATCCGATGATGGACACTTAGGTTGTTTCCATCTCTGGGCTATTGTAAATAGAGCTGCAATGAACATTTTGGTACATGACTCTTTTTGAATTACGGTTTACTCAGGGTATATGCCCAATAGTGGGATTGCTGGGTCATATGGTAGTTCTATTTGTAGTTTTTTAAGGACCCTCCATACCGTTCTCCATAGTGGCTGTACCAATTCAAATTCCCACCAGCAGTGCAAGAGTGTTCTCTTTTCTCCACACCCTCTCCAGCATTTATTGTTTCTAGATTTTTTGATGATGGACATTCTGACTGGTGTGAGATGACATATCTTTGTAGTTTTGATTTGCATTTCTCTAAAGATTAATGATGTTGAGCATTCTTTCATGTGTTTGTTGGCAGTCGGTAAAACTTCTTTGGAGAAATGTCTATTTAGGTCTTCTGCCCAATTTTGGATTGGGTTGTTTGTTTTTTTGTTATTGAGCTGCATGAGCTGCTTATAAATTTTGGAGATTAATCCTTTGTCAGTTGCTTCATTTGCAAATATTCTCTCCCATTCTGAGGGTTGCCTTTTCATCTTGTTTATGGTTTCCTTTGTTGTGCAAAAGTTTTGAAGTTTCATTATGTCCCATTTGTTTATTTTTGTTTTTATTTCCATTTCTCTAGGAGGTGGGTCAGAAAGGATCTTGCTGTGATTTATGTCATAGAGTGTTCTGCCTATGTTTTCCTCTAAGAGTTTCATAGTTTCTGGCCTTACATTTAGGTCTTTAATCCATTTTGAGCTTATTTTTGTGCATGGTGTTAGGAAGTGATCTAATCTCATACTTTTACATGTACCTGTCCAGTTTTCCCATCACCACTTCTTGAAGAGGCTGTCCTTTCTCCACTCTACATTCCTGCCTCCTTTATCAAAGATAAGGTAACCATATGTGCGTGGGTTTATCTCTGGGCTTTCTATCCTGTTCCATTGATCTATCTTTCTGTTTTTGTGCCAGTACTATACTGTCTTGATTATTGTAGCTTTGTAGTGTAGTGTGAAGTCAGGGAGCCTGATTCCTCCAGCTCTTTTTTTCATTCTCAAGATTGCTTTGACTATTCGGGGTCTTTTGTGTTTCCATACAAATTGTGAAATTTTTTGGTCTAGTTCTGTGAAAAATTTCAGTGGTAGTTTGATAGGGATTTCATTGAATCTATAGATTGCTTTGGGTAGTAGAGTCATTTTCACAATGTTGATTCTTCCAATCCAAGAAAGTGGTATGTCTCTCCATCTCTTTGTATCCTCTTTAATTTCTTTCATCAGTGTCTTATAATTTTCTGCATACAGGTCTTTTGTCTCCTTAGGTAGGTTTATTCCTAGATATTTTATTTTTTTTGTTGCAATGATAAACGGGAGTGTTTTCTTGATTTCACTTTCAGATTTTTCATCATTAGTGTATAGGAATGCAAGAGATTTCGGTGCATTAATTCTGTATCCTACTACTACTTTACCAAATTCATTGATTAGCTCTAGTAGTTTCCTGGTAGCACCTTTAGATTCTCTATGTATAGTATCATGTCATCTGCAAACAGTGACAGCTTTACTTTTTCTTTTCTAATTTGGATTCCATTTATTTCCTTTTCTTCTCTGATTTCTGTGGCTAAAACTTCCAAAACTATGTTGAATAAGTGGGCAACCTTGTCTTGTTCCTGATCTTAGTGGAAATGCTTTCAGTTTTTCACCATTGAGGACGATGTTGGCTGTGGGTTTGTCATATATGGCCTTTATTATGTTGAGCAAAGTTCCCTCTATGCCTACTTTCTGCAGGGTTTTTATTATAAATGGGTGTTGAATTTTGTCAAAAGCTTTCTCTGCATCTATTGAGATAATCATATGTTTTTTCTCCTTCAATTTGTTAATATGGTTTATCACATTGATTGATTTTCTTATACTGAAGAATGCTTGCATTCCTGGAATATACCCCACTTGATCATGGTGTATGATCCTTTTAATGTGCTGTCAGATTCTGTTTGCTAGTATTTTGTTGACGATATTTGCATCTATGTTCATCATTGATATTGGCCTGTAGTTTTCTTTCTTTGTGACATCCTTGTCTGGTTTTGGTATCAAGGTGATGGTGGCCTTGTAGTATGAGTTTGGGAGTGTTCCTCCCTCTTCTATATTTTGGAAGAGTTTGGGAAGGATAGGTGTTAGTTCTTCTCTAAATGTTTGATAGAATTCGCCTGTGAAGCCATCTGGTCCTGGGCTGTTGTTTGTTGGAAGATTTTTAATCACAGTTTCAATTTCAGTGCTTGTGATTTGTCTGTTCATATTTTCTATTTCTTCTGGATTCAGTCTTGGCACGTTGTGTATTTCTAAGAATTTGTCCATTTCTTCCAGGTTGTCCATTTTATTGGCATAAAGTTGCTTGTAGTAATCTCTCACGATCTTTTGTATTTCTGCAGTGTCAGTCGTTACTTCTCCTTTTTCATTTCTAATTCTATTGATTTGAGTCTTCTCCCTTTCTTTCTTGATGAGTCTGGCTAATGGTTTATCAATTTTGTTTATCTTCTCAAAGAACCAGCTTTTAGTTTTATTGATCTTTGCTATCATTTCCTTCATTTCGTTTTCATTTATTTCTGATCTGATTTTTATGATTTCTTTCCTTCTGCTAACTTTGTTTTTTTTTTTTTGTTCTTCTTTCTCTAATTGCTTTAGGTGCAAGGTTAGGTTGTTTATTCGGGATGTTTCCTGTTTCTTAAGGTAGGATTGTATTGCTATAAACTTCCCTCTTAGAACTGCTTTTGTTGCATCCCATAGGTTTTGGGTCATCACGACTCCATTGTCAGTTGTTTCTAGGTATGTTTTTATTTCCTTTTTGATTTCTTCAGTGATCACTTCGTTATTAATTAGTGTATTGTTTAGCTTCCATGTGTTTGTATTTTTTACAGATCTTTTCCTATAAATGATATCTAGTATTTTTTACAGATCTTTTCCTATAAATGATATCTTTTCCTCATAGCGTTGTTGTCGGAAAAGATACTTGATACAATTTCAATTTTCTTAAATTTACCAAGGCTTGATTTGTGACTCAACATATGATCTATCCTGGAGAATATTCCATGAGCACTTGAGAAAAATGTCTATTCTGTTGTTTTTGGATAGAATGTCCTATAAATATCAATTAAGTCCATCTTGTTTAATGTATCATTTAAAGCTTGTTTTTCCTTATTTATTTTCATTTTGGATGATCTGTCCATGGGTGAAAGTGGGGTGTTAAAGTCCGCTACTATGAATGTGTTACTGCCGTTTTCCCCTTTTATGGCTGTTAGTATTTGCCTTATGTATTGAGGTGCTCCTACGTTGGGTGCATAAATATTTACAATTGTTATATCTTCTTGGATTGATCCCTTGATCATTATGTAGTGTCCTTCTTTGTCTCTTCGAATAGTCTTTATTTTAAAGTCTATTTTGTCTGATATGAGAATTGCTACTCCAGCTTTCATTTGGTTTCCATTTGCATGGAATATCTTTTTCCATCCCCTTACTTTCAGTCTGTATGTGTCTCTAGGTCTGAAGTGGGTTTCTTGTAGACAGCCTATATATGGGTCTTGTTTTAGTTTCCATTCAGCCAATCTGTGTCTTTTGGTGGTACCATTTAGTCCATTTACATTTAAGGTAATTATCGATATGTATGTTCCTATTCCCATTTTCTTAATTGTTTTGTGTTCGTTATTGTAGGTCTTTTCCTTCTCTTGTGTTTCTTGCCTAGAGAAGTTCCTTTAGCATTTGTTGTAAAGCTGTTTTGGTGGTGCTGAACTCTCTCAGTTTTTGCTTGTCTGTAAAGGTTTTAATTTCTCCATCAAATCTGAATGAGATCCTTGCTGGGTAGAGTAATCTTGGTTGCAAGTTTTTCTCCTTCATCACTTTAAATATGTCCTGCCAGTCCCTTCTGGCTTGCAGAGTTTCTGCTGAAAGATCAGTTGTTAACCTTATGGGGATTCCCTTGTGTGTTATTTGTTGTTTTTCCCTTGCTGCTTTTAATATGTTTTCTTTATATTTAATTTTTGACAGTTTGATTAATATGTGTCTTGGTGTACTTCTCCTTGGATTAATCCTGTATGGGGCTGTCTGGGCTTCCTGGACTCGATTAAATATTTCCTTTCCCATATTAGGGAAGTTTTCAACTATAATCTCTTCAAATATTTTCTCAGTCCCTTTCTTTTTCTCTTCTTCTTCTGGAACCCCTATAATTCGAATGTTGGTGCATTTAATGTTGTCCCAGAGGTCTCTGAGACTGTCCTCAGTTCTTTTCATTCTTTTTTCTTTATTCTGCTCTGCAGTAGTTATTTCCACTATTTTATCTTCCACATCACTTATCTGTTCTTCTGCCTCAATTATTCTGCTAGTGATCCCATCTAGAGTATTTTTAATTTCATTTATTGTGTTGTTCACCGTTGTTTGTTTCCTCTTTAGTTCTTCTAGGTCCTTGTTAAATGTTTCTTGCATTTTTTTCTATTTCCAAGATTTTGGATCATCTTTACTATCATATTCTGAATTCTTCTTCAGGTACACTGCCTATTTCCTCTTCATTTGTTAGGTCTAGTGGGTTTTTATCTTGTTCCTTCATCTGCTGTGTGTTTTTCTGTCTTCTCATTTTGCTTATCTTACTGTGTTTGGCGTCTCCTTTTTGCAGGCTGCAGTTCATAGTTCCCGTTGTTTTCAGTGTCTGTCCCCAGTGGCTAAGGTTGGTTCAGTGAGTTGTGTAGGCTTCCAGGTGGAGGGGATAGTGCCTGTGTTCTGGTGGATGAGGATGGATCTTGTCTTTCTGGTGGGCAGGTACACGTCTGGTGGTGTGTTTTGGGGGTGTCTGTGGACTTATTATGATTTTAGGCAGCCTCTCTGGTAATGGGTGGGGTTGTGTTCGTGTCTTGCTAGTTGTTTGGCATAGGGTGTCCAGTACTGTAGCTTGCTTGTCGTTGAGTGAAGCTGGGTGCTAGTTTTGAGATGGAGATCTCTGGGAGATTTTCACCGTTTGATATTATGTGGAGCTGGGAGGTCTCTTGTGGACCAATGTCCTGAAGTTGGCTCTCCCACCTCAGAGGCACAGCACTGAGTCCTGGCTGCAACACCAAGAGCCTTTCATCCACACGGCTCAGAATAAAAGGGAGAAAAAGGAGAAATAAAGAATTAGTAGAAGTAGAAAGAAAGAAAGAAAGAAAGAAAGAAGGAAAAAGAAGGAAAGAAAGAAAGAAAGGAGGGCAGGAGGGAGGAAGCAAGGAAGGAAGAAGGGAAGAAAGAAAAGAAAGAAAGAAAGAAGATAAAGTAAAATAAAATTAAGTAAGATAAAATATAATAACGTTATTAAAATTAAAAAAAAATAAGAAAAAAAAAAACGGACAGATAGAACCCTAGGAAAAGTGGTGGAAGCAAAGCTATACAGACAATATCTCACACAGAAGCATACACATACACACTCACAAAAAGAGGAAAAGGGGAAAAACCCAAATATTTCTCTCGAAGTCCACCTCCTCAATTTGGGATGACTTGTTGTCTACTCAGTTATTCCACAGATGCAGGTACATCAAGCTGATTGTGGAGCTTTAATCCTCTGCCTCTGAGGCTGGTGGGAGAGATTTCCCTTTCTTTGTTCTCACAGCTCCCGGGGCTCAGCTTTGGATTTGGCCCCGCCTCTGTGTGAAGGTCGCCGGAGGGCGTCTGTTCTTCGCTCAGACAGGACGGGGTTAAAGGAGCCGCTGATTCGGGGGCTCTGGCTCACTCAGGATGGGGGGAGGGAGGGGTACGGAGTGCAGCATGAGCCTAAGGCGGCAGACGCCAGCGTGATGTTGCACCAGCCTCAGGCGCGCCATGCATTCCCCCGAGGGAGTTGTACCTGGATCACGGGACCCTGGCAGTGGCGGGCTGCACAGGGTTCCTGGAAGGGGGGTGTGGAGAGTGACCTGTGCTCACACATAGGTTTCTTGGTGGCGGCAGCAGCAGCCTTAGCATCTCGTGCACGTCTCTGGGGTCCGCACTTTTAGCCGCGGCTCGCGCCCGTCTCTGGAGCTCCTTTAAGCAGTGCTCTTAATCCCCTCTCCTCGCGCACCAGGAAACAAAGAGGGAAGAAAAGGTCTCTTGCCTCTTCGGCAGGTCCAGACTTTTCCCCGGACTCCCTCCTGGCTAGCCGTGGTGCACTAACCCCCTGCAGGCTGTGTTCACGCTGCCAACCCCAGTCCTCTCCCTTTGCTCCGACCGAAGCCCGAGCCTCAGCTCCCAGCCCCGCCAGCCCCGGCGGGTGAGCAGACAAGCCTCTCGGGCTGGTGAGTGCCGGTCGGCACCAATCCTCTGTGCGGGAATCTCTCCGCTTTGCCTTCCTCACCCTGGGGCTGCGCTCTCCTCCACGGCTCCAAAGCTTCCCCCTCTGCCACCCGTAGTCTCCACCCGCGAAGGGGCTTCCTAGTGTGTGGAAACCTTTCCTCCTTCACGGCTCCCTCCCACTGGTGCAGGTCCCATCCCTATCCTTTTGTCTGTTTATTCGTTTTTCTTTTGCCCTACCCAGGTATGTGGGGACCTTCTTGCCTTTTGGGAGGTCTGAGGTCTTCTGCCAGCGTTCAGTAGGTGTTCTGTGTGAGCTGTTCCACGTGTAGATGTATTTCTGGTGTATCTGTGGGGAGGAAGGTGATCTCTGTGTCTTACTCTTCCGCCATCTTCTCCTCATCCTGCAGTGAGTTTTAATTGTACCAGGAGAAGTTTAGCTTGGAGCCATGACCAGCACTAATGTACGGGAGAATGGGGAGGTGGTCCTTCTCTGGAGATTTCTAAGAGCATACACAAAACTCATCACTTAGGAGTCTTTCCTCATAGACAAGTGTGGACAGATTAGATGCCATCTGGATGTTTCTCCAGTCTGAGATTGAGAAATGTTCCAGGTGTCCGGACATATCAATGCTTCTCCTGAAGCCTTTGCTTCAGCTTTGTGTTGTCTTGAAATAACGACTACGGTATTCCAAGCTTCACAAAATGTAACTGTCTTGTCAAATCAATAGATGAATTTTCAGAGAAGACCAAAAATTCTGTCCACCCATTCAGGCTTTCTAAGACTACATATATATTGCCTTTCAATCCTCAACCCAGACACCCAGAATAAATTGAAGGATAAAAAACTTCCAGGGTAGAACTTACAGGCAGAGGTTATCCTCTTCAGGTCTTTTCATGTAGAAGCATATATCTGGTTGGTTCTTGGGGCTTTCTCCTCAGGCTGTTAGTGTTGGAGGGTCTCCTGCAGAGGCAGGGGGTGGCTGTGTCTCACTGTGAGGACAAGGACACTGGAAGCAGAAGTTCTGGGAAGTACTCCTTGGTGTGAGCCCTCCCAGAGTTGGCCATTAGCCCCACCCACTATGCCTCTTTAGTGAGAAAAATATAAAATTTTGTGTCAAAGGGCTTGAATACAGGGAGGGGTGGAGAATGGGAGTGGTTAGTGCTCTCAGCATTCCTCTGTTCACCCTCTGACCAAGATTACTTACACACCTCTGGTGGCAGGTCGCGTTCCCTGCAGCAGACTCTGAGCAGAGATTTGTGTTCAGGGACTGCTCTCAGGAATAGTCCCTGAAAGGGAGTGAGAGAAACAGACAGGACTGAGCAGAAGGTAAATTTTAAATGCACTGCATTTGCAAAAGCAGTTGTCTTTCAGAGTTTTCCCCAACTTGAAGGAAAGGAGCTTGGCCTTTCTACCCCTTGGGTTAGACATCTCCCTTCAGAATAATTCCTGAAGATGAATACAGCCATGAGTCGGCATCTCACACTCAAGACAGTCTAGAGATTTCACTGTATCTGGTTAGTCTCATTTCCTGGGGAGAGTTGAAGGAAGGATATTAGTATGACAAACTAAAACTTCTGACACTGCAGTGGGTTTAGGATGACAACCAATACTTTCCATCTATTAGGGACTCAATTTTGTGTCCTGCCAACAGATTTATTTGTTGAAGTCCTCAGTGCCCACTGTGATGGTATTTGGAGGTGGGGCCTTTGGAGGTGATTAGGTTTAGGTGAGGTCATGAGGATGAGGCCCCATGATGGGATAGGTGCCCTTATGAGAATAGAAAACATAGAGCTTTCTTCTTCTCTCTATCTGTACCATGTCAGGACACGATGAGAAGGTGATTGTCTACACACCAGGAAGAGAAGCCTCGCTGTGAGAACCGAATCTGTTGACAACATCATCGTGGATGTCCAGCCTTCAGAAATATGAGATTCCTGTTGTTTCAGCCACTCAGTCAATGATATTTTATTATGGTAACTTGAGATGACTAATATATCGTCTCTCTCTCCTTCTACCCATTCTATATTCCTTTATTCTGAGCTAGTATCTCTAGTAGCCTAGGTGGCTTCCTGGGAGTGTGGCCCAGACTCAGGGATTGAACCCGGGTCGTGGCAGTGAAAGCTCAGAATCCTAACAACTGGAACGCCAGGGAACTCCCATAGAACATTTTCTTTATTACTTCTCCCAGAAGGAGGATACAATGTACTTGAAACAATTGTTTTATCTACTTGGAAAATATTGTTTATAATGTCATAAACACTGACTGAACAGGGATCAGATTGCAATGTGATTTTCCAAGACACATTTTATTTATCCCTTGATTAGCAGCCATTCCAGCTGGAGTGTCAGTACCTTCGGATCCTGGTCCATATCAAAGAAGGTCCAGTGAACTAATTGGAAAGCCATTCTAGACCACTTATTTTAACATATTTTAAAAGTATGTAGTAATTGAGGAAAGTGGAAAGCGTTTTGGAATTTGCTGTAGGATGAGCACTGGAGGAGCCATAATCCATTTAGTTCTAAGGGGCTCTCAACCTTGAAGGTGACTGAAACCACTTCGTATGTTAAACCCCTTAGCTGTTCTTATTTCCTTGAAGATCTTAATGCTATTTGACTTCAAAATCCTATTAAAAGCCCATTCCATCTACTCAACAATTTTTCCCATTTCCTTGATTCACAGATGTATGCTTTGTCTTTTTAATAATGCCAAAGAAATAATAAGCAGGTGAATGCCTAGTAATTTCATAATGCTAAATAAAACTTAAAACTGTTTTGTGTCTTTTGGAATTACATGGCATTCATTAAAGCCACCACTGATAAAAGGTTTTGTTTGAGATTTGTTTTAAAAATCCATAGGAAGGTTTTAAGAGTAGTTAGTATCTCTATACTTCATTTCTTACCCAAGCTAAAAATCCATTTGAAACTAAAATCCTTGCCAGGGCCAAGAGCACAGGAGAGGCCCCAATTAAATAGGCTGTAGGGGAGAAAGAGACTCAGGCTCTTAGGCTGACATTGTGGGGACACAAAGGCATGAAGACAATGGCTGGGGCAGCAGACGCCATGAAATGAATAGAAGAATGATGGGCCATCTCATCCTCTCCCACTGGAGTTCTTAGTCTCTGTTTTATTTTCTATGAAATTCTAACTTGCTGCAAAACATGGAAATTGAGTAATTAAAGGCTCCCAAAACAATATTGTTTTGGCATGAGTATACTCACAAGTCATCCTGGACCACGTGACACTTACACCAGAAATAAGACCCACAGACTAGACCCTGGACTGAGCAAAGCCAGGAAGACAGTCCCTGCAGCACACTGAAGTTTTTACTCATCGGGGGCACATTTCAAAAATATATCTGCCACAGAGGCAGAGAATGGACATGTGGACATGGGGTGGTGGGAAAGGGGAAGGTGGGACGAATTGGGAGATTAGGTTTGACATAAATACACTACCATGTGTAAACTTGATAGCTAGTGGGAACCTGTTGTATAGCACAGGGAGCTCAGCTCGGTGTTCCGTGGTGCCCTAGGTGGGTGGGAGGGAGGTCCAAGAGAGAGGAGTTATATGTATACATATAGCTTATTCATTTCATTGTACAGCAGAAACTAATGCAACATTGTAAAGCAATTATACTCATATCTATCTATCTAACTATCTATCTATCTATCTATCTATACATCTATCTATATCTGCCATCTAGTGTCAAGTGTTCTGTGCAGGGAAACAATGTTGCACAACCCTCATCCTTAACATGTAAGGATTAGTTTGTTTTTCATTCAGCCATTAATGATACTACTCCAAGTTGTAGTCCTCAGTAAGTTATACTAAGACTCTATCTACCTACTATCTTTCCATCTATCTATCTATCTGCCTTTGCACTTATCTACCTGACTGTCTAAATATATCCCTTTGGAAATATTTTGTAGAATTTAATCATGTCCTCAGAAACATTGCACTTATATGTTGTAAAAATTATGAAACTCATAAGCCTAGTGTCAATCACGTTCTTTAAACACCAGTGTTACAAAGTGTTCGGCAATATATGAAGACTGTTATTACATTGTTTCTTTGCTCTTTGTTTTCTGACTTCAGTAATTCTAGCCCTACCCTGTGTTTTCCTGTGCAGCTCATTGGCTTTTCCTACTCAGTGTGATGCTTGTACTTACAAGAGCCCTGTGTTCTATGCTGTACAACTTAAAGAATTCAACTCAACAGACACATATTCGGTTTGTGCCAGGCATTATAAGAACACGGAATGACACTCTTCGAGGTAGCAATCCACAAAGCAGGAGCAGAGAGGGAAGAGCCAAGAATAAGCAAGAAATGTAGCAGTGAAGGAGCCCCCAGGGCTACGAAGCAAAGCTTACCAGCTGGGGGTTTTATGAAGCTTAGGCCTTTGGGAGATGAATTGGCTCATAGGAGGCACTGATGGGTAATTCAGGAGAGGCCACGACAAACAGAAGAAAGACAGCAGTGGAACTGGGAATGGTGAGCATTCCCCCAATTAGGGAAGCAGGGCATCCAAAGAGGAGTAAGAGAAGACGATGTGAAGGTAGGCTTGTTACAAAGGGAAGTGGGGTGAGAAAGAAGATAGATAGAAAAAAAGAGTAAGACATTTTCTTTGTCAATTGCTGCATAACTAACCACCCCAAACCTTAGTGGCATAACATACAACAACCCAAACAAACAAATGTTTTACTATGTCTCATGATTTTATAATTGATTGGGCTCAGCGGGGAAACTCTTCTGCTCCACATGATTTCAGCTGTAGACATTTGGAGGCTTACACCAGGCTGGAACATTCAAGATGGCTCGCTGACTTGGTTGATTTTTGTTGCTGCCAGCTGGGAGCTCAGGTGCATCAGTGTGGGACCTCCGTGTTCCTTCTTGTTGGCCTTTTTTTAATGGATGCTTGGGTTGCCTCATGGTGTGCCAGCTGTATTCCAAGGAAGAGAGTTCCAACAGGGCAAGTCCCAATGTGCAAGTGTTTATCCAGTCTCCTGTTGCATCAACCCTGGTTGATGCAACAACCAGGGTTTGCCATATCTGGTCACATAGCAATACCCAGTCACATGGGAGGAGGTCACACATGAATGCGGGTACCAGAAGACATGGCACATTACATACTATCAATGTACTGACTACCGGAGGTCAAGTTAAAGTCTTCAGAGAAAAAACTTTTCAGGATCCCAAACAAGTGAAGAAAAAAGAAAAGGAAAAACTGAATCCAATAATTTGTAAGCTCACAATAGACTGCAAGCAGGAATAAAAGGAGTGAAGGTTCTTACTTGGGTAACTGACAGGATGATCATGTAAGTAACATATAAGGTAAGAATTGATTTTGATCAAGCACCTTAGGACAGTCTACTTATTTATACCCCATTCCAAACAGATGAACATCTGGTCAACCTGTGAAGATACTTTCTCATCTAAATGACTCACAGGATATATAAACCCTTCAAATCTCAGGCTGTAAGAAATGTCATTACTTTTTTGATTTTCTATAGCTACTCACAACCCCCATTGTGAGGGGATAGCTGAAATATGTCGGTTCAGGTGTCTTCCCCCTTGCAGTGTTGCATCATGGTGCCTATCTTCCAAGTACTGACAGAAGGTACTGGCTGGTCGGGACCTTCTGTTCCTTGGGCATCACCAAGCAGGGCTCAGTCATCTCATCTGATTTGCCTGCCCTTCATCCAGGCTTTGTCAGTCTACTCCAGTGGAAATGACCCTCACCTGGGGTTATCTTTCACATTGAGTGACATTGAGCAAGTCCACTGTCACCAATTTATCAAGCGAGGGAACTTGACATGGTAATTTCCAATCTTCCCTTGATGGAAATCTATGATTTCAGTGTAATAGAACATTATAAGTAATCACTTAATGCCAACTTCCATGTCTGTATAAAGTCAAACCAAAAAAAAAAAAAAAAAAAGAGAAACAGGAACTTGACCAGGAAGACTAAATTTAGTCACCCCAAATAAAAGTTTTACTATTTATAAAACTGCTAATCATGCATCATGTTTAGATGGGAAAAGTTTATTCACAATGAAAATGTGTATATTAGCAGCCAGGTTTGGTCTCTATGGATTAAAATTCCAGATAGGGATTTTCCCCATCCAAACCATTCAGCCCACTTCCAAATGACAGTTATAATAATATAATGGCATCTGGAATGCACAGAGCATTTGCCGTCCTGTAAATATAAAAAACTCATATGAAATGATGGAAGATCAAAATCTATAAGTGGCCAACATAGCAAAACATGCAGGTTTTCTTTTTGAGTTTTTGGGCTGCCTCCTAAAATATGTTGGATGACATTGTACCTGAGCAAAAGCATTGAAAAGCTTTGGGTTTTTTCATAGGTAGAAGCAGAAATATATAATATTTTCTCCTTTAAACCTGAAAACCGAATCCTTTTAACCTTGTTCTTTCCTTCACTCTGATTGGTTAATTAGGGTCATTGAAGAAAAACAAAAACAAAAACAAACACTGAACATAAAAAAATAAAAAAACTGTGGACACTTTCAAATTATGTCTCTGGGAAATGGCTCCATATGGCACCTAGACCCTATGAAGTAGTCAGGATTTAGATTGTTGTAAATATTACAAACTTTTGGAAGAAAATGGAATCTATGTAAGGGAAGAGAGCTTTAACAATCTCAACGTCATTTAAATATAGGATAGATAGATAGTGATCCATTCTAGGACATATTCTCCTTAATTTTTAAAATGATACCAAATTACTCTTATAGTAATTATTTTTAAGTATCTATTTTAAATGTGATACACTTAGATCTCATTTAAAGGAGTACTTGGAAATGACTGCTGAAACATTGTCTCTGGGTAAGTAATGAAGTTCTAATCTCAAAGAATATAAATTATATTTTCTTTTTTCACACTTCTCTTTATTTCTTAAGATGTTTATGGTAGAAGTGCAGAAAACAGTAGGACAAGATCACATACAGAATTTAATACTTTATATTAAGCCTTGAAGTAAAATTGATTAGAAAGAAATAGTTGAAGTTACTGAAGCAAATGCCAAATGTCTAAATTCAACACTCCTTCCTCCCCAAATTAGAGCAAAATAACAGGGACTCAAACATAGAACTCAAGCCAAAATTAAAATAATTCAGCTCACAGTCTCCATTCTGCATGATTTTGCTGCTTAAATTCTCTCTCCTCCCCCAGTAACATTTATAATGTAGCAAAAAGTGTCATTTTCTTATACAGTAATGGGAAAAAGAGAGCAAATAATCCATTTTAAACCTAGAGAAATGATGTTAAACATCACAGAAACAAACTCCACATTGACAAGTTTTGGTCACCAAGATTATTGAGTTTTTAGTGTCTTAACAATTTATTGAATTGCAGAAGGATGGGAGGCTACATCTAATCCTGCAGGGCAAAGATGCTGCTGCTATAACCCCTGTTCTCTCATCCAAGGTCAGCCCTGTCTACGCCCACATACTTCCACCCCAATGCGTCATATTCCAATAAAGCAAGGAATGCGCTTCTAAAACAAGAGAGTTATCTAGAATTCACTAGGATTTTTGAATTATAATTTCTTGAATGTGTGTGAGTGCATGTATGATCGAACAACGTTGAGAAAGTTCTCCTTGGAACGCCCTTTACTTCACTGTGGGCAAGGACTCAGTACCCACTTCTTTCTTTATGTAGCAGTTTGTTGTGTGATGCAGCATCACATTGTTTAATGTGATATCAAAATTAGAGGATATAAAAACACTTCCTGGCATTTGGAATGCTGGAAGTCTTCAGCTGACATTCTCCAAAGTCAAGTCTTCACACCGAGGAGAACAAAAGCCCAACTAGAAAAGAGCATGGTGAAGGAGCAGAAGACTCCTCTTCCTTCTGGTATCACCTGTTCCCACGGTCCCTGTGAGCACCATCAACTGGATCCAGACCACTTGTGTTCCTAGAATGACTCAGACCGTGGACAAATGACCTCAGTTCTCTGCCTCTCAGTTTCTTCTTCTATAAAATGGGGTCACAGCTTGAGAAGGTTGTTATGGGACTTCAACTAGGCAACACGTGTAAACATAGGAGTTCCTGTCACAGTAATTACCTTGTACCCCCGCTTCTGAGTTCCCCATTGCCATCAAAGACCTGGTCGTCTGCTAAGAAATCCAGAATACTCTCTCTGTGGCCCTTTTCTCCTCTGTCTGCTGCCCTGGAAAATGTATCCCCTTCTTCTGGCTCTTGAATCTAAGTCTCCAGCCCACAACTCTCCTGGACTCCTGAACTTTTCATGTAGTAACTTACTAGACGTCTCCACCTACATCTCTCTAAAGATCAAGTCATTACCTAGCACCTCAGAGTCGCTCATTCTCCAGTGTAGACCTACGTCATCACCAGCGCCACTGTACCATCACCCAAGATAAAAATTAAGGTGCCTCCTAAACCCTTTTCCTCCCTCCCTCCACTCCACCATCACCAGCCGTGACAAGCTCGTCCTAATATTACCACTTCCTGCCTGTCCTCTCCGCACTGCTGTGACCTCGTTCAGGTCCCCTTAATCTTTTGCTTCCATCATGGGACCCTCCCAGTCCAGCCCTCTTCCCAACTAACAGCTACAGGAATATCAATGTTTTTCTCTTGAAAAGTTATACGATTCAGAAGGGTAATAACAATAATAATAATAAAAAATACCCATGTATACACCAGCCAAATTAACAACTATTTCTCATTTTACCTTCATACATTTTAATACATTTTAATAAAGTTTGTGTCCCTGTCATTTTCATCCCCTGTTCCTTTCCTACCTCTCCCTTTTCAGAGGAGTCTGTCCTTCTAGTCTATGATTTTATACTTTCAGCACATAGAAGTATATCAAATAATTTAAAATATTATGTTGTGATTTATTTAATTGCTAAATAGCATATCCTGTTGAACCACTTGCTGTTGTCACATAATGAGCCTGCTAAAGGAGGACTGTGTCATTTGACATGAACATCAGAGCTTACAAAACAAGCCTGGAAAACTTAGAACAATGCTTAAGGTCCTACATGAGATGTCCTGTGCCTACTTCTTTCTGCACTTTATACACCACACACACACACACACACACACACACACACACACACACACACACCACCTGATGCTCCTGTGGCCCTGCTGAGCAATGTGAAATGTCATAATGCATCGTGTGGCTGTTCTCATTTTTGTTCTGTGATCACTTTTCAATTCTGCACAGAAAACCCTGTACCTCCCCTGGTCTGAGCAACAACCCACCTATCAGCTCCTCTGCGTGTCCATCAACACCCTAACCCCATGCCACTTACAGGGTCAGCGACCCCTCACCTACTGTTGATTTAGCACCTGCTGTCGTTGCACACCTGCTTACCCATCTCTCTTTCCTTGCTAAAATGCATGCTGCCACAGGCTGGTGAGCCCCATCTTGGTTGTTCTTTTTACTCCCAGCTCTTAGATAAAATCAAAAGATCCATACACAATGGTGGAAGATCATTGGATAGACCATGACAGGGAGGAAGGTATCGCCCCTTTTTGCAGATGAGTAAAGCAAACTCAAAAAGCCTTGCTGACCCAGGCTCAGCACAGCAAAGTGGATGGGTTAGACTTCAGTTTAAAGTCTAGGACTTCCTATCAGTCTGTCGTTTCAACTAAGTGTGAAAACAAAGTCAAATGTGCAAACATAATGTGCAAACATTTCCTTGGGGCTTTGCTAAATGTTACTTGGCTGAAATTACAATGAAAACAGAAAGCTTATATTTCAGGCACAAATAAATAAAGTGATTTAAAAATCCCAAAGATTTGCATCTTAAAAAAACAATTTGTATCTGTATACCTAAACACAAAACTATATATTTTAATATACCTTTAATATAGTCTTATCCTGTTATTTAAAAAGACCTTGAGGGAACCCCACGTGTGAAGGTTTCTCTCATGTTAACATACTTGAGGCAATTTCTTAAACACCAGAGACACTCCCCTAAAACATGTCAGCCTCAGGGCCTTTGCACTTGCTGTGCCCTCTGCCTGGACAGCTCTTCCTCCTGATGACCACACAGCTTTTTCCTCATTCCTTGGCCACCTTATCTAAAACTGTAGCCCTTGTCCCAATGCTTTTCACCATCCTTCCCAGCTTTACAGTCCTCTTTAGCATTGTCATAATAACATAAGACACACTCTGTTTATCTTGTCCATTGTCTGTCTCACCCAATAAAATGGAAGCCCCATGTGAGCAGAAACTTTTATCTGTTTTGTTTTTTGCTATATTTCCAGTACCTCAAACAGTGCTTGAGGTGTAGTAAGTGTTCAACCAATATTAGTTTCAATGAATAAACCTAAAAAGATCACTGGCTTTAGGATACAACAGAGCTGGGTTTGATTCCAGTATCCTCTACTGACTGCCTCTGTGAACTTAGATACATTGCTTAACCAGCTCTCTTTGCCTTAGTGTCCTCATCTGTAAAATGGGCTGAGAACACCCACATCCCTGTGTTGTAAAGAGGAAAACCAAAATGTGTGTCCACATGGTGGTGGGTCTGCAACAAGCATCAGCTGTTCTCCTCTTACCCAGGAGGAGGCTCACAGACATTTCCATCAGGAAATCTAACAAACACATGGCAATAAATGTCCAGAAAAAAGTGAGGTTAAAAAATGGACCTGAAATGTAAGCTCCATAAATGAGCAGAGTGTAACACATGCCCAGCATGAGCTCAGCGGTGGAAGCCCTCAGGAGTGAGGTTCTGCCTCCAGAGGTACCAGTCCAAACCACCCAGTGAAGAAAACACATGGTATCCCAAGGGATTCTGCTTTGTCTTTGGAAATCACCATGTCTTGAAATGTTACTATGTGAAAAGATGCCATGTGAGTGACTACACAGCAGCATCAGAAGTTGGGCCCATGAGCTTTAATGATCTTCTGCTTCTCCAGGTACCCTGGACACCATCTTTTACCCCATTACTCCCTCTGACACAGTCCACTTCTCTGTGGTCCATCTTCCTCTGCTGTACAAATAATCACCAAGCAGTGACACTAGCCCATGGAGGAGGACCAGCCAGTTCAGGTAGAAAGATCCACCACTCACCGGCCTCAGAGTTTCCTATGGGTCACTGCCATGCGATCCCACATAATGCACATGGCTGCTTTCCCAGAACCTTGTCTCTCCTAAATCATGAACTATGGAAAATGTTCTAATTTGAAAAGATCAAGTTACCAAATTTGTATGTCTGCTCTTACCAACCTGATCATATGTTGGTCGCCAGCACTGAAGGCTTCCTGCACAAGGAGAACATTACTGACCTTAGCTTTTCTCTTAAACTCTAGTGGGCCAGAACAATCTCAGGAAATACCCCTTTGGCTTGAGGACCCACCAGACTCCAGGAGTTTAATACTCATTCCTTTTCAAATGGACAAATTTTGGAAACAACTCAAATGCCCATCAACAGGTGAGAGGATAAACAAACTGGTGCCTCCATACAATGAAATACTGTTGAGAAATAAAAACGAATGACCTTTGAGGTGTACCACCACTTGGGATAATCTCAAAATAATTGTGTTGGGTGAAAGAAAGCAAACCAGAGAAGTGCACATGCCACATATGATTCCACTTATATAAAACTGGAAAACACAAACTAATCTAAAGTGACAGAAGGACAGAAAGTGCCTAGATACAAGGGGTAAGGCAGGGGCTGGGAGGGTCGGGAGGGACAGATAGCTAAAGGGCGTGAGGAAACTCCACAGTGATGGGATGTTCATTATCTTGATTATGGTCATGGTTTTACAAGCATATTCATATGTCAAAACTTTATCAAACTGTACACTTTAAATAGATGCAGTGTAATGGATATCAGCAATATCCCATAAGGCTGTTAAACATAAATAAGTACTGCACATAAACATAATTTTTGTATAATCTATATTATTTTTTGCTGGCCAAATTTAGTGTTCATTTTTTGTAGACTTGGGGAAAATGAAGAAAGAGCAGGGAAGAAAAATGAAAATAATCAATCATTAAATGACTCCAAAATAACCACCTTTAGAAAATCGTATATACTAGCAAACAGACTCCAACAGCACATTAAAAGGATCATACACCATGATCAAGTGGGGTTTATTCCAGGAATGCAAGGATTCTTCAATATACGCAAATCTATCAATGTGATAAACCATATTAACAAATTGAAGGAGAAAAAACATATGATCATCTCAATAGATGCAGAGAAAGTTTTCGACAAAATTCAACACCCATTTATGATAAAAACCCTGCAGAAAGTAGGCATAGAGGGAACTTTCCTCAACATAATAAAGGCCATATATGACAAGCCTACAGCCAACATCATCCTCAATGGTGAAAAACTGAAAGCATTTCCACTAAGATCAGGAACAAGACAAGGTTGCCCACTCTCACCACTCTTATTCAACATAGTTTTGGAAGTTTTAGCCACAGAAATCAGAGAAGAAAAGGAAATAAAAGGAATCCAAATTAGAAAAGAAGAAGTAAAGTTGTCACTGTTTGCAGATGACATGATACTATACATAGAGAATCCTAAAGATGCTACCAGAAAACTACTAGAGCTAATCAATGAATTTGGTAAAGTAGCAGGATACAAAATTAATGCACAGAAATCTCTTGCATTCCTATATACTAATGATGAAAAATCTGAAAGTAAAATCAAGAAAACACCCCCATTTACCATTGCAACAAAAAGAATAAAATATATAAGAATAAACCTACCTAAGGAGACAAAAGACCTGTATGCAGAAAATTATAAGACACTGATGAAAGAAATTAAAGAGGATACAAATAGATGGAGAGACATACCATGCTCCTGGATTGGAAGAATCAACATTGTGAAAATGACTCTACTACACAAAGCAATCTATAGATTCAATGCAATCCCTATCAAACTACCAATGGCATTTTTCACAGAACTAGAACAAAAAATTTCACAATTTGTATAGCAACACAAAAGATCCCTAATAGCCAAAGCAATCTTGAGAACGAAAAACGGAGCTGGAGGAATCAGGCTCCCTGACTTCAGACTATACTACAAAGCTACAGTAATCAAGACCGTATGGTACTGGCACAAAAACAGAAAGATAGATCAATGGAACAGGATAGAAAGCCCAGAGATAAACCCACGCACATATGGACACCTTATCTTTGATAAAGGTGGCAGGAATGTACAGTGGAGAAAGGATAGCCTCTTCAATAAGTGGTGCTGGGAAAACTGGACAGATACATGTAAAAGTATGAGATTAGATCACCCCCTAACACCATACACAAAAATAAGCTCAGAATGGATTAAAGACCTAAATGTAAGGCCAGAAACTATCAAACTCTTAGAGGAAAACATAGGTAGAACACTCTGTGACATAAATCACAGCAAGATCCTTTCTGACCCACCTCCTAGAGAAATGGAAAAAATAAATAAATAAACAAATGGGACCTAATGAAACTTCAAAGCTTTTGCACAGCAAAGGAAACCATAAACAAGACCAAAAGACAACCCTCAGAATGGGAGAAAATATTTGCAAATGAAGCAACTGACAAAGGATTAATCTCCAAAATTTACAAGCAGCTCATGCAGCTCAATAACAAAAAAACAAACAACCCAATCCAAAACTGGGCAGAAGACCTAAATAGACATTTCTCTAAAGAAGATATACAGACTGCCAACAAACACATGAAAGAATGCTCAACATCATTAATCATTAGAGAAATGCAAATCAAAACTACAAAGATATATCATCTCACACCAGTCAGAATGTCCATCATCAAAATATCTAGAAACAATAAATGCTGGAGAGGGTGTGTAGAAAAGGGAACACTCTTGCACTGCTGGTGGGAATGTGAATTGGTTCAGCCACTATGGAGAAGAGTATGGAGGTTCCTTAAAAAACTACAAATAGAACTACCATATGACCCAGCAATCCCACTACTGGGCATATACCCTGAGAAAACCAAAATTCAAAAAGAGTCATGTACCAAAATGTTCATTGCAGCTCTATTTACAATAGCCCGGAGATGGAAACAACCTAAGTGCCCATCATCAGATGAATGGATAAAGAAGATGTGGCACATATATACAATGGAATATTACTCAGCCATAAAAAGAAATGAAATTGAGCTATTTGTAATGAGGTGGATAGACGTAGAGTCTGTCATACAGAGTGAAGTAGGTCAGAAAGAAAAAGACAAATACCGTATGCTAACACATATATATGGAATTTAAGAAAAAAAAATGTCATGAAGAACCTAGGGGTAAGGCAGGAATAAAGACACAGACCTCTTAGAGAACAGACTTGAGGTTATGGGGAGGGGGAAGGGTGAGCTGTGACAGGGCGAGAGAGAGTCATGGGCATATACACACTAACAAACGTAGTAAGGTAGATAGCTAGTGGGAAGCAGCCGCATGGCACAGGGATATTGGCTCGGTGCTTTGTGACCGCCTGGAGGGGTGGGATAGGGAGGGTGGGAGGGAGGGAGACGCAAGAGGGAAGACATATGAGAACATATGTATATGTATAACTGATTCACTTTGTTATAAAGCAGAAACTGACACACCATTGTAAAGCAATTATACCCCAATAAAGATGTTAAAAAAACAAAACAAACAAACAAAAAAACATCCTCTAATGTCTGAGCAATATAAGCTCCACCAAAAGAATTTCCAGGAGAGAAGGGGTGATAAAAATGACACATCAAATATATTCTTCAAAAAATGGCCTTGTCATAAAAAAGAAAGACTGAGAAACACTGATCCAGATTAAAGGAGACTAAAAACACATGACAACTAAATGCAGTCTGTGATTCTGAATCCTGTAATGGAGGTTTTGAAAAAAAGCCACAAAGGATATTACTCAATAACTTGACAAAAATGGAATATGAATGGGAGATTAGTTAAAAGTTTTATGTCATTGTTAAATTTACTGAAGGGGATAAATAACTGTACTGTATGTAAGAGAATCTTCTTTTTCTTAAATACACAATGAAATATTCAAGGAAAAAAAAAAAGAGTTGTGTACCAAAGTGTTCATTGCAACTCTATTTACAATAGCCCAGAGATGGAAACAACCTAAGTGTCCATCATCGGATGAATGGATAAAGAAGATGTGGCACATATATACAATGGAATATTACTCAGCCATAAAAAGAAATGAAATTGAGCTATTTGTAATGAGGTGGATAGACCTAGAGTCTGTCATACAGAGTGAAGTAAGTCAGAAAGAGAAAGACAAATACCGTATGCTAACACATATATATGGAATTTAAGAAAAAAAATGTCATGAAGAACATAGGGGTAAGGCAAGAATAAAGAAACAGACCTACTGGAGAACGGACTTGAGGATATGGGGAGGGGGAAGGGTGAGCTGTGACAGGGCGAGAGAGAGTCATGGAGATATATACACTAACAAACGTAAGGTACATAGCTAGTGGGAAGCAGCCGCATGGCACAGGGATATGGGCTCGGTGCTTTGTGACCGCCTGGAGGGGTGGGATAGGGAGGGTGGGAGGGAGGGAGATGAAAGAGGGAAGAGATATGGGGACATATGTATATGTATAACTGATTCACTTTGTTACAAAGCAGAAACTAATGCACCATTGTAAAGCAATTATACCCCAATAAAGATGTTAAAAAAAAAAAACCAGAATTTTTGTGTAATCTATATTATTTTTTGCTGGCCAAATTTAGTGTTCATTTTTTGTAGACTTGGGGAAAATGAAGAATGAGCAGGGAAGAAAAATGAAAATAATCAATCATTAAATGACTCCATAATAACCACCTTTAGAAAATCGTATATACTTCCTTTCCTTTGGTTGTATATATATTTTTCTCACAAATTTCATATTGTAAGGTAAATACCGTTATGTAACCTGTTCTTTTAACTTAGTAAACTAATCTATTTGACCACATCATTAAGTTTTGTCCTACAATGCAGTTTTTAATGAGTGCCTAATGCACTGCTGTTTATTAAACCAGTGTCTTGGTAGGTCTATAAATTGTTTCTAATTTTTCTTTTTAAAAATACTGTAACAAATATCTTCATATAATTTGGAGCACTCCTAATTATTGTCTAGCATAAACTCTTAAAAACTTATTTTATGTTTAGAAAAAAAAAATTGCTTAGTCAAAATATGTATCACACTTTAAGTCTTTATCTCTGTGTTCCAAAATTCAGGAGGGTTTATTTTTAACAAAATAACACTTTTACTTATTAAAAATTAATGTATGCCCATCATTTCTATATTCAGTGACACACATATCCAGGAAAAATACAAAAAAAAAATTTTTAGCAAAATAAAGTAAAATAATTGATTTAAGTTCAGTTGGGATATATTATTATCTAGTGAGAATCAAGATAATATGTTAGAAGAATCAACTATTTTCTAAGAGCAGCTTAACATAGACTCAAATTCCAAGAAACAGTTTTGATACTGAGTTGTCTTTCTTACTGTTTTTTTCCTATAGTGCTGTGAAGCACTCAAAAGACCTCTGAGTGACTTTCCTTAAAGGTGTCTACTGACAAGTGGCCGGGAACAGTGAGTCCATTTCCTTTAGTCAGTGGTGATTTTCTTAGGATCAGAAGAAAGTGATAATTGATCCTACGGTGAGCACAAGAAGAGACAGCGGTGGGGCACACAGATAAATTAACAGCAGGGCCACAGGCTGAGGTGCTAATTGGCTTAGAGGCTGTTTCTTCTAAACTTGATCCCTCAGATCTGCCTTCTCCCAGCCAGACATTCAGATTCCCTCAAGCAAAACCCCTGCCCCAGGGAGGAGGGAGAGCCATCACAACACACCCTCTCTCCTCCTTGAGTCATCTTTAATTTGGTGCATTTGTTTGATCTGTCAAGAGGCGGAAGGAGGGAAGGGTTGCAGGAGACAGAAAGGACGAGTAAAGCCCGGGTCTGACATAGCCACCTGCCCCACTTGTTGCCATTGCTCAGGCCTTCTAGAAGTTGCCATGAGCACCTTAGAGGAGTCTGGGAGGAGATCACCTCCAGTGGCATCCTGGAGACAGCATACACAGTGGGTCCTCCTAGTGTGCCTCCACCCCTCAGCTGCTCCTCTCCACCCCAACGAGGTTGCGCACCAGGGCCCCCAATGGCCCAAGAGCCTTCACTCTGCTGTCCTGGGACACACTGGGCAGAACCTGAGCTGCACAAAGGGTTTATCTAGTGTGCACGGGTGCATCTGTATCAGCTGAGCAGTGACCAGAAATTATTTCCCGGACTATTTGTGCCTGAGACATAATCCAATTTGCACCTGATCCCTGCAGCTGACAATTTAGGACAGAAGGAAAGAGGCACTGAGGAGGGGAAGGTACAGAAGGTCATTTATGGGGTAAAATAAAAGCAAGTGTCCAAGGCTAACCCAAAGGTGACATGAGATGACTGCTTTGCTTCTATCACCTTGGAGCAGGAGTGAAGTTGAGAATCAGTTTGGGGAGGGGCCCAGGTGGGATCCTGCAGAGGCTCAAGATGGGTACTCTTGGGCCAGTCCACACACCAGACTGGGAGACTCTGTCACTGGTCCTGGGCCGGGAACACAGCACCATTTATCAAGGCTGTGTCTTAATAGCCAGACAGTACCCCTTCCTGCTTTGCAGTAAACAGAGGAAGGGGAAAGCAGAACTTCTCCTTCTTCCCGGCAAGGCTCAGGATGTCTGTGGAAGGCAGCCTCCAGATACAGCTGTTAGGCTCATGGTGTATGTAGATTTTCTCCCAGAAATGATCACTTTGCCGGTGTGGGCACAAGAACGTGCATCTCCCATTCTCTGCAGTCCATGTGGGCATAGACACAGGATGCTGTGTGCAATTAGTCAGAAGAAAACACGCCCATTCCCTTCAAGCTGTGCGTTTAGCCTTTATACTGAGCACTCAGAAAGGAGCTGTGATTTTTTTTTTTTTTTGATCATTCTGCTCTGGTTGAGCTCATTTAACAACTTTATCAGAATCTTTTATTGAAGGTGAACTAGACTTGTTACTTATGCAGCTCTAATAGCCCTGAATCAGGTTTTTCTAAACTTACACTTGAAAAGACGTACAGAAAGTTCTTGCAGTTCTATAGGAGCTTCTCATTGTATGAGCTATGCAATTACAACACAAGAAGATTTGAGAGGAAACCCGAAACAGTAGTCCAGAAAGACTTCTGTCTGAAAAGACAAAAAAAAAAAGAAAAAAGAAATAGGCATGGGGTAATTTAAACACAGCAAACTGCCCAATTCCTTATTTATAATGTGGAATCAAAAGCTCAGATGCATTTAAGTGGAATAAAGTAGGCCAAATGTTGCCCTTAGGTATGCATGCCCTGCTACCACTAATGTCCTAGAAACCCTGTTTATTTTGTTCCGGCAAATTCACGTTGAATGGCTTGGCTCTGAACTGGAGCACACTGGCAGACAGTCAGTGCCCAGACCTCCAGCACTTGACCTGGACCACTTCTTGGTTAACAGCTCCCTCAGCACTCTCTGCACAGCTTGGTTGTTACAACCGCCGGAAAAACTGGAGCTGAAACAGACCGCACATTTAGTGCCATCTTTATCATCAGCTAGGAAATCTGTTACCGTCAGCCCTACCCTGGCCCTTCTGCTACTGTAGCTCCTCATAGCTGGGTCCCAACACCAGGTTTAAAATGCTTCCCTTCACCCTGCTTCCTGACTCAGTCCTGCCTGGGGGAGAAAATACATCAGCAGCCTTTGTCTCTGTATCAATTCAGACCCTGTGGGGCTTCGATTTAATTGTCTGCAAGTGAAATTTATCATGGGAGTGACAGTAAAGAGGCAACTATCTCTTTTTCTTTTTCTTTTTCTTTTTAAAATTTTTATTGGGGTATACTTGATTTACGAGGTTGTGTTCGTTTCAGGTGTACAGGAAAGTGAATCAGTTATACATATACATATAACCCGTCTTTTATAGATTCTTTTCCCATATAGGCCATTACAGAGTATTGAGTAGAGTTCCCCTTGCTACAGAGTAGGTCCTTATTAGTTATCTATTTTATATATAGTAGTGTGTATATGTCAATCCCAATCTCCCAATTTCTCCCTTTCTTCAAGGTTTGTCTAGTTTCCCAGCCCAGCACTCTGATCGTAGGGCTTTGGAGGCCTGAATTCAACGTCATGGCTTCCTGACCCCCTACTGAAGCCCTCGAGCAGAGACTTTCCCCAGAGATCCACCCACCAGCATTGCAGGTATTTCCGCCAGTCTGGCCTGATTTCCTGGTTGGATTCCAGGCAGAACATAGTTCTTCGATGGTGGTTCTGTTTCTGGACTGGACCTTTGAAACCAGTGTTAACCTCACCATCACTTCTGAGGCATCTGTGCCTTCTACCGCCCTGATACCCACTGCAAAGACAGTGCCCAGGCCAAGGACCTTCACCCCTGCCATCCCAGGCCTCTCCCCTCTGCTGACCTTGCTGAGGACCTAAGGGAGCTGGGCAATGATTGTACCCAGATGATAGGATTTAACCCTAGGACACTAGGGGTCTTATATAAATACAGCCTTGGGGACAACAAGCCATGCTTTGCATCTTCTCCCTCATTTAGTTGGTTACCAAGTCCTGTTAGCTCCTCTTGCAAGCTGTATCCCATCAGTTTCCTCTTTTTTATCTTGACTTTACTGTCCCAGTCTTAGATCACTTACTTATAGTGTGTCACTTTAATTATTGTAATGGTCTTAAATAGATCTCTCCCATTCTATACACAGCCACCAGGATTATCTTTCCAAAATTAAATATGACATATCTGTACTCAAAACTTTTCAGAGAATCCCCTTCCCATTCTTCAGAATAAAGCACATATACCTTGGCCTGGTCTTAGAAACACTTCACAGTGGAGTCCCGACTCAAAACTAGAAAGGGCCAATGACCAATCCGAAGTGGGTTTGGTAATCTTTTTTTCTAATTTTTGTTCGAAGGACAACAAATATTTATTGGGTGTGTCTTCTGTGCCAGACTCTATGCTGAGTGCTGTAAATACTGTATGCTTTCTAGTATTAAATAAAGAAAACTTTTTATTTTTGAATAATTTTACACTCATTGGAAAGTTGTACCAAGTTTGAGTACCCCTCACCCAGCAGTCCCCATTGCCAGCATCTAACATCACCACAGCACATTAGTGAAAATTTTAAAAAATTAAAAAATACAAAATCAGCACTGGTACATTATTATTACTGAAATCCAGGCTTCATTGGGAGGCCAGCAGTTTTCCATTCATGTCTCCTCTCTGTTTCAGGACCCCATCCATGCTCCCCCATCACATTGACCTGCCATGTTTCCTCAGTGTCTTGGTGGGTCACCCCCTGATGGTCTTGAGGGTTCTGGTCAGGTCTCCTTTGGAATGTCCAGTGTGGGCTTGTCTGATGTTTCGTCATTAGACTGGGCTGATAGATCTGGGGAAGGATATCACCGGGTGAGATCCCATATCATCACTTCATGCCAGGGATGCATGGTGTCCACGTGATGTACCGGTCATATTCACCCTTATCAGTTGAGTGGTGTTGCCCAGGTTTTTCCACTGCAGGTTACTCTTTTCCCCTTACCTGACTGTGCTCTTTGCATATGATATACCTTCTGTTCAAGGTCTTGCCCAGCAAGCTTATCATTGCCATAAATATGCCAAATTAACAGCATGCATCAAACTCCTTGCCTATTTTGGAGAAGCACTTCCATCCCTGCCTGGGTTTCCATAAGACCCTACACTGGCCTGACCTCCTGCTCCCTCTTACTCTTGCCCATGCTGGGTTGGACATGGCTGCGTCTTACAGCAGGACTGTGTGGACCCTTGGACTTTCCCAGGCCCTAACAGGAGAGCACATCCCCATGAGGGGGTAGGTCCTGCCGAGAAGCCCCTGGCACTCTGTGCACATCTGCCCACCCCCCAGCTCTCTAGGAAGGAGCACTGGCATTGGGGTCTCTCTCTGACTTGCTCCTTTATTCCCCTTCTCTTAGCTTTGAACAGTAGTGGGAAAGAAGCAGTGTGGATTCAGTGTCCCCCAGAGCCCAGCAATCCTTTGGACTCACCAGTCCTACTTTAATAATTTCCCTGGGGAAGTAGGAGGACCTGAGTTGGAAAATGCCGTTCAAGCATGCCTACTTCCCAGCATTGTCTATAATACGTAAAATGTGGGTGCGTCTCCCTCTACTTCACACCGTCTATTCACTGAATTACTGAATCTGGGGATGGTGCCCTCCCAGGGGTGTCTTCTCCCATTTTCCTTACCTAGCTCTGGCTATCTTACCACTTTCCCTTTTGTCTCTCCCTGGGTCCCTGTGGGATCCCTGCCTTCAGTTTCACCCCTTTCCACCCATGCTCCACTTGCAGGCGTGGGACCTTCCTAAGCAGCATCTAGTTACGCCTCTGCCCTGCTTCACATCAGCAAGGCTCCCATTGTCTAAACACCCAGAGCCCAACCCCTGGGGCGTGACTTATGTGGCCCTTCCTGACCCAGCCACAGAGTGAGACCAGCCACAAGTCTGTTTTCCTAAATATCTCTCTTGACCAGGAAAGCCTATTGCAGGAAAGCATTAATAATGATAATGTTTCACGTTAAAGATTGATTATATGTTCTTCTGTACATTTTCTTATATATATTTCCTGTATGTTTTTCTCATTTTTTATAATGAGCTTTGTAGTAACTGCTTTTATAATAATATAAAGGAAATACTTTTTAAGAGTTATTGAGACCTATTTTGGGAGAAAATATGGCACTTTTTCCACTTAATCACATTTTAACAGAAAGACCAAACACCTTTGCCTTTTTGTTCCATCTTAGCAGGTATTGCATTGGGGCAGGAAGTCCCAGGGGTAATTACAGAAATCACAAGGTCGCTGTTTCACGTGCAAATCATGATGCTCCCAGCGAGGGTGACTCAGGTCTTAACTTCTCAGATGGAATCTGTGCTCTCCGCACCCAAAATATCTTCCTATCCGTCCATTCATTGTAGTAAAAGTGGTGTGTGTATCAACACCCTTTTCTCTCTCATGGCCCTTCTGGGTTTTATTTTGTTGTTCTGTTTCTTTTCTGCTTCCAGAGGGTTTCCAGTATGGCCAGTCCTCACCTGTGGCAGTGTTGGGCCTCATTTGCACCCTCCAGGTCATCCCTTAGATCTTTAGCTTTATCTGCTGCCCATGGAAGAGCCCTTCGTCCACCTGAAGGATGTCCCTGGATCCCATCCTCTCATTCTGACTGCCTACCTGCAACACAGGCCAGTGGTAATCCAGGGCCCCAAAGGGACCTACACAGAGGCAGATAGAAGCTACCAGTGAAAAATGTGGCTAGGTTCTGTCTGCACCCCACAGGGAATTGCCCTGTTCCATGTTCTCTACCTTTATCAGAGGGCAGAAATAGCTGGAAGAGAGATGTCAGCTGGAAAAATTTTTTAAAAAGCACAATGTAAGAACAGTGAATTTTAGTTTTATTTAGAGACCTTACTGAGAAAGAATCCTATTACAGTTTAGCAAAAAACCCGTACCCTTGTTGTCTCTTCTAAGTACTTTTCCATCCACTGACCCCTCACTCTGGTCCTTGGCTATAAATCCACAGCTGTGTTTGCTGTGTTTGGAGCTGGGCTCAGTCTTACTGAAGCCCCTCCTACAATAGCACTGAGTGAAGCCTGCCTTTGACTAGTGTCAGTGCTCTTCCTCTTCACAGCAGCCCTCTCACCCTTTCTGCCTTCAGCATCTCCTTGGGTTGGACAGAGGCAGCCTGGGGTTGGGGATGGGGGCAGGTGGCATCTCTTCTAGCCCCAGCTCCCTCCTCTGGGCAGCTGACGTTTTCTGTTCCCAAATCTTCTTCTTCCCCTTGGAGACCAAGCTCCATGTTCCAAATGCCAGCCTGGTGCCCATCCCTACCTGTGTCTATAAATCCTTAAGCAGTCCTCTGCCCTTTCTGGACTATTCTATGAAACTGAGGCTCAAATTTTAAATGTTTATGGCCCCTTATTGAATAAAATTTTGTTTACCTTATTCTTAAATGGTTATTTTGTTCTTCTAATTCTCAGAAAAACAGTCTCAAATAATATTAAGTAACTCAACTTATAGTTGGTCTCCAATTTTTTTTTAATGTGGATCAGTAAGCCTAGATTGAAAAAAAAAAAAAGTTGGAGTCCTAAGAAAGACATATGAAAAATAAAATTGTCATAAGCTACAAAAAGAAAGAAACTGGATTCCTGATATTTGCAAGCATACCAACTCAACCTGTCATTACATTTAAAAATAATATTCTATTTTAAAGTTATCTACAATTCTAATCCCTAAAACATTAGCATATTCATGATGGGGACAAATGTTTCCCCTTCAGAAAATATGACAGTAAACTCTATCTCACTTTAGAGACAGGATGTCAGTGCAGGGCAGAAAACCATCAAAAAGTATTTAAAAGGTGAAAATGAGAAAAGGAGATTAAAAAACTGCACATCTTATGACTATTACCTAATTAGCTGACCAATCTCAGATGGTACAAATCATTAGGAATAATTAACACACTCTATTACAGGTAGAAATATAAAACTTGCCATATAACAGGAAAAAGAATTAAGGAATTCAGACATAATACAAGAAGAAGGGGGAAAGAAGAAACAAAAATAATAAAACACCAGGTCTTAATGTATTACCAGGAGTATTTCATTTAAAAGAGAAATATAAGAATTTTCAAACAGCAAATTGCTAAGTGCATATAAAGAAGGATATTAACATATTACATTAAAACTCTACTCTGTATAATATGGAAAGTACTTATTCTTGAGAAAGAGGCATACTAGACCATGATCATGGTAACTGATCAATTTTACTTTTATGTATGTTAAATGAGATATTAAGAGATGGTTATGCACACAGAGTTAGCAACAATGACCTATGAAATACCCACACAGAGTCTGTAAATTTATATAAAAACTTATATAATACAACAGAATAAAACAGCACTATCTACACTTTAAGACAGTGTTGAGCTGGTGTGAAGCTTAGCTTGTAATTATGGAAAACTCACTGCTCCTTAACACGGCTGAGACTATGCCAGCCTTTCTAGTTGGAGGCCATGAGCAGCTGAGATTCACCTATATAAGCATTTACTAAGCACCAGCGAGAGACTAGCTTGTACAGTAGTTCCAAAGGACTTGAAAGCATAGTTTCCAGAGTTTATAATCTAACAGGTACCAGCATAGGAAGATATCAAAAGTGAAATAACCAAATGGTTTGTGTAAGGTCCTTTGGGAGTAGGACGGATTCTGCAAGACAATCCTGTCTGCAGGACAGGTCAATGGAAAAGCCTGTGGGGACTTCTGTGGGAAACGGTGCAGCATCTGGGCTGCAGGAGGGAATGGATTGTATGCAGTGCGCGTGTGTGTGTGTGTACATACTATTCACCTGTCTTCATGGGGGTTGTGTTACTGGGTGGTGGCAAAGAAGTGAAGGCCCCAAAATAAGACCTGAGCTGATTCCAGATTCAGAGAGGGCAGCAGAATGAGCTAACAGTGAATTGCCTCATGAACTTTCAAAAAAGAGTCATGGGACCCCATTACTAGAAAAAGGTCAAAGTGGAATATTCCATGTACCCAGGCAAGAACCAGGGAAAGGAGTTTAATTGTAAAACTGTAAAACAGAGGGAGAGGGCCAACAGCAAGAATAATCTCGAAAACAAACCAATGATCTCCAGAGCAGCAGTTCCTATTTGGACGAGAATTTGGAGGTCAAAAACAATGCATTAGGATTGGTCTATAGGTCAGTTCAATGAACTATTTCTGAATAGAGTAAGGAAGATGGGTAAAGCCAGGAACTGATGTCTTCCTGGAGGGGAGCAAGAGAGCCCTCAAGAGACTACAGGGAGGTTTAGTAAGTAGAAGCGCCAGGCTGCTACGATATGGACAGAGGCAAGCAGCAGAGACACATAGAAGTCCTTACGGGGCAGGAGGTGGAGTCCTGCCAGCTGAACAGAGCCATTGGCATTGGATGTTATCAAACTTGAAACCAAACACAGAGGTAGGAGCTTCTGGAGAAGCACACAGCAAACAGGAGCTGAGAGGCGATGGAGGTCATCAGAAAACGAATCCTGGAATAAGCATTTACTAAACCCAGGTAAGGAAACCAGCTATTGGTTAGAGGAGGTAGAGTAGTGTCCCAGGCCTCGAGTTGGACCCAGGCCCTGCCATTTCCAACGCTGAGCTCCTGTGAGTAACTTAACCTCTGAGCTTCCATTTACTGGGATAATAATAATTCTGCTCATAGTGTTATTGTGAAGATTAAATGCATCTCTGTTTGCACAATCCCCTCCCGTATTCAATGCTCAATAAATTCAGCTCAGAAAGAAAATCTAGCATAGGAACAGAATTGATGGCCAGTGGGAAAGAGAATGTCCAGGGGATCCAGATAGAAGCCCAGCCCAACTGACTCACATTCACCCTCAAGGGCTGGTACTGGCTTCTGCCACAGCTAGACTATTCCTCTTCTGCAGGATTGAATGAAGAAATTGTAAAACTCAGTTCAAAATGAAAATGCCAAGCCTCTTTCACAAAATTATTAAGAATTTCAAGACAGCAGGAAGACAACTCCAAAAATACAATTAAATAGAGTGAAAGTAAATGAACTAAACTCAACAGTGAAAATTAGAGATTACCAGAGATTAGAAAATTGAATTTTTAAAATCCAACTATATGGTATTTATAAGAGACACAACTGAAATTATAGACACAGAAAGTGTGAAAGTTAAAAGAAAAAAGGGTAAACAGGCAAATGCTATTCAAAAGAAAGCTGGGATGGAGGACCTTCAAGATGGCAGAGGAGTAAGATGTGGAGATCACCTTCCTCCCCATAAATAAATCAAAAATACATCTACATGTGGAACAACTCCTACAGAACACCTACTGAACGTTGGCAGAAGACCTCAGACTTCCCAAAAGTCAAGAAACTCCCCATGTACCTGGGTAGGGCAAAAGAAAAAAAGAAAAAAATAGAGACAAAAGAATAGGGATGGGACCTGCACCAGTGGGAGGGAGCTGTGAAGGAGGAAAGGTTTCCACACACTAGGAAGGCCCTTCACTGGTGGAGACGGGGGGGTAGCGGAGGGGGAAGCTTTGGAGCCATGGAGGAGAGCGCAGCAACAGGAGTGCAGAGGGCAAAGTGGAGAGATTCCCTCACAGAGGATCAGTGCCGACCAGCACTCACCAGGCCGAGAGGCTTGTCTGCTCACCTCCCGGGGCGGGCGGGGCTGGGAGCTGAGGCTCGGGCTTTGGAGGTCGGATCCCAGGGAGAGGGCTGGGGTTGGCTGCGTGAACACAGCCTGAAGGGGTTAGTGCACCACGGCTAGCCGGAAGGGAGTCCGGGGAAAAGTCTGGAACTGCCTAAGAGGCAAGAGACCATTGTTTCCTGGTGTGCGAAGAGAGGGGATTCAGAGCACCGTCTAAACAAGCTCCAGAGATGGGCACAAGCAGCAGCTATCAGTGTGAACACAAGAGACGGGCATGAGACGCTAAGGCTGCTGCTGCCACCACCAAGAAGCCTGTGTGCAAGCACAGGTCACTATCCACACCTCCCCTCCTGGGAGCCTGTGCAGCCCGCCACTGCCAGGGTCCCGTGATCCAGGGACAACTTCCCCGGGAGAACACACGGCACGCCTCAGGCTGTTGCAACGTCACGCTGGCCTCTGCCACCGCAGGCCCCCCGCTGCGTTATGTACCCCATCTCTCCACTAAGTGAGCCAGAGCCCCCTAATCAGCCGCTCCTTTAACTCCCTGTGGTCTGGGCAAAGAAAAGATGCCAGAGGGCAACCTACATGCCGAGGTGGGGCCAGATCCAAAGCTGAACCCCGGGAGCTGTGCAAACAAAGCAGAGAAAGGGAAATCTCTCCCTGCAGCCTCAGGAGCAGTGGATTAAATCTCCACAATCAACTTGATGTACCTGCATCTGTGGAATACCTGAATAGACAATGAATCATCCCAAAATTCAGGCAGTGGATTTTGGGGACGACTGTAGACTTGGGGTTTGCTGTCTCCAACTGACTAGCTTCTGATTTATAAGTTTATCTTAGTTTATTTTTAGCACTTGTTATCATTGGTATATTTGTTTACTGGTTTAGTTACTCTCCTCTTTTTTTTTTAACTTTTTAAATTTTAATCATAATATTTTTTAAATTTTTAATATCTTTATTTATTTTATTTTATTTTTTCTTTCTTTCTTGTTTTTCTTCCTTTTCTTCTGGCCCATGTGGCTGACAGGGTCTTGGTGCTCTGGCCAGGGGTCAGGCATGAGCCTCTGAGGTGGGAGAGCTGAGTTCAGGACATTGGACCACCAGACACCTCCCAGCTCCATATAACGTTATTGTGGAGAGCTCTCCCAGAGATCTCCATATCAACGTTAAGACCCAGATCCGCACAACGACCAGCAAGCTCCAGTGCTGGACATCCCATGCCAAACAACTAGCAAGACAAGAACACAAACCCACCCATTAACAGAGAGGCTGCCTGAAATCATAAGTTCACAGACACCCCAAAACACACCCCTGGAAGTGGTCCTGCCCACCAGAAAGACAATATCCAGCCTCATCCACCACAACAAGGCACCAGTCCACTCCACCAGGAAGCCTACATAACCCACTGAACAAACCTTACCCACAGGGGGCAGACACCAAAAACAACGGGAACTGCAAACTGGCAGCCTGTGAAAAGGAGACCCCCTCATTAAGCAAAATGAGAAGACAGAAAAATGTGCGGCAGATGAAGGAGCAAGGTAAAAACCCATCAGACCAAACGAATGAAGAGGAAAGAGGCAGTCTACCTGGAAAACAATTCAGAGTAATGATAGCAAAGATGATCCAAAATCTTGGAACCAGAATGGAGAAAATACAAGAAGTGTTTAACAAGGACCTAGAAGAACTAAAGGGCAAAAAAACAATGATGAATGACACAGTAAATGAAATTAAAAATTCTCTAGAAGGAATCAATAGCAGAATAACTGAGGCAGAAGAACGGATAAGTGACCTGGAAGATCAAATAGTGGAAATAGCTACCGCAGAACTGAAAAAAGAATGAAAAGAATTGAGGACAGTCTCAGAGACCTCTGGGACAATATTAAACACACCAACATTTGAATTACTGGGGTCCCAGAAGAAGAAGAGGAAAAGAAAGGGACTGAGAAAATATTTGAAGAGATTATAGTTGAAAACTTCCCCAATATGGGAAAGGAAATGATCAAGACCAGGAAGTGCAGAGAGTCCAATGCAAGATAAATCCAAGGAGAAACATGCCAAGACACATATTAATCAAACTATCAAAAATTAAATGCAAAGAAAAATTATTAAAAGCAGCAAAGGAAAAGCAACAAATAACATACAAGGGCATCCCCATAAGGTTAACAGCTGATCTTTCAGCAGAAACTCTGCAAGCCAGAAGGGAGTGGCAGGACTTATTTAAAGTGATGAAAGGGAAAAACCTACAATCAAGATTACTCTACCCAGCAAGGATCTCATTCAGATTCGACAGAGAAATTAAAACTTTTACAGACAAGCAAAAGCTTAAAGAATTCAGCACCACAAAACCATCTTTAAAACAAATGCTAAAGGAACTTCTTTAGGCAGGACACACAAGAGAAGGAAGAGACCTACAATAACAAACCCAAAACAATTAAGAAAATGGTAATAGGAGCATACATATCCATAATTACCTTAAATGTAAATGGATTTATTGCTCCCACCAAAAGACACAGACTGGCTGAATGGATACAAAAACACAACCTGTATATATGCTGTCTACAAGAGACACACTTCAGGCCTAGGGACACATACAGACTGAAAATGAGGGGATGGAAAAAGATATTCCATGCAAATGCAAATGAAAAGAAAGCTGGAGTAGCAATTCTTTTATCAGACAAAATAGACTTTAAAATAAAAACTATTACAAGAGACAAAGAAGAACACTACATAATGATCAAGGGATCAATCCAAGAAGATATAACAATTGTAAATATTTATGCACCCAGCAGAGGAGCACCTCAATATAAAAGGCAAATGTTAACAGCCATGAAAGGGGAAATCGACAATAGCACAGTCATAGTAGGGGACTTTAACACCACACTTGCACCAATGGACAGATCAACAAAAATGAAAATAAATAAGGAAACACAAGATTTAAATGACACATTAAACAACATAGACTTAATGATATTTATAGGACATTCCATCCCAAAATACACTTTCTTCTCAAGGGCTCATGGAACATTCTCCAGGACATCATATCTTGGGTCACAAATCAAGCCTTGGTTAATATAAGAAAATTGAAATCATATCAGGTATCTTTTCTGACAGCAATGCTATGAGACTAGATATCAATTACTGGAAAATAAAACTGTAAAAAATACAAACACATGGAGGCTAGACAATATGCTACTAAATAACCAATAGACCACTGAAGTAATCAAAGAGGAAATCAAAAAATACCTAGAAACAAATGATAATGAAAACACAACAGCCCAAAACCTATGGGATTCAGCAAAAGCAGTTCTAAGAGGGAAGTTTAGAGTAATATCATCCTATCTCAAGAAACAAGAAAAATCTCAAATAAACACCTTACACATAAAGCAATTAGAAAAAGAAGGACAAAAGTACCCCACAGTTAGCAGAAGGAAATAAATCATAAAGATCAGGTCAGAAATAAATTAAAAAGAAATGTAGGAAATGATAACAAAGATCAGTAAAACTTAAAGCTGGTTCTTTGAGAAGATAAGCAAAATTGATAAAACATTAGCCAGACTCATTAAGGAAAAAAGGGAGAAGATGCAAATCAACAGAATTAGAAATGAAAAAGGATAAATAACAACTGACACTGCAGAAATAGAAAGGATCATGAGAGATTACTACAAGCAACTGTATGCCAAAAAACGGACAACGTGGAAGAAATGGACAAATTCTTAGAAAAGCACAACCTTCCAAGTCTGAACCAGGAAGAAATAGAAAATATAAACAGACCTATCACAAGCACTGAAATTGAAACTGTGATTTAAAATGTTCCAACAAACAAAAGCCCAGGACCAGATGGCTTCACAGGCAAATTCTATCAAACATTTAGAGAAGAGCTAACACCTATCCTTCTCAAACGTTTCCAAAATATAGCAGAGGGAGGAACACTCCCAAACTCATTCTATGAGGCCACTGTCACCCTGATACCAAAACCAAGCAAAGATGTCACAAATAAAGAAAACTACAGGCCAATATCACTGATGACCATAGATGCAAAAATCCTTAATAAAATACTAGCAAACAGAATCCATCAGCACATTAAAAGGGTCATGCACCATGATCAAGTGGGATTTATCCCAGGAAGTCAAGGATTCTTCAATATAAGAAAATCAATCAATGTGATACAACATATTAACAAATTGAAGGATAAAAACCATCGGATAATCTCAATAGATGAAGAAAAAAGCTTTTGACAGAATTCAACACCTATTTATGATAAAAACTCTCCAGAAAGTGGGCATAGAGGGAACTTAACTCAACATAATAAAGGCCATATATGAGAAACCCACAGCCAACATCATTCTCAATGGTAAAAAAATGAAACCATTTCCACTAAGATCAAAACAAGGTTGCCCACTCTCACAATTATTATTTAACAAACTTTTGGATGTTTCAGCCACAACAATCAGAGGTGAAAAAGAAATAAAAGTAATCCAAGTCTGAAAAGAAGAAATAAAACTGACACTCTGCAGATGACATGATACTATACACAGAGAATCCTAAAGATGCCCAAGAAAACTACTAGAGCTAATCAATGAATTTGGTAAAGTAGCAGGATACAAAGTTAATGCACAGAAATCTCTTGCATTCCTATACACTAATGATGAAAAATCTGAAAGAGACTTTAAAGAAACACTCCCATTTACCAATGCAACAAAAAGAATAAAATACCTAAGAATAAACCTACCTAAGGAGACAAAAGACCTGTATACAGAAAACTATAAGACACTGATGAAAGAAATTAAAGATGATACAAACAGATGGAGAGATATACCATGTTCTTGGACTGGAAGAATCAACATTGTGAAAATGACTGTACTACCCAAAGCAATCTACAGATTCAATACAATCCCTATCAAACTACCAATGGCATTTTTCACAGAGCTAGAAAAAAAAAATCACAATTTGTATGGAAACACAAAAGACCATAAATAGCCAAAGCAATCTGGAGAAAGAAAAACAGAGGTGGAGGAATCAGACTCCCTGACTTCAGACTCCACTACAAAGCTACAGTAATCAAGACAATGTGGTACTGGCACAAACACAGAAATATAGATCAGTGGAACAGGATAGAAACCCCAGAGATAAACCCACTCACATATGATCACCTTATCTTTGATAAAGGACACAAGAATATACAATGGAGAAAACACAGCCTCTTCAATAAGTGGCACTGGGAAAACTGGACAGCTACATGTAAAAGAATGAAATTAGAACACTCCTTAACACCATACACAAGAATAAACTCCAAACGCATTAAAGACCTAAATGTAAGGCCAGACACTATAAACCTCTTAGAGGAAAACATAGGCAGAACACTGTATGACATAAATCATAGCAAGATGCTTTTTGACCCACGTCTTAGAGAAATGGAAATAAAAACAAAAATATACAAATGGGACCTAATGAAACTTAAAAGCTTTGGTACAGCAAAGGAAACCATAAACAAGACTAAAAGACAACCCTCCGAATAGGAGAAAATATTTGCAAACCAAGCAACTGACAAAGGATTAATCTCCAAAATATACAAGCAGCTTATGCAGCTCAATATAAACAAACAAACAAACAAACAACCCAATCCAAAAATGGGCACCTAAATAGACATTTCTCCAAAGAGGATATACAGATTACCAACAAACACATGAAAGGATGCTTAACATCACTAATCATTAGAGAAATGCAAATCAAAACTACAATGAGGTATCACCTCACACCAATCAGAAAGATCATCATGAAAAAATCTACAAACAATGAATGCTGGAGAGGTATGGAGAAAAGCGAACCCTCTTGCACTCTTTGGTGGGAATGTGAATTGATACAGCCGCAGTGGAGAACAGTACGGAGATTCCTTAAAAAACTACAAATAGAACTACCATATGACCCAGCAATCCCACTACTGGGCATATACCCTGAGAAAACCGTAATTCAAAAAGAGTCATGTACCCCAAATTTCATTGCAGCACTATTTACAATAGCCAGGTCATAGAAGCACCCTAAGTGTCCGTCGACAGATGAGTGGATAAAGAATGGCACATATATACAATGGAATATTACTCAGCCATAAAAGAAGTGAAATTGATTTATTTGTAGTGAGGTGGATGGACATAGAGTCTGTCATAGAGAATGAAGTAAGTCAGAAAGAGAAAAACAAATACCATATGCTAACACATATATATGGAATCTAAAAAAAATTGGTACTGTTGAATGTAGTGGCAGGGCAGGAATAAAGACGCAGACATAGAGAATGGACTTGAGGACATGGGGAGGGGCAAGGCTAAGCTGAGATGAAGTGAGAGAGTGACATTGATATATATACACTATCAAATGTAAAATAGATAGCTAGTGAGAAGCAGCTGCATAACACAGGGAGATCAGCTCTGTGCTTTGTGACCACCTAGAGGGGTGGGATAGGGAGGGTGGGAGAGAGAAGCAAGAGGGAGGGGATATGGGGATATATGTATACATATAGCTGGTTCACTTGTTATACAGCAGAAACTAACACACCATTGTAAAGCAATTATACTACAGTAAAGATGTTAAAAGCAAAAACAATATAAGTGCATGATCTTACAGCTCTGGTGGTCAGAGGTCTCACTGGGATAAAACAAAGATATTGGCAGGGCTGCCTTCCTTCTGGAGCCTAGGGGAGAATCTGTATTTTTGCCTATTCCTGTTTCCAGAAGCCACCTGTATTCCTTGGTCCATGGCCTTCCACCTGTAAAGCCAGCTTCATCGTCTTTAAATCTCTTTGTAACTCTGATTTCTCTTCTGTCTCCTTTTTCTACATATAAGGACCCTGTTGATTATATTGGGTCCACTAGAAAATTCAAGTTACTCTTCCAGTTTCAAGATCAACTGATTAACAGCCTTAATTCCATCTTTACCATAATTTTCCTTTGCCATATAATCTGATATGTTCATAGGTTTTGGGGATTAGGATGTGGACCCTTTGGAGGGAGCATTATTCTGACTACTACAACATTTAAGGATTCTTCTTCTCTTTAAATGTTCCAGCATCCCAAATACACATCTGGTTTAAAAACCTGTATATTTTCTGCTTCTCATGATGCTGTAGTATCTTCTTCGGTTAAGCTGCTACTGAAAGCAATCAGAAAATCTTGAGAACAAACACTCAGATTTGCTTAAGTGCAGCGGAGAACTACTTAGACAGCCAGAAATGACCATACATTGGCCTAGAGGAACTCACTGAGATGAGTCCAGCATCCTGTGATACTTTACTGTTTAAGGAATTTGTTAATTCATAAGTATTGCGAGCCCCAGAAATTTAAGATCTGAGCAAAGAGCAGCAAACAAAAGTCTGGACACCTAAACTAAGGTTTGCTGCTGCTACAAAACTTGGAGTTTGGGGTTACCAAGGCATCCAAGCCTTGAGGTACTAAAGTCATGGAGAAAAGTGAAATGCATTAAGGTGAGCATTCCTTTCTGTTCCCTTCAGACACTTGCCGATCTTTAAGCAGCTTTTGGCAGAGAGACAAAGGAAGGAGGTCAACACTTGGCCTTCAAAAGAGAAGGTGGCCTTATAAACCCTCCAGATTCTTAAGAAGGACCCCAGGACCGGAAAATGAAAGCTCAGTGTCGACCAGCTTAATTCAAGTCTGGATTGAAGTGATCCACTCGTCATCCAAATGCCTTCTAAATAAAGAAATGCACATCTTTATTAGAGGAAAATAACCACAGCAAGAGACTCACATATTTCTACATCTTTTCCATACTCAGTGTCTAGCATTGTGCAAATAATTACCAGGCCTACCATGAGGCAGAAGTAAGTGACTAAAAACCAGGAGACATAAGAGAAAGTGAAAATAGATCCAGGGAAATCCTCGCTTTCTTGGATGACTCCCTCTGGGGAAAGCTAGTGATGGGCTACTCAGCCTCAGGGACAGGTCCAGGGGCAGGGACTGAGTCCCCAGGTTGATAGGCAACAGCTCCTCAGCCCCGTGCCAGCCGTGACTTCTGGTGTCTTCAGGCCCAGCTGGCAGCTGACAGCAACCACAGGAGAGACCATGAGCAAAAACTGCCCAGTGGAGCCCCTCCAAAACTCTCATCCATCGAAACCACGGAGACACAAAGGGTTATTGTTCATCACACTGAGCTCTGAGGAGATTTGTCATGTAGCATTAGATAAGCAATACAACACCCAACAATATGTCCACACACGTCCACCCAAAGACCTGCATGGAATGTTCATAGTAACATTATCGGTAATAGCCCCAAACTGCAGGAAAACTCAACTGGCCATCAACAGTGGAATGGATAAGAAAATTGTGCTACGTTTATACTAAGGAATACTACAAGGCAATGAAAATCAATAAACTACTGCCACATGCAACAATATGGATAAATTTCACAAATACAATATTAAGCAAATACTACATACTAAATTATCCCATTGATATAAACTTCAGAACACGCAAAACTAATTGATGGTGATGGAAGTCAGGATAGCGATAACCTTTTAGGAGGAAGTACGTGGCCATTGAGAAGGGTATCAGGAGTATTTCCAGGAGATTTTAAGATTCTACTTCTTTTTTTTTTTTTTTTTTTTTTTTTTTTTTGCGGTACGCGGGCCTCTCACTGTTGTGGCTTCTCCCGTTGCGGAGCACAAGCTCCGGACGCGCAGGCTCAGCGGCCATAGCTCACGGGCCAAACCGCTCCGCGGCATGTGGGATCTTCCCAGACCGGGGCATGAACCGTGTCCCCTGTATCGGCAGGCGGACTCTCAACCACTGCGCCACCAGGGAAGCCCTAAGATTCTACTTCTTTATCAGATAGTGGTTGAAAGGAATTGCTTATTTTTTGACAATTTATCAAGCTCTTTAATTTCTTTTTAGAAACATCTTATAATATCCCTATACATTTATGACAATGCTATTGAAAATACACATAAGCAAAGAAATCTCAGAATATTTTGAATAAGTAATAACTCTTCTAGAAATGTCTCCGTTTAAAAATAGAGTAGCTTGCCCTGAAGATATAGACCTGCATTTGATCAGAGAGCCTGGGTCATGAAACAGAACGAGTTTTCATTTATTTAGCAGACTCCTCACACCTGCAGCCTTCCCTAAGAAGGAAGCAGACAGCAGATGGTGATGAGGGAGCACCTCCATCAGGCTCTGTGTGATGCCCTGTAGACCTGACAACGCCCCTGGCTACTCAAATCTGCAAACTAAACACCAGCGATGCCCCAAGGCAGTAAATCCCTTCCAAGTCCCGGAATTGCTGATAAGTGCTCAGAGCAGCTGATTCCTGTCACCCTGAGGAGGAGACCTGGCAGCTGCCCGGCAAGCAGAGCCTCGTGGCACAAGGACCTGAGGACCGTGGGGCCTTTTGTGCTGCAGAATCTTCTCATGATTTATGTGAAGGTCGTGGAGGTAAATGGGTGTTTCTGAAAATTTGTCACGAAAAAATGTTTTCCGTCTGGCAACCGAGAGATAACCAGCCAGCTTTCGGCAAATTCAGCTCTGCCTTGGATCAGAACCAGGGTTTGGCCTGGTTTCTGGGCATCTGAAAAGCAAAATCAAATAGCACAGCTTTCACATGGAAAATCATAAAACAACAACTCCAGCACTTGGCTGATTATGAAAACACCAACCTTGAACTTACTTTATCTGCTTTAGGGACAAATTAGTTTGTTTGAGCCCCATTATGTTCCGTTTCCCCAAATTAAATTGCTCTCCGAGTCTCTTTTGCTCTTAAAAGTTATGCAAAAACAGTTCTTTGTCCTGGACGAGGTTCATGTGATTTTATCAGTCAAGAGGGAGATGGTTGAAGATACTCCTGTTGAAAATATGGAGCCTCTGCAAACTGCACCATGAACAGTGCAGTCCATTAGCTAACAGCCATTTGTTCCCGCAAAAAAATTAAAAAAATACAGTAAAAAATGCTAGGGGAAATTGATTTTATCAACTCTAAAAAAATAGTGTTTCTTTTCAGTGGAGCTATGTGAAAACATCAAGAACCAGCAATTAGAACTATGCTTTTTTTTCTGCTGTTGTGGCCAGCATCCATCATTTTTAGAGATCAGGGGAAACTTCTGTTTTGATTTCTTAATTTTAATCTCTTCTCCTGTGAGAAAGGGCAATAGAAATATAATGTGTACCTAACTGATTTGTAGTTCACATCTAAAGGCAGTGACTCTTTCTTTAGGAAGTGCTTATTCTTAAACTCGGAACTGCAGTGAAGAGGGACAGCCTTCTACTACTCATATAACGTAAAAGAGGAAATATTTAAAAGGTTGAATGCCTATTTTTTTCTCTCCATTTCTAACTTTAGTTCACTGTGAAAGAGAATTTCAAAAATAGGGCTTCACAGCCCAACTCAAAAAAAAAAAAATCATCACAATAAAGTTTCTGTTCATTTCACCACATTTTGAATGATTGATATGGGCCAGAAAATGCACTGATCCTGGCAATATAAACACGGATGACACTGCCTAGTTCTTAGGGCAAGCTCTTCAAACACAACTGGACGTTGTGTTTTCTTGTATTATTGAAAAGTAGATAATTTGATCCAAAATGTAGACATTCTATAAGAATTGGGAAGCTTTATTTGATTGAGGGTCTTACACACACACACACACACACACACACACACACACACAAACTACTGTCTTCATCATGTAAATAAAATGGTAATTTAGTTCTGTTTGTTGTTTAAGAGAGAAATAAAATAATTCTTCTTACCTGGTTTTCAAATTGGAAATGGGAAATAGTAATTTCCAGTTCAATGAATATAATATTTTAAAATTTAGTTCAGTTGCATAGAATATAAGACAGAGAAGAAGAATCCAGGAAGGAGGAATGTGTTGATGAGGAAAAAACACATGGACTAGGCAGATAGAGGGTAAGGCTGCAAACGTAGCACAGGTGACAGTCCCACTGTCTGCTCATGCTCTGAGGCTTAGCTGATGCAGTGCGTGTGGTCCCCCAGACGTTGGTAGACATGAGGGTACAGTGAAGGAACAGCACGCTCTCTTGGGGCATTTTAGAATTAAAGGTACACACTCTTACCATTATGGTGTCTACATATACATAAAGTCAACCTTACACACACACCCTCTTAAATTAGTTTAGAAACAAATAACATCATAAATGAAACACACCCACAGCAAATCTGAGTTTGTGAATCCTTGTTTCATGTAATATCATATATTCACACACCAACACCCAGCAACCGGAAAGCTGAGATTTGATGGAATCGGGACCAGTCCCAGAAACCCATAGGAGGGGATCCAGTGAAATAACCCTTCCCACACCCTGTGTGCCCAGCTTTCAGTTCCCAACAGGCCTCTGAGTAAGAGCCAGGGTCTCAGATCACAAGGACGAGCCAGACAAGCCTCCACAGCACCAGCCGGATCATGTTGGCAAACCACTTGAGGGCCCTGAGTGTTCCCTTTCAAAAATTGTCCTTGCTTCCTGAAGAGCAAATAGCAGTCTTCTGTTATGGCTTCCAAAGTGAGGCTAGATCTCTGCTAAATGGACTTTCTAGAGCACCTCCCCCCACACACAGGCAGGCACACACACATGTGAATATACACAGGCACACACACACACGTGCACATACACAGGCAGGCACGCACAGATGTGTATATACACAGGAACACACACATGTGCACATACACAGGTGCACACACACATAGGCACACAGAGTTTTATCTCAATTCTAAAAATCAGAGCATATCCAGGTAACTGATGACAGGAAGGTAACTTGTTTGTATAACATATGATCCACACAGCTTTCCTTTCTGTGCCCTTGTATAGCGCTTTCAGAGCAGTGGCATTGAATGGGAAAGATTTACTTATCAAAACAAGGTTGGTACGTTCTTCCCTATGCTAATATGTGCATATGAATGTACCAAAGCTCTGTCTTTGTCTGTAGTTCTAAAATGCCATGTGCTCTACATGGTCCTATAAGCATCACTCACTCTAAATGTCCTAGAAAAATAGAGTAGAAACTTTATTCTATTCCTCCTCGAGGACACTGATCTCCATCTGGGAGAGGAGCTACCAGCATCCCTGATGCCACATCAAAGCCGGTCCTGGTTTCTCTAAGAAGTCTCTGCAGTTTGGAGCTGGGCAGTTGCATCAGAAATGTGCTACCCTGACATCCAATGCAAAAGGATGTGAAAGGAAGCCTACATCTTTGTTCCTTTATGAGCATTTTCCTTCCTACTGTTTTATTAAAGTCCATTCAAGGAGGCTGAGGTCAGGTATTTAATAAGATGAGAGCATCAAGGATCAATTTCTTTGCATCTTGGTAAACTAATTCAGGATCCTTTACCTTGAGAGTGGGTGCCTGGGATCCAAGGAAGGAAGTGTTTCCAGGCAGAGGGAGCAACCTCTTGCTACTGGGGGTAATGAGGTGAAGTCAACACGGACTGGTAGACCTAAGGTGAGGCAAGCATGGATGGGAAGGTTTAGATCATCAGAGACCCTGACAATGGCCACTCTGTTGGTGTGCTGGGAAGCCTTGGTGAGATGGACAGACAGCTTGTCCTAACCACAACTGCTCCACAAAGTGCGGAAACACATGGACCTAACTGCACATAGATTCATGAAGAAAAAGTAAATAAAACAACATCTGCACAATGATTTAGGAGAATATTAAACTACCTTCTGAGCATCCTCCCTGCTTCCCCTTTGCCCCTTCCATTCACACTCCACACAGCACCAGAATGGTGCTTCTGAAAAGCCCATTAGATCATGCTACTTGTGCTCAAAACCCCACATGGCATTGTCCTCAGAACAAAAGCTAGCCCCTTACCTCTCTGAGCTCTGCTATCACCTGCCCACCCCTCACTAATGTGGCCTCAGCTCTCCCAGATGTTCTGAGTATCACCCCTGGCTAAATGATGTGGATTTATGTTACCAAACTCAGGTCTGGTTGCTCACTGCTTGAAGGTCAATACTTGAGAAGCAAGTGTTGGTAGAAAGGAAAGTTTGCTTTATTCCAGAGGCTGACAACCAGGGGAGAAGGCTGACTCATGTCCACAGGCCAGCTGCCTGCTGCCAATTATTTGGCAAGAGCTATGAAAGGGGAGTTTCAGGGGTTTATGGGAGGAGGGAGAGGGCTACAGGAAGAAACAGCACAGTCAGCTCTGACGGTCATCTTGAAATTGGTCATGAAGTGGTCTGTTCAGTGTAATTTTGATTGTTTTAAGTACAGTTAGTCTTCAGTTCCAGGGTCAGTTTGTTCTTATTTCCTTGAGGCCAGTTCTCAGAATTGTGGCAGCTTATGTCATGGCTACAGTCTGGTCATCATGTATTAATAGTTAACTTCTTCCACCTGATGGGTGTTTCAGTATCTACCAGACAGCTCACAGGATATGGCTCAGAATATGATCTATAGTCCTTGAGGAGGAACTAAAGGTTCCTGACTTTGTTTAATGACTAAACTATTATTATTTTGTCCTGTTTGACTACTTTCCTTTGCTTCTGCATTTTCTCACTTCTCTGATTAAATTTATTCTTTGGCTCAAGTTTTTCTACAGACAAGAGGCAGGTAGAGGACATGGGGGACCCCAGGTCTGTCCTGGGAAGACCCCATAGGGTCTGGCTCTGTTTCATATATAGGAGACAGTAAAAGTGCTCCTATAAATATATAAGAAAAAAAGACTGACAGCTCAGTGGGAAAATGGGCAATGAGATGGGCGAGCGATGCACAGAAGAGGAAATACAGTCAGAAATCTCAACATCACCAGCATGCAGGAAAATGAAAGCTAAAGCAATAATACCTTCATATTTTCCACCCAGCAGACTAGCAAAACATAGCAAGCACTGTAGCTTTCAGTCTGGAGGAGGATTCAGGGAACAAGGTGAGCAGCCATTGCTGGTCAAGATGAGGACTGCTACAGCTTTTTGAAATGTATCTCTGATAATCTGATAGACACACACCCTTTGCCCCAGCAACCCCATCTTTTTTTGTTTTGTTTTGTTTTGTGGTACTTGGGCCTCTCACTGTTGTGGCCTCTCTCGTTGTGGAGCACAGGCTCCGGACGCGCAGGCTCAGTGGCCATGGATCACGGGCCCAGCCGCTCCGCGGCATGTGGGATCTTTCCAGACCAGGGCATGAGCCTGTGTCCCTTGCATCGGCAGGCAGACTCTCAACCACTGCGCCACCAGGGAAGCCCAACCCCATCATTTTAAAGAATATACCCCATTACAATGAAAGAACCAGAATATCAAAGTAATTGCATAAGAATATTTTTGAAACAAGAATGTTTTGGGGACTTCCCTGGTGGCCCAGTGTTTAAGAATCTGCCTGCCAATGCAGGGGACACGGGTTCTAGCCCTGATCCAGGAAGATCCCACATGTCATGGAGCAACTGAGCCCGTGTGCCACAACTACTGAGCCCAGGTGCCACGACTACTGAATCCCACGTGCCTAGAGCCCATGCTCCACAACAAGAGAAGCAATGAGAAGTCTGCGCTCTGCAACGAAGAGTAGTCCTTGCTCGCCACAACTAGAGAAAGCCCACATGCAGCAACGAAGACCCAACACAGCCAAAAAATAATTTAAAAAAAAGTATTTTGAATATTTTTGAATATCAAAACAACCTGGAAAATAGTCTAAAAATCCATTTATAGCTAAGATTTAGTTACCTTCCTACTATGAGATGTTATGCTGCTGCTCGCTTCAGTTGAGGTCAAGTTTCCCCTATTCTTGAGGACATTAAATACACACTCTTCAAAAATGTTTCTGCTTTCTGCATTGGCTCTGTTTTCTTGCCATTTCTTTCTTCCACCCCATCCAGTATGTGGCTTTCACTGGCTCTCCTGTTTCCACGCAGCACCCCTGTGCTGGGCTGTGCCTGCAGCCCTTAAGGACAGAATCCCACATGCTGAGGAGGAGGAGGGTGCAGCTTCCAGATGTGGGCTGGGTTGGGCAGTTGGTGGCCACACTGTTTCACCGTCACACTCAGTGGATGTCCATTTTCCTCCCCTGCCCTCGGTCCATGTTAGCGGCATCCCAGCTACAGCTCCCCAGTTCCGGAGTCACCATGAGGTCTAAGGCACAGAGCGACTTGCTGGGGACCCCCAATGCCAACTTAGGTTTCACAGCTGTTTTTGCTAAAACAGTGTTATTTATTCACCTGCTTTCCAGCTTCCAAAATAATGACTCTCACCTCTTCATACATCTTAACCCGTTTACTATGATTTAAGAGGATATTGGGAGGGAGCAAGGTAATCACGTGTGTTCTGCATCTTTTACTGAAGGCCCTGTATTAGTCGGCTCGAGCTGTTGTAACAAAGTGCCGCAGATGGGGCGGCTTAAACAACAGACATTTAGTTTTTCATGGTTCTGGAGGCTGGAAGTCCGAGATCAAGGTGTGGGCAGGGTTGGTTTCTCCTCAGCCCTCTCTGCTTGCCTTGTGGATGTCTGTCTTCTTGCTGTGTTCCCACGTGGTTTATTCCTCTGTGCTGTGCATCCCTGGTCTCTTCCTCTTCTTATAAAGTTATACTGGGTTAGGGCCCATACCAACAGCTTCATTTAACTGAGTCACATCTTTAAATGACCTATCTGAAAATATAGTTGCAGTCTAAGGTACTGGGGCAGTGACTTCAACATATTAATTTGGAGGAGGGATCATGACTCTGCCAATAGTCTTGAACATGTTTCTCCAAATATAATTTTTCACAGTAAAGCAGCCCCTCGATCAACATTTTCTAAATGGCATGTTGTAGCACATAAATGGATTATGATGATTTTTTTTTTTTTTAAAGAAGATGTTGGGGGTAGGAGTTTAGTAATTTATTTATTTATTTTTGCTGTGTTGGGTCTTCGTTTCTGCGCGAGGGCTTTCTCTAGTTGCAGCGAGCGGGGGCCACTCTTCATCGCAGTGCGCGGGCCTCTCACTATTGCGGCCTCTCTTGTTACAGAGCACAGGCTCCAGACGCGCAGGCTCAGTAGTTGTGGCTCACGGGCCCAGTTGCTCCGCGGCATGTGGGATCCTCCCAGACCAGGGCTCGAACCCGTGTCCCCTGCATTAGCAGGCAGACTCCCAACCACCGCACCACCAGGGAAGCCCAGATTATGAAGATTTTTAATCACAGTCTCCATTTCAGTGCTTGTGATTGGTCTGTTTATATTTTCTATTTCTTCCTGGTTCAGTCTCAGAAGGTTGTGCTTTTCTAAGAATTTGTCCATTTCTTCCAGGTTGTCCATTTTATTGGCATAGAGTTGCTTGCAGTAATCTCTCATGATCCTTTGTATTTCTGCAGTGTCATTTGTTACTTCTCCTTTTTCATTTCTAATTCTATTGATTTGAGTCTTCTACCTTTTTTTCTTGATGAGTCTGGCTAATGAAATGAAGCTAGTGGGTCACAATCCAGCTTGGAAAATAAAATTGAAATAGAACAGAAACATGTCAGATTGAGGAGGAAATAGTAAAAGTTAGAGTCAGGATTTTTTTAAGTTGCATACAACTTTGGTTTCAATGTTGAGTGTGGTGAGTGGCATGGATTGAAAGGTATCATAAGTTCTTCATGTGGGACTCATGGCCAATGAACGTTTAAAAGCTGCCATCCTACATAATCCACATTTCCTGCTTTACAAATAAGAGGGAGTTCTTTCTACCGAGAGAAACGGTCTAGTTAGTGCCTCCACTGATTTGTTTCTTCTTGAAAAAAAAGTATGTTTTTTTTTTCTTCTAAAAATAATGAGAGTAAAAATGCAATTAGACATTTTAGATTAAATGATAGGAAATATTTCTGAAGATGGAAGTAAAAATAGAGTTTAGAGGCAGGGTAAAAACATATAGAGATGTTAGAGAAGTGGTTAAGGTGAAACATTTCCCCCCCCAAACTCCTCCACTCCCTATAAATAATATTTAGTTCAGTTTGACAAATACTAATTGGAGCTTTCAGCTTGACAGCTCGCATTAGGTACTTATTCTGTGTTGTGTGTTTTGCATGTCCTTATGCACGAGTTCAGCGTATCAGCCATGAGGTAGCAAGTATTTTGAGCTCCGGTTTAAAAACAAGAAATGGCATTTAGAAAATCACATGGCATGCTGCCGAGGACAGAGTTGCCTGAAGCCAGGATTCACAGCCCTGCTCCAGACTGCTTGCTCTTCTGACTCACACCCAGGACAGCTACAGAGCTGTGCAGCCCAGGCATAATGAAAATGCAGGTCGCTTCTTCATAATATTAGGTTCAAGAAGGCCACAGCAGAGTACAAAGCAAGCACAGGGCCCTTCAGAACACGGCCCCGTGTGGCCGCTGGGTCCCCTGCCCGTGGAGCTGGCTGTGCTCCCACCAGGAGTTTCTTTCTCCCGCGGAGAAAGAGGATGACCTGCTTTTCCTCCAAAGTGCTCTGAAAGCGGAGTTACTTCTCCTGTGTCCTGTCTGCTGGGTTGTTCCTGGCTCTGAGTCATTGTTGTCTCCAGACAGGGATGCTGAAAACTCAGCCTCTGTACACCGGTGCTGAATCTAATCTCAGAGAGAGCTTGGAGTGAAGTAGAAAAAAACAGCTTTATTGCTTTGCCAGGCAAAGGGGAACACGGTGGGCTCCTGCCTTTGAAAACTGTGCATCTCAACCTGGGAGGATTTGATGAGGGGTTTTATAGCAATAGTTCAAGGGCGGGGTTGCTGACAAGATTCGGGTGTGAAGGGCGTGTATTCTTCTAATCGGGTGAGCTTCTCTGGTCCCTTTAATCGTGGTTGCTTGTTTGATCCTCCCTTGATTAGCAACCTCTGCCCTTTGGAAATCGGGGAAGGTCACAGAGGCTGGGGTCTTGTCCTACAAGAAACAGAGGACAGAAGGGTTTCTGTGCCCAGGAGCCTCACAGGATCCTCCTCAGTTTCAAGAGAGGCAGAGGACGTGCAGCCTGGGGCCAATGTCACCCTGTCTGCTGTCCCACCAGGCTCAGGCATTGACCCCCACTTGCTTAGGGGCTGGTGCTGCAGCTCACGTGCTTGTCTGTGAGGTGAAACTCAGGGTGAAACGCCTCTCAAGTGCTTTTGTTCTTTGGTAAAAGAGAAAAACAAAACTTGTTCTGATGACTTTTGGAAAACAGTTTCAGTTTGGGTTTAAGTGGGTTACTTTGCTGTTGCTCTTTTGACTTCTGGAAAGCCCTCTTGGCGTGGAGAGGAAAGGCAGAGATAAAACCAGGTGAGGTCTGTGGAGTTTTTTAGCGTAAGCACTTGCTGTTGGACTGCATTGTGTTTTTACGTCACTCTTTGTATTGAGTGAGATTTAATGGAATAGGTGTATTCCAGCAAGGTGAGCTTTATTCTTATTTCTGTTTCTTTCATTTTGTTCCTGATTGGACTAACTCCGAAAGCTTCTGTTCTTACCACATGCCCTGGGGGTTCTGAATCATGCTGAGTACGTACGTACAGCAGGCAAAGAAAATGGAATTCATTTTCAAAGTGTTTTAGGTTGTCAAGGCACCAGACAATATGTTTCTTACTGAGCCAGGACTCCAAGGTTCTTGTCACAGATGGGGAGAGAAGACTGTTGACAAAAACTCCCTTTCTCAGGCGTCTAATGGAGGTGGTCGTGAAGAAGTCTTAGAACTGCCATGGTTGGGAGGAGGAAGGGAGGGACAGACAGGACAACTGTAAGTGGGTTTTACTCATTTCAAAGCAGATGATGTCTCAGTTTTGTTTTTTATCTGGTTGAACTCACATATTCTATTTAAATTGAAAGTGAAGGACACAATAATTTGGATCAGAATTTCCATGTCAACATTCCAAAAAATAGAGCTTCTGAAACCTTTTTAAGGCTTACGTATATTTGAAAAATGTTTAAAAAGATGAAAAGAGTAAGAAAATTCAAGAGAAAATGATAACAAACATGTATATATGTTACCAAGAAAAAATGGACGGAAGGAAAATCTGGCTAAGGATCTTGTGTTACTGAGAAATGAAGTCGAATTTGCCATGTTTATTTTCAAGAAATTGAATAAGAATTCTTTTCTGCGATTCTGCCTGTTGCATTTTCACACGAACATTTTCGTCTGCCTGTTGGGTTTTCATTTGAATATACAATAGGAGACCAAATTAGATAACCGTTGGAAGTGATAACTTTTTAAAGTACTCGAATCAAAGACATCAGATGGTCTTGAATACCTACCACATGATCCCACGGTGAGTTTGATTCGATATTTCCAATTAACTTGTGCATGGGATTGGGTGTTACTAAAGTGAGAAGAGGAAAGAGAAGTGTGAAGTAGCAAGTACAAATATAGACACTATATTTCAGAAGACTCTTGCTTGGTTTTATAACCTGTATAACAAATTTTTTCTGATTTTTATTATGTAAGTTTAACTTTTTGTAACTTGTTATGTAATTATTGTCAAAGCTTTCTTCTTTTAAATTTTTATTTATTTATTTGTTTGTTTGTTTATTTATGTATTTTTGGCTGCATTGGGTCTTCGTTGCTGCGCAGGGGCTTTCTCTAGTTGTGGCGAGCGGGGGCTACTCTTCGTCGTGGTGCGCAGGCTTCTCATTGCGGTGGCTTCTCTTGTTGCAGAGCAGGCGCTGTAGGTGCGTGGGCTTCAGCAGCTGTGGCATGTGGGCTTGGTAGTTGTGGCACATGGTCTCAGCAGTTGTGGCACATGGGCTTAGTTGCTCTGTGGCATGTGAGATCTTCCCAGACCAGGGCTCAAACTTGTGTTCCCTGCACTGGCAGACAGATTCTTAACCACCTTCTTAGCCACCAGGTAAGTTCCTGTCAAAGCTTTCTTAAGGAAAAAACTCATCCCATGATCAAAGCACATGCAAGTCAATGTCACAGATAATGGGGGTGAGGGACATGCCAGAGGGAAGATCCCTGTTAATCCTGACTAGTGTCTCTCCTGAGCCCCCTGACTTTGCTTTGTGGGGTCCTTCCCTACTGAAGTCTCCTGATTCTTTTTCTAACAGGTCTCAGGATATTCCTGGTTTTACTTTTAACCCCTAATTCCCATCACCTTCCCTGGTGGTCAGATGAAATGGGTTAGTTGTTAGCTTCCTTTTAGGTTAGAAGATACGTCCTTGACTTGTCTAGGTCATATAAACACACAAAGTCCAGGCATATAAGCCATCTAGGATTTGATTCTTGCTCTCTCCACTTAACTGTATTTGCATTTTATTTTAGAATGCAAGCAATTCATCATTTCCTTGACGCTCTGGGGTCATTGGTTTTGCCTTTAGCCAACCATACTTGGGTATGAAAAATGCACTGAGGACCTTACAAGGCAAAGTACCAACCAAAAGCTTTTCCTTCATAGTGTAAATGGCTCTTTTTATTGTGATATCCATAATGATTTTTTTTAAATAAATAAGTGGTTGGCAACTGGGAGATGAGGAGTTGTGATCCCTCCAAGTCCTCCAGATGAATGAGCAGAGTGGGCAGAATGGGCAGCTGTAGCCAGTCATCAAATATCATTGAAGGCCTTCCCTCTATGCTCTGTGCCCATGAGCCCGAATTTGGCTCCAAAGAAAGACTGAAGCCCTGCCAGTCTATAGTTTTCTGCCCCAAACCATAAAGAGACCATTGGTAGGGAGGTTAGGAAAACATTGAGGATGGACTCAGAGTAGTTTTTTGTTAGTGATGGATCTGAAGGAGAAAGAGACTTTCTGGGTTCTGTGCCACTATCCCTAAGGACAGGTGTATCAGCAAGAATTAGAGTGCTTCGTCTTTGCTGTTATCCTGGAAATAAATGTTTCTTGGGAGTAGGAAAGAGTGGTATAAAAGATGAGCTTGTGACCCAAGAATGTACAAGGACAGGTGTGTGAATTTTGACATCACTGGACCACACGAAGGTTGCTTTCATTGGAAGGTGTGGCAGGATGAATAATGCCCCCAAATGTCCACACCCTAATCCCTGGAATCCATGGACATGTTTTATCCTGGAAGAACTTTGTAGATAGAATTAAGGTTACAGATCTTAAAATAAGGAGATTACTCTGGGTGATCTCCCAGGAGATGAACCGGGTGGGCTCAGTGTAATTATGTGGACCTTAAAAGTAGAAGAGGGAGGCAGAAGCATTGTTGGAGAGATGTACCAGTGAAAGATGAAGCAAGAAGGTCCTGAAGCATGAGAGGGACCCAGCTGGTCATTGGTGGCATGAAGATGCAGGCATGGGGCTATGAGCCAAGACAGGCAGATGGTCCCTAGAATCTGGAAACAACCTTCAACTGGCAGCCAAGGAGGAAACGGAGCCTCCATCCTATTACAAGAAATTGAATTCTGCCAACCACCTGGATTAGCAGGAAACAGGTTCTTCCTTTCAGCCTCTAGGAAGGACCACATCCTGCCAACACTTTGATTTTAGCCGGGTGGACGAGACCTATGTCAGATGTCTGCCCTCCAGAATTATAAAACAATAAAACTGTTGTCTTAAGTCAGTAACATTGTGGTTGATTTGTTACACAGCTCAGTGGTCCATAGCACTGCATACAGATAGTACAGATAAATAAAGGAAAGGACTTTGTCTCTCATGCACAATTTTCCAATCTATGGTGGTTCTAAAAAAATGAATTCATGGGCTTTATCACAGCTATTTGCTAACACAAATATGAAGTAGCTGAAAATTGAGCCTTTGCATGGACATATATACACTACCAAATATAAAATAAATAGCTAGTGGGAAGCAGCCGCATAGCACAGGGAGATCAGCTTGGTGCTTTGTGACCACCTAGACAGATGGGATAGGGAGGGTGGGAGGGAGGGAGACCCAAGATGGAACAGATATGCAGACATATGTATATGTATAACTGATTCACTTTGTTATAAAGCAGAAACTAACACACCATTGTAAAGCAATTATACTCCAATAAAGATGTTAAAAAAAAAAAAAGAAAGAAAATTGAGCCTTTGGGTAAACAGGTGTTGCCACAGCTAACTAGCCATCCAATGAGAAATAGCATCCACTTGGGCCAGGAAATAATAGCTTGTCTGTTTTTCTTGTCATCTTTTATTATTTCCCTATTTAACTTTACTTTTTTTTCAATAAACATGTTGTTTGAGAAAAATAACATGACAAGTGCTAGTGGCCTGTCCTGTATTCTGCAGCAATAGTTGGAGATCTGAAAACATTTCATTTTTCTCTCTCTTCCTCAGTGACAGTTTCCTAAATTGCTACAAATTTTCAGACCTAGTGGGTCTCCCAGGCCTTAGTGAGTGTCTGCCATGAGCTTCTGATTTCCTGGGTAATCCTCTCATCAGTGCATATGTTTCTACTCTCTTTATTGTCAGGCATATGGCAAGGTAACTTACTCCATAGAGGTCTCGTCTAGTTTTCTGGCCACAGAAAGCAATTGTTCTCAGAGATAACCATGGAAAGCTCCAGAAAGTTCCATAAGGAGGTACATCAGGAGAGATTTTGATCCCGTAGGACCAGACCTAGATGGTATGCGTTGTTCATACCCTGCCTGCACTCTTGGGGCCCCTCCTTCTTTGGGGCACCTCTGCCCTTAATTTCTGACATTCAGCTCCCCCTTGCTTCCTGAGGGTTTCTTCTTGGGCCCCTGGCACATTTCAACCTGAATCCCAGCCACCAGGTCATTATGAAAGTAGATAGTATTTAAAAACTATTGGTTTTAAATCCTAGTAAGCACAAATTGTCTCATTGAGGGACAGTGTTGCTGTGACAGCAATAGACTCAAGGAACACTTGGCCTTGTCGTGATGATACCAACTTGTATTTCACTGGATTTTCTCCAGATGATGAGCAGTCTCCAGTTCCATGCAAAGTTTCCTTCCCAAGCGTTTTGGGCATCCTCTTAACACACCTTATACATTTCATGAATTTCTTTGCTTTTGGAGACATTTGTTTCCACCAGGACCTCGCTGTAGTCTCCAATCAGAGGCTGCAGTATTTTGATATTAGTTTTACAGGTATTTATTTGATTTCATTCCTTGCCTTGGTTTTCACTGAGTATGGTTCCTCTAAGGAGTTTATCACCGCTGCTTTGGACATCAATTTTATAGATCCAATTTTATAAGCTTTTTTTTTAATAGGAAGACTTTATTTATTGAAAGCCATTTTATATTTGTATAGCAATTGATCAGAAAGTGAACACAGTTCCCTCATATCACCTCCTCCTCAGCACACAATTTTCCCTATTATTACATTTTGTAGTAGTGTGGTACATTTGTTAAAATTGATGAACCTACACTGACACACTATCAATTAATTAAAGTCCATAGACTACATTAGAATCCTCTCTGCTCTGTACATTGTATGGGTTTTGACAAATGTATAACGTCATGTGTCCATGATTACAGTATCATATAGAACAGTTTCATTGCCCTAAAATTCCCCTGTGTTCCACTTATTCACCTTCCCTCCCCAAATCCTAGCAATCTCTGATGTACCATCAAGATGGCATATTGGCCAGTACAGGATGCATTTGAGTTATGAGGTAAGGCTAAATGTTATCACATGATGTTCACCACTGTAAATTTATCCCCTTTGTTTATTCAGAGATATAACAAAATAAACAAAAGGGATATGTGTGCCCTCAGAGCCACAATACTCACAAATCATGACTTGTAAAAGCAAGGGCCAGTCAATAGAAGTGGCTCAGACTGTCTCTAAAACATGCTTGCACCCTGAGTTAGTCATCACATGTAAGCTTCCCAGTGTGACTCATGTAATTCTTGTGGGTCTTAGGCTATGAGAAATCAGGCACTAAGAAATCCACACCTACAACTCTCAATGCTCCATTTTCAAGACCTCAAGAATGGCTGATATCAATTATCATCCAATAAAGATTGTATTTTTCTGAGATAGAAGCAGTGCCTGGTTTTGCTGGCATAGCCACCCATCATTTCCAAGACAGACACCAAAATTATACTTGACATGCACAGGTTGACTGCTACAATCTACCTGTATAATTCTCTCATCACCCATAGCTTTATTTTCTTGGGGGTGTAGTTATGTCACATGCTAGTCTATCTTCAGGAAAGTTTCCCTCAGTGAGAGGAGAAAGGGACTGTTTGTATTTGGATGAATCTACTTAAAAAGAGAAAGAAACTAACTTCACTTCAGAACATGTAAGATGGTTGCTAAGACTTGCATTTCCTTGGAAGGGCTGTCACTTGGTTGTAGACACTCAGCTCTCAAAGTCCAACTAACTCATAGAACATCGTCATGAGGTGTGAGGCAGACTGAGGGCTGCCCTTTCAGCCTGGATCCTGGAGACCGGACCTTGGTATCTAGTTCTTGGGGGAGGTGGGGGCTAAGAGGAGATTACTCCCACTTGGCTTACTGAAAGTCTGAAGCCATTTAACTGCACTGGGGCCTCTCTTTCTCCAGGAATAGTTTTATTTTATTTAGATATTCAGAGTCTAATATAGAGGGCTGAAAATCACCTTTCACAATACCCTCTTTCTAGCTGGTTCTCTGGAAATCAAAGTAATTAATCTACTTTGCAAAGTCAAACCCCATCTCTTTTCTTCTGAAGACCATCTTTTCACTGCCCAGGTGTCATAACACATTACGTGGTTTTCTGTCAGACTTGGGCTCATCACAGTCCAATATTTTTGTTTTACCTGTTTTTTTATCCCATCAAAATTATTCTTGCTCATTTCTACACTTCCCTGGTGGATAATAGTCTGTCTCAGAAGGAATTGGCCTCAGTACTAGGACTTGCAAGGTGCACTGCAGGTACAAACAGCAAGAGAACCCTTAGTATTTCACACACAGGAGGGGTGGATTTCCCTTGAAGAAGTAAATCCATTAAGGGCCAGTTGGGAGAACAAAAATCATGTGAGGTATTTCAAACAGCGGGGGACATAATCATTTTTACACAGACGTTGAAAGTCTAACAAGACAAAAAGGGGTAATCAGACTGTAAATCTTGAAAGCACCGTATCCCTCCAGGGTTTATTAGTGACCCATTTATTAATTAAGTGAAGGAAACAGCTAAGTTCCTCTAGTTTGGGGAAACACAGGAAGAGTTGGGTTATTGACTTGAAGCTCAGAGGAGGGACCTCAGAGGCTGATGCTCAAACCTCAGAATGGGACGACTAAGAGTCAGTGGTGCTTAGATCTGAGAGGGAGTCTCCCTACAGCTAGACACTGGAACACTAAGAATGTGCCGTGAAGCTGGTGCTGGAAGTTAGCGCCCAGGGCAGGGAGAACCTTGAGCCATAGCTGCCCTCTGCTGGGGTGGTGGTGGGAGATGCTTGGGATGCTGGAACCAGGAGGGAAGTACCTTTTCCTCTCCTCTTGCCTTCCAGTTCTCTTCCAGCATCGCCACACACAGAACCTAGGAGGAAACTGGTGAGAAAGCATGAAGAGTGGCTTCAGAATTGCAGCCTCAAGCATCACATAGTCTTGGAGCTGAGGAAGAATAGATACATGACCTGCACAGTCCACTCCTTGGACTTCCTGACATCTGTACATCCCCTTCTGCCTGTTTTCAAGTCCTTCTCATTTTAGCCTCTACAGTCTTCTTGGCATAGAAAATGTAACTCTGCCTCATAAAATAAAGATACTCTCACTCATATACACAAATTGTATATACACAAATTGGTTCATATACACAAATTGTAATAAGCTGGAAAGGAAATGTGTGTAGCTGCTACAGTCCTCACTCTGTAATTGTAACAATTGATATTTATCATTACTATCATTGTCTATCCATCCCATGTGCCCTAATTCCCAGGTAGTATTATAGCTGACCAGAATTGTCTTCTTGGGTGAGATAGAATGACCCAAACCTTTATTTCTTAAGCGTCTAAAACTTCAGTGATTCTGCTTTTATTAGGATACTGTAGTTTTCCACTTACATTTATCACCATGAGAGTACTAAAATGAACACTGAGGATTCCCTGTTTTTTGTTTTTTGTTTTTTTTTCCCCTGGGTTTTAAAAATAGTTTCCCCTGCCCTTACTGTGTAGCAACTCCCCCCAAATCCTCCTGGTAATTAGAAACATTTACTCCAGCAAATACAAAGCCTTGGGCATCAAAATGGCCTTAGTCTCAACTTTGCTTCAGTGGAGCCCTTGCTGTTTGGCCTGGTAGTATTATTCCTCTCTTGGAAACTGTGATGGTTAATTTTATGTGTCATCTGGACTGGGACAATCGTGTGCCAGACATTTGGCCAAACAACATTTTGTGTATGTGTGGCTGTTTCTGGATGAGATTAACATTTGAATTGATAGACTGAGTAGTGCAAGTTGCCCTCTCTGACTTAGACAGACCTCATCAAATGAAAACCTGAATAGAAAGAAAAGGCTGATATTCCCATGAGGAAGGTGCACTTCCTCCTGCCTGGCTACCTTGAGCTGGGACACTGGTCTTTTCCCAGCCTTTGAACTCAGACTGTAACACTGGCTCTTCTTAGGTCCTGAGTTCACTGCTTTCAGACTAGAGCCGCACCATCGTCCCTCCTGGGGCTCTCGCTTAATGACTGCATGTCTTGGTACTTCTCAGCCTCCATAGTCTGTAAGCCAATTCCTTATAATAAATATCTAGATCTAGATCTAGACCCTGTTGATCTGTTTCTCTGGAAAATCCTAATACAAGAACTAATGCCCAGGATAGGAATTAGGGCAGCCAAGTGAAGCATTTGCCTCAAGCACCAGAAAAGCTATAATCAAGATAAATAATATTTTAATGCAATATTTTAAAAATCTATATTGATGCCAAATATACAAGATGAACAAAAATGCCAAAAAATTGAAATGAAGACAGGATCCAACATAAGCCAAACTATATCAGAACCCGCAAGAAAAGGAAAAATGTGCACCCTTATATACATATTTTTATGTATTTTATTTTAATGGATAATTTTTCTACAACATTAAATAGTTGAAAAATTATTGAAAGGTTGGAAGTAGGTGTATTGGAACTTGAAACATGTTTAAATATTTATATCAAAATTGGAACTTATTATAATGTTACTTTTCTGGCTTTAATGAAAAACAGATTCATCAAATAATATTAAACAATATAAACATTATTTGATGAATAATATTATTCATCAAATAATATTTTCAAAGTCAACTTCTTTGCTTATTTCATTTTCAAATGAGAACTGCCATGTTGGACAATTTCTCTTCACCAAGTGAAAATTTTAAATAAAATTTAATTATCTCAGGTTACTTATCCTGTCTTTATTTAAATTTTTGATATTTTATTCATCAGAGTTTTTTGAAAAATTGAGTTAAAATATTACTTGTCTGGGTGACTGAGTTTTTCATGCTTCTTGAATTTTACATGTGCGGCAATTGCCTCGCTTGTCTTACTCTAAACCTGGCCCTGTTAAGACCCCTTATTCAGTGAAGTTTGTTATTAGGTATAATAGTGAGAGGGAAGTATGAGAAGAGCATCCCCAATTTTTATCCCTTAAATTCCCAGATATGTCCATATCGCCTCTGGGAAAAATAGTACCATATAATGTGTTCAGTAGACTTAAAGAAATATTGCTTCCTGTGAGATCGTCCTCCAGATTTTCAGAAATTTTTTTCTTAACTGGAACCATAACTAAAGATTTAGTAGCTCCATTCACTAGTTCATCTGACCGTCTGTTTCTCAATGACAAGCTATATATTAAAATCAGAGAATTCCGTGGACATGAGTCCATCACTGTATGTCTTGTGCTGTGACATTGGCTGCTCTGTTAGGAGCCAGGATGATGAGGTACGATGATGTCAAATTAGGCATTTCAGACATCCACAGATGTTGGTGCTGGAAGAAGCATTGTAAGTCAGAAAGTCAAATCCATATCCAAAATACATGTCTATTTTAGGAAAGACAAACCATTGCTCCTCCCACGATGTAAGGCATTTCATATAATTAACTTGGCACAGGTACTTAAAGGGTCCCCTCAAGGAATGATGACCGTGTCAGGGCACAGTGATATTGTTAGAGTAGAAACTCATCAGTGACAGGAGCCCAGATTGACATCAGTGATAAGAATTCCATGTTTTTAAGCCATGTGTTGCCTCCTAGCAAATATCCTGCCATTTTGTTTGGTGCTGGTGTGGTCGAGGAAAGAGGACATCTGAGGGAAGAGGTCATCTGGTCCACCTGGTTTTGATAGGCTCCTCTGCAGAGATGCCCTCTTGTAGGTATTCACACAGTTTCCAAACATCTTCACAGCCTACGCCCAGCCTTCAAGACCCTTCCATATACATCTTCCCCATGCTTTCGGCCAGTTCATTCCAAATCCCTGACCATCTTGCAAACCCAATGGTTGCAGCTTGTAAACCAGTGTGGAGCCCTTTCTCTGCTGTGCTTTAGTTGAGAAAAAGTGGACAATATAAACTATTGCTTAAAGTTCTGGCCATTGGAAGAATTTATCTTCAACCCTGGTCATTTATGAACATCTCTCTATGATGTTATAATGTTACAGCCGTCAACCACTGATCAGGGCCACTAAATTATAAAACTTATCTATATATCAGGACTGACTATTATTTTTATTCCTCAGTCAACCAACCATAAGGAACTCCTTGTGAAGTCTTAGGACAGGAGGCAATAGAAGGAGCAAGTTCCATGAGATTCTGAACCAAATTGTGATGCAATTTTCTGTGCTTCCAGGATCTGATCAAGGCCTGTATCTTATACGTCTTTGCCATTAGATGATGGATTTGATGGTGTGTACATTGATCCTATGGCTTGTTGACCACAAAGGTTCAATAGCAAGCTCGAAAATCTGTGTTAAAAGCAGTGTGGTTATCTGAGGGTTTGTTCCACAAACCTAAGTTTCATTTGTTAGAGGTATATCACAGTCTGCATTCAGTGCCCCTACTCACCACAGATACTTTGAGGACCATTGGAAGTGCTGGCTCCTAAAACTCATGTGGGAAAACAATTTAGCCATAAATGGACAAAAATAATGTCCCAGGGTAAACAAAACTATCAACTTTTTTTTTTTTTTTTTTTTTTTTTTTTTTTTTTTTTGCTGTACGCGGGCGTCTCACTGCTGTGGCCTCTCCCGTTGCGGAGCACAGGCTCTGGAGGCGCAGGCTCAGCGGCCATGACTCACGGGCCCAGCCGCTCCGCGGCATGTGGGATCTTCCCAGACCGGCGCACGAACCCGTGGCCCCTGCATCGGCAGGCGGATTCTCAACCACTGCGCCACCAGGGAAGCCCAAACTATCACCTTTTGACCTGAACATGACCAAAACATTTTTAACAACCCTACACTGATTTGTCCACAATATAACTAATTTAAAATACCAGTCACCTTGTTATTTGGCACTTAATGAACTCATTAGACTGTTCACTTGTATGCAGTATGCAATGATATTGTACAGACTCAGATGCAAATTATATTTTTCTTCTACATTGAAATGAACATATAATGTAACATAAATAAAGAAATAAATGTTAAACACATATAATTAATGCAAAAAGAGTTTGTAAAATAGAATTTATAAATAAGGCAATATTAAAATGGAGGTTTCTTAATGAATAAAAAAGCTGCTTGAGTAGGGTTTGGTGATGAAAGAGGTAAGATAGAGTGTCTTGTCGCTGGTCTTGTCTGGTGGAAGGTGAAAGTGGACAAGAGGAAGAAAGTGAAGGAGTGAGTGAATGGTCCATGTTGGAACTCACAGAAATGGAAGGTTTCTCTTCTTCATATGTGAATCCCTAGAAGTGAATGGCTGTAACTCATGTGCAAAGCAATAAGCACAGCAATGCTGAAAAAGAAGAAAAAGAAGAAGGAAAAGCATGCGTATGAGTTTGCTAAGGCAGCTGTAACAAAGTACCACAGACTGGGTGGCTTAATTACACAAAAGTATTGTCTCAGAGTTGTGGAGGCCAGGAGTCTGAAATAAAGGCAGAGTTGGTTTCTTCTGAGGCAGTAGAGAGAATCCAATCTGTGCCTCTCTCCTGGCTTCTGGTGGTTTGCTGACAATCGTTGGCATTCCTCAGCTTGTGGCAGTATAATTCCAACTTTAACACTGTGTCCTCCCTGAGTGTGTGTCTGTCTCTGTGTGCAAGTTTCCCTTTTTTATATGGACACCAGCCATATTGGATTAGGGCCACCCTAATGACCACAACTTGATCACCTGCAAAGACTATTTCCAAATAAGGTCATGCTCACAGGTACGGGAGACTAGAACTTCAATATCTTTTTACATCTTTTATATTTTCTGCTTGGTCTTAGAATCAGCCATTTCTCTAAGGAGTCCTTCTTCCTTTTGTTGAAGAATGGTGGTAGAAGCTGAGATCTGGGTGTGTGATGTGCTCTTTGTTACTGGAGTGTCTTTCTAAGTGTTTCTAAGCCCTCTCAGCTGACAGATCAAGGAAATATATGTGTGTATACTAGCATGTGTATGCGCATACCTATAAGTATTCTATATGCAACCAAGCATCTATATGAAGCTAGATATGAGTTCACATGGGTGTCTCCAATCCTAACCCTTCACTACATGGATCGTCCTAGCCTCCTGTTGCTCATCCTGTTAACTCTCACTCCATCAGTGAGAAGCTTGGTTCCCACCATCCATGACCCATTTACTTAATTGTTCACTTCCAGTGTCATATACACGTAGGGTGGCAGAAGAATTGTTAACCTACCTCTTCATCAGTAATAACTTGATCAACCAGAGTCCAGTACTTTAGTACATTTTCTTTTTCCCTTAGTCTTAGAAATTCCATTCCTCCTCAAAGTTGTTTGTCAGCACCTTTCCTCCTCACCTTCTCAGGTAAGGTTGTTTCCTCTGGTTTTGATGTTCGTGACTTTGAGGTCAGTCATGCTTTTAGCCTTCCAAGTACTTAGGCAGGTGTTATCTGGCTGCAGGATAAGGATGTCACCAAGAGGGGACCTTGACCATTTGGCAGATGAAGGAGAACCAGTGAGAACCTGTTTTTAGGTGACTTGGCCACAGTCACAGCCTTGACATTGGGACAGTTAGACGTTGAACCAGCCAGGTTTCTGATGCTGCACCTATGCTGTATCCACTGCACTCACTCCTTTTTTTCTAGAGGGCAGCGTGTCACTGAGGTGACAATGAGAGGTCAGGAAGATACTTAGGCACTTCGTCTGATATTTCCTGGCACACAATAGTGTATTTCTTAAGTACTGGGATCCGAACAGAGATTCCTCCAACTGAGAGATGATGATGCTTTGGCCGTGTTTGGCTACTGTAGAGTCCTCTACATCTGCAGTGCAGGGATGGAAATATTTGTGCATAAGTGGATGTGTCATTTACCCACATAAGCTCATGTTGATGTAAGTCAGAAAAAATTCAAAGGGAAAAAGATTCTCATGAGTACAAATTACTTCTGGGATGACCTTAGGTTTCCAAATTAAATTATTTCAGCAGAGTTTATGTATGGATTCCAAGCATGAGGAAATTATTTAGGAGATGTTTACTATGGCAGAAAGTAGTGAACATCCTAATATAGAGCTAATCACAATTTAATTCAAGTTATTCACAAAATATTAATCTTAGGAAAATATTGTTGCCAAAATATCTCACTTGCTTTATAGTTTGGTATCTGGGAGATAGACCAGTCTCTTGGGAATTTAATATTTATAATCCTTAAAGCAATTTAAACCAAAATGCTTAAACTCAGCATAATTTTTGAGATCTAACTGTATTGATTCATTAAAATCTAGATTGCTTGTTTAAATGTTTTATAAGGGTACATCTTATAAATGGACTAAATTTTAAAATCTATTTTAAGGAAGGGCAATTACATTGTTCATTATCTGCTTTAATGTTATAAACCCTGAAAAATGTTTTGGCAACCACAGGTTTTGTGAATGGCCCTCACTCAATACTTTCTCGTTATTTTGAATAGAAGTATTGCAATGAATGCTTTTTCCATGTTTTGAGATACAGTGAGATTGGGAAGTCTCTAAGGAGCCTGAACTTGAGATGAGACCTAAGCACAGGGCTGAGGTGGGCGATGCCCACAGCCGCAAAGCACAGAGGAAGCCCAGCCTAGCTGTGTGCATTGGCACATGTGATTTAATGAGTATTTATGGAATGAATGAATGGTGCACTGAGTTAACCACATTGAAGCATCCCAGGGCTCTGTGTAGTCAGAGCCTGACAGAGAACAGTGATTTTGCAGTTTTCACACGTTGATACAGTATATCTCAGCTGAGGAAGTTCTGGCCCCTGAGCTGGGAATTTAAGGACAAAACTCCTGTCCCGAAAGAATTTCAGGAATAAAAGCTTAGACCCAAGGCCTAGGTTATAAAGATGTGGGTGCACGGTGTCAGGTAAAGACATACCTGGACCTAGGAAATGATCATACATTTAAGATCATTTAAAACATCAAAATGGAGTAGCTATGGTTCAGGCATCCGAAGTGGAGCTGGTGTTTATGGGGTGTGGATTGTGGATGGGGATTCAGACACTTCCCTGCATCACTGAGAACCTGAACTTTCTGAACTGTATCAAACTCAAGGACACCACAAGCCATTGCTAACAGCTGCCAGCTACAACCTTGTGGTTTCAAAGTCCCCTTTGCTTCACAAATATGTAATAATTTCAAACCTCAACCAATCCTTACTTAACAAGCACCCTTACTTCTTGCCAGCTCCAATCCTCATTCTTGACAAGCAGCTCATGTAACCTTGCTGGGGGGTTTTGCCTTTAGAAGCTTCCCCCATTTTGGGGTCCTGTGGAACCCAATTCAAGTGCTTTTGTGAATTTGTGCTTCCCAGGCTGCAGTCCTAACAAACCCCCAATATAAGCAATTTTTGTATTTTTCTTCAACCAGATCTTTGTTCTTGGAATTCTTGGTTAACAGCCAAGAGAGCCTTTGTTTGAAGGGATTAATGTGGTAAGGGCAGAGGTCTATTGCTGTAGGGAGAGTGTTCTGAGCCTGAGACCTGCAGGTGTCTCAAATAGCAGGCAGCAAGGAGCTCTCTTGTGATGAGGTGTGGACAGGGCTACAAAGAACTGGGTGTAGGGGACTCGGTGCGATGACGGGACAGTTGATCAGGGAAAGTCTTTCCTTGTAGGTTGCTGATTCTTGGGAGGGGTTGTCTGCTGGCTCAGCTAAGGTGGGTCGAAGTTCAGAGGCCTGGGAGGAGGAGAGACATCTGGACAAGTCAGGTACGTTTTTTAGATTGGTCAGTGGGCATAAAGAATTCAGCTAATCCTTTAAGAGGCAAAGAATGGGAACCAAGAGGTCTGTGTTGGAGTTTTTCATAGATAAACAAAGGGGTTATCCCAGAGTCTTATTTAAGTCATCTGGAACGGGGTGGGTCTTTGCAGGAAGCTGTTTCCTGAATTCTGGAGAGCAGGACTTACCACTCTCCTATTCACATCATGACTGATCTCAGAAGCTAGAGTAGGGGTGGATGGGCTCCTGTGGTGGAGAGGAATGACACCCAGACCGAGAACCAGCTAGGGTCAAGCCTGAAGCAATGGACAAGTTGTGGCCTGATGGGGTCCCACTGAGGGGCCCTGGAGCCCACTTACAATGCTGGATCCATCAAAGAGGTTTCTGTAGACCAGTTTCTTTCATTGCTGTACCACAAAATCTTAAATCGGAAAGTGAAAATACATCTATTGTGTCAGCAAGAATGACTATATTACAAACACAGGTATCTCTCATTACCCAAAACTAATCCGATACTGAATTTTTGGGAAACAGGAAACAACGTTCCACTTTACGTTGGAAAAAGTGATATAATGTGTTTCATGGTTCCCAGCCTGACAAAAATGCCTGCTCACCAGTTTCCCCAAATACTACTGAAACACATCTAAACTTATGAATAAAACTCCATGGAAGGTTTGTGCAAATTATAAAATAGTTTTAAAGACATTTACATAATTATTTAACATTTAATGAAGTAGTAGAAGTTCGCTTGCAAAATGCAGTACAGATATAAATCATGTTTTCTTGTACTGATGGAAGAGTTTATTAAGTGGGACTTGATCTTGCGGAGTGGGAGACAGAGGCTTTTTGGTCACAGGTGTTTGCGGGTGGAGGGGGCACGACTTAAAGGGTAAATATGAGGGTTGTTTTTGCAGACTTTAAGGTGTAGACAGACTACAGGGTGAACAGAACTCAGACATAATCATGATACAAGTATATGGTTCCACTGCGCTTGGAATTGCACTTTTGAATAGGATGCTTCAATTTATATCACTAACAATCATGCTATCTGCCTGAACTAAATCCTTTAATTGATGGACTGAATCCTTTCATTGCTTTTTCTAGGTGGTGCTTAATTTTAACATCTATTTAAGAGCTTACCAGCCTTCTGTGGGTTAATTTTTTTTCTTCTTCCCCAAAGCGTCTATATATTTCATTCCACTTTTGATAATCTTCATTTTTATTATAACAGACCTAGACACAGATTTTAAATGTAACCTATTGAGCACTGAATATGCACTTTTGGCATGCACTCAGAACACACATGTGAACTGTCTTCTTACTTAAGGGAATTTCTAAGCCATTATAACTGCAAACGTTGCCTGTTCACCCTCCATCCAGCCCTTCCTCCAGGTGAATGTTGGAGTTTCACAGTTTATCTTTAATCTTTTCAGGATCATTTTCACATTTTCTATCTTTTTATTTCTCAGTATTTAGGTTCACTATTTTGGTACTGTCTTTTAATCCTCTGATGATTTTCTATTATCCAGTATTTATTTTGTTGAAATTATATTTTTTATACTTTCTTATAGGCCTTTAAAAAATCTCTTTCTGCTTGTTTTGTATCAGCCATTTGTTTTATCATTCTTATTATGGCTCTTAGACATCATTCCTTCTTTAGGAAGACTGTTTCATTACTTGCATTTACTCTGGAATGACTGCTTCCTTTAGTCAAGTTTGTGAAGCTCAAACTTCCATGGAACTGCTCTTCTTCAGGTGCATTGGAACTTTTGGTTCTAAGCTCATCTTAAAGTCCCGTGGGGTGTGTTTGTGTGTGTGTGTTTGAGATGTTTGTTGGGTGTTTTGTTGTATGCATTTATTGTGTATTGTGTGCAGTGTATGTGTAATTAGGGGTGCTGTGTGTCTGGTGTGTTGTATGTGGGGTGTGTGTTTTGTGTGTGGTATGAGGTATGGGCTATGTATGGTGTATGTGGTGTATGTGGTGTGTGTGGTGTGTGTGTGTGTATGTGGTGTGTGTGGTGTGTATGGTGTGTGTGGTATGTGTGTATTGGTGTGTGTGTATGTGGTGTGTGTGATGTGTATGGTGTATGTAGTGTGTGTGGTGTGTGTGTGGTGTGTGTGTGTATATGGTATGTGTGGTGTGTATGGTGTATATGGTGTGTGTCGTATGTGTAGTGTGTGTGGTTTGTGTGTGTATGTGGTGTTTGTGGTGTGTGTGTGTATATGGTGTGTGTGATGTGTGTATGGTGTATGTAGTGTGTATGGTGTGTGTGGTGTGTGTGGTGTGCGTGTGGGTGGTGTGTGTTTGTGGTGTGTGTGATGTGTGTGGTGTGTGTGTATGTGGTGTCTGTGTTGTCTTTGTGTGGTGTGTGTGTGTGTGTATGTGGTGTGTGTGGTGTGCATGGTGTATGTTGTGTGTATGGTGTGTGGTGTGTATGTTGTGTGTGGTGTGTGTGGTGTATGTGGTGTGTGTGTGTATATGGTATGTATGGTGTGTGGGGTGTGTATGGTGTATGTGGTGTGTGTGGTGTGTATGGTGTATGTTGTGTGGTGTGTATGGTGTGTTTGGTGTGTGTGGTGTGTATGTTGTGTGTGGTGTGTATGGTGTATGTGGTGTGTGTGTATATGGTATGTGTGGTGTGTGTGGTGTATATGGTGTGTGTGTGTCTGTGGTGTGTATGGTGTGTGTGGTGTATGTGGTGTGTGTGTACATGGTGTGTGTGTGTGATGTGTTTATTTTCCTCTTCTTGTTTGCACACAGGCTACTGTTTCTGTGCTCACCAGGTATCTAGTTCAGACCTGTCATATCAGCTTCCCCCACTCACCCCCCTCCCAGCACTGAAGGTTCACACCAGGTAAGTGAGCCTCACTCTCCCTGCTCACAGAAGGCTCTCATCCACAGTGCTGCAGGAATGGTCTCCCATCAGATTCTGACATCTGTGTCTTGGCCCCTGCTCAATACCTCACATTGGTCCTAATTCTGCTCCACAGAGATGCTCACCTTGTTTTGAGTGAGGTTATGCTCTTTTAATATATTGTGTAATTCACTGTTGCTCTTATTGGGATCAGTAGAACTGGAGGACTTACAGCGGGGCAGGTGCCTGAGGACTCGAAGTGTTTTCTGACCAGACACTTCCTTTTCAGGCACTTGCACGATGTGCTTGAAACCAGGTGGCCCCAGCTAAACTGTCAGAGCCTCGGTCCAGACACCTCTGGTGTCTGCCAGATGACCAATTTTAGAAATTGAACCGAACAGGGACAGCGTGGTAGATCCCTGCCAAGTGTAGGACTTCAATCATAATTAGATTGTTAATTTGGCAGTTTTCTTTGCTTAAATATTAATGAGAACCAGGCTGATACTGTCTCGGAGATTTGGAGCTTGGTTTGCAGTAAGCAGATGGGGTGAACCTGTCCAATTAGTGGTCTGCCTCATTGGAAACAGAATTGCCTTGAAATTGAAGAGTGATCTCCACTTCCCACCTGGACTTCCAGCATTGGAAATTAAACTAAAGATCAAGCCAGGAGTAAAATGCATATTTCCTCTTGAAGTGAGCATCATGAAAGCCACTGTCACTATAAAAATATTGCTTACATTGCAGAATGGGTAAATGTTGGAAAATTGAAAGGACTCAGATCTTTATAGAAACAAGCATTCACCTGAAACATTAAAATGAGCATGAAATATATGCATTTTCTACTTAGTTTATAAATAGAATGTTTCCCTGTTGAGATTTCCCCCTGCTGTTAAAATGTGCATCTCTGTTGCTCAAATGCTAACAGGCTGGCCATTTTCAAGATAAGTGGCTTGGGTTTTACATGAATCCTGGCTTTTCCTTATGTGGATGACCTCCTTTGTCTTCAGAATTAGAGGCAAAATAAGAACAAACACTGTAGTGTTTGGGTGACCCCATGCTTTGTGTTGGTCTGCCTTCCTCTTGGCTTTAGAACTTCAGTGAATGTAGGATTTGAAATATTTCTTAATCTTAGGAAAGCCTGTGCTGTTTGTGGCATATAATGTGGCAAAACCCATGGGTATCAAAATCCACAGAAGTTGCCAGTTTTCCTCACCTTTTTAGGAAGAAAATGATAGCAATACATGACATAAGAACTGTTTTAAAGTAAATGATCATTGATTATTTTAGATCAGCAGTTCCCAACATTTTTGGCACCTGGGGCCAGTTCCATGGAAGACAATTTTTGCACAGATGGGGCCGGCAGGGGAGAGCTAGGGCGGATGTTTCAGGCGGTCATATGAGCGATGGGGAGTGATAGACAGTGGGATGAAGCTTTGCTGGCTCTCCCACTGCTCACTACCTGCTGTGTGTCCTGGTTCTTAGTGGGCCGCTGACTGGTACTGGTCTGCAGCCAGGGTGTTGGGGTCCCCTATTTTAGATAACCTTGAGAATGTGTTTTATGCAAACGATTCCCAAAGATGACAATATACTCCTAACTAAAATAAAATAAAATGCATTCATGCACCACAGGCCCTGTGAGTAGAGGCTTTGAGGCCAGGTATCAGTGCATTTCATGCTCAAGCCATAGTTTCAAGCACCCAGGAGTGGATCTGGGTGTGTGGGTTGAGAGGGATGCTTTCTGCAGATGCTTTCTGCAAGTGGAGTCTGACTATTCAGGTCAGCACAGCTTGGCTACACAATGTACTTCTTCAGATATTATTAACCCATTATTTTCCAAGACATACATATAATTTTATTTATTTGGAACTGAGAGGATGTGTAACACCCTATCCCACCTTCAGTATTAAACTTCAAATATTGCTTCTTTCCTGATGATTGTCTTTGCCCCTTTTCCTAACATTTGGATCTCTCCATTCTCCTAACACCTAAAGGCAGGTTTTTTTCGTAAACCCCATGCCTTACTTGGCAGATTATTGCAGTTTAAATCTTTTCATATCATTTCATATACCTGTAACTTCCTTTGTTATTGTTCTTTTTTTGTGGTTGGAAAAGATGCTTGGTTCTTTGTTTTTGTTTAATTGGTTGAATCATGAAATTGGCTTGGATCTGTTATTCTCAGTCATTATATTTATTTATGATAAAAGCTCTTAACATACTGGATACAGAAGGAACATACCTCAACATAATAAAGGCCACATATGACAAGCCTACAGATAATTCATACTTAATGATGAAAGTTTGAAAGATTTTTCTCTATGATCAAGAACAAGACATGGACGCTCACGCTCAATACTCCTATTCAACATAGTCCTGGAAGCCCTAGATAGAGCAAGTAGGCAACAACAACAACAACAAAAAAAAAAAAAAAAGGAAAAAAACATCCAAATAAGAAAGCAAGAAGTAAAATTGTCTCTGTTTGCAGAATAAATGATCTTATATATAGAAAATGCTAAAGACTCCACCAAAAAGACTCTTAGAACTAACAAACCAATTCAGTAAAGTTGCAGGATGTAAAATCAACACACAAAAATCAGTTGTTTCTGTAAACTAACAATAAACTATCTGAAAAAGAAATAAAGGGGAAAAAATCCCATTGACAATAGTATCAAAAATATTAAAATATATAGAAATACATTTTACCAAAGAGGTGAAAACTATAAGACATTGATGAAAGAAATAGAAGAAGACACAAATAAATGGAAAGATATCCCTTGTTCATGGATTGGAAGAATTAATATTATTGAAATGTTTATATTACCCAAAGCCATCTATGGATTCAATGTAATCCTTATCAAAATTCTAATGGCATTTTTCACAGGAAATGTAACAAACAGATATCAGTTTTTTGTCATTCCAACATAAGAAATAGGAAAACAATCCTGAGAAAAAAGAACAAAGCTGACTTCTTGACTTCAAACAATACTATGAAGCTATAGGAATCAAAACAGTATGCTACTGGCATAAAAAAACAGACAGATAGACCAATAGAACAGAACTAAGGTCCTCAGAAATAAACCCACACAGATATGGTCAACTAATATTTGACAAGGGAGGCAAGAATACTCAATGGGGAAAGGACAGTCTCTGCAATAAATGATGTTGAGAAAACTGGATATTCACATGCAAAAGAAAGAAGTTGAACCACTATCTTACACCCCTCACAAAAATTTACTTGAATTGGATTTAAGGCCTGAAACCTTAAAACTCCTAGATGAAAACACAGGGAGAAACCTCCTGGACATTGGTCTTGACAATGATTTTTTTAAATATGATACTAAAAGCACAAGCAACAAAAGAAAAAAATAAAAATAAAAGACAAGTGGAACTACATCAAACCAAAAAGCATCTATACAGCAAAAGTAACAATCAGCAAAATGAAAAGGCAACCTCTGGAATGGGAGAAAATATGTGCTAGTCATATATTTGATTAAAGGTTAATATCCAAAATATATAAGAAACTCATACAACTCATTAGCAAAAAGGCAAATAATAAAAAATGGACAAAGGACCTGAATAGAATTTTTTCCAAAGAGGAAATACAACTGGCCAACAGATATATCAAATATGCTTGACAGTAATGATCAACAGGGAACTGTAAATCAAAACCACGACAAGACATCACCTCACACCTGTTAGAAAGCCCATTATGACAAAGATAACAAATGTTGGTGAGGATGTAGAAAAAAAGGAATCTTTGTGCACTCTTGGTGGGAATGTAAATCAGTGCCGTCACTATGGAGAACAGTATGGAGGTTCCTCAGAAAACTAAACATAGAACTACCATATGATCCAGTAATCCTGCTTCTAGGTATATATCCAAAGGATATGAAATCACTACCCTTAAGACACATCTCCACTCCCATGTACATTGCAGCATTATTCACAAAACCGAGGCATGGAAACAACCTAAGTGTCCATTGACAGATGGATAAATAAAATTTAAGTACAATATTAATACAGTGGAATATTATTTAGCCATAAAAAAGAAAGCAATTCTGTCATTTGTGACAACATGAATTAACCTTCAGGTCTTTATGCTAAGTGAAGTAAGTCAGACAGAGAAAGACAAATAGAGTATGATCTCACTTACATGTGGTATCTATAAAGCTGAACTCATAGAAACAGAGAGTAGTTTGGTGGCTGCTGGTGGCTGGGGGTTAGGAGCTGGGGAAATTGGAAGATGTTAGTCAAAGGGTACAAACTACCAGTTATAAGATGGATAAGTTCTAGGAATCTAATGTATAGCGTGGTGATGATAGTTAACAGTTTTTTATACCTGAAAGTTGCTAGGAGAGTAGATCTTAAATGTTCTTACCACCAAAAAAAAAAAAAAAAAGATTATTATGTTGGGTGAAATAATTAATCTTATGTTGTATAGGATGTGTTAACTGGCCTTATTGTGATAATCATTTCACAATATATACATGCATTAAATCAGCACACCATGCATCTTAAACTTACACAACATTATATGTCAATTATATCAGTAAAGCTGGGGAAAAAAAAGAGAATATTTCAGCTGTGTAAGGATGGTTCTCTCCACATAAGGATGGGCTTTCCCAAGTGACAATGGTGCCCTTTTCTTTCCCAAATTAGGCTATTTTGTCAGACTCAGATCCTTTTTTTTTTTTTTTTTTTTTTTGCAGTACGTGAGCTTCTCACTGTTGTGGCCTCTCCCGTTATGGAGCACAGGCTCTGGATGGGCAGGCTCAGTGGCCATGGCTCACGGGCCCAGCCACTTCGCGGTATGTGGGATCTTCCCGGACCGGGGCACGAACCCGTGTCCCCTGCATCGGCAGGTGGGCTCTCAACTACTGCGCCACCAGGGAAGCCCAGACTCAGAACCTTTAATTTGAGTATTAGTGTCTGATTTGGAGCCTGGTTCCTTAAACTGTGGCTTATTCTACTCTGGAAAGGATGAGCTAGTGTCTTTAGGGTTTAAAATAAGCTCAGGCGAGCTCCATAGCTCTGGCATTTTGGACTTAGGTTTTGGGTTATCATTTGAAGATCATCAAAATGCTGCATTATACTGGCATCCATAGGAAGTAATCCAGGCATTAGCAACTTGGAGTCATAAGTTCCTCGCTTTCCCACCACATGGTGCTCCCCTTGACAAGAGCCAGACTTGACACGTCAGGAAGACAATTCTACATGCAGCTGCGGGGATGGGTCTCAGCACCATGTTTCACATTCTTCCCACACAGGACCTAAACTGATTTATGACAACAATTTCATGAATTATGCTCTGTTCAGTTTGATTAGCAGTTACTGCCCTGAGTTGTGCTTTTCTCCTTGTGGCATATGATCCCCTACGGGATCTGTGTGACAGAAAGCTCTTTTCGCAACTGATTCTGACATTTAAATGTATATGGTGCCCTGAAGAAGCAGACTGTCAGTACTGATTGCTTACTTTTACCCCAACAGTTCTTAAATTATACCCCCAAAATGGCACAACTTACCACCCTGACCCCTCATCTGCTAACATGTTCTGCTCACATGTGCAAAGATCATCTGTCCTCCCTCAAGTGGAAAAAAATGAAGGGTATAAGCAGCAGATCAACCATGTCATTAGCTTCAGATTTTCATAGGTTGTTTTTAAATTTAATTTTGTAGAGCTGCTTAAAATAGTGAAAGCATTTTAGATTGCTTTCATGATTAGCATCTTTACATCTAACTTCTAGTCTGCCAAACCCATGCTTCTATCATCTTATATGCTTGTGAATAAATTGAATTAAAAACAGAGGAAAACCTCTAAACCTTTGGACTGTATAATTTAGGGCAAGTCACATCTTCCCTTTAAGCCTTGAGTCCCTAACTTCTAAAATGAGGCACTAACAGTTCTTATTGTCTACAGTGGCTTTGAGGGTAAATGAGCCATTGCCCACTGGCTGGTTCAAGAGAAACACTCAACTGCTTTAAAGAAAATGTATATTCAGATGATAACTTTTTTCACTAAACATTTTTAGTTGTAAATGACTAAGGTTTGCCTTCAGAGTTGTTCTTTTGTGCATAACTTTTTACCCTCATTCATTTAGGTGAAAAAATATCCCATTACAGTTTGTTCTATCTATGAAATGGATATCCTTAGAAGTATGATTTTGAGGTATCTGATGATGTCTTTTTCCATTTCTCTTGTTTCCAACTTAAAATCTTAAAAATTCCAAAAAATATACACACACACACATACATACATACATAAGTACATCCACATGTATAAACTGAATATAGACCATACATCATATGTATGTGTACATGTCTCCCTCATCTCTCTCTCTTTTTATGTATATGTATATACACACACAGAATGTATATATGATAAGAAAAACCTGTGGGTTATGTGTTCAATAATCCCAGGACCAAAATAATAAAATAAAACCTAATAAAACACCAAGAAAGTGGGATTCCCCAGCTTTTATTTCCCAGTGGAAGTCTCGACCACTTTCCCGGTGAAATGATCTTGTAGACTTAAAAACTAAATAACAGCCTCTCCCTACCTGAGATTCTGTATTATGGAAAGTTCTAAAATAAACTGTAAATGAACTCCCAATTTTATAAATCAGAGCTTTCAAAGGATTGTTTAGTTAAAGCCTTGAAAATTAAAGTATATTTCAAACATTCTAGTGGAAGTTCTAAAATAAAAGAATACTATCTGGAAAGCAAATAATCCCTTCAGTGTGCAATCAGAGAAGTGGGCTTTGAGTTCTGGCTCCGTCCCCTGCTAGAGGTCCCAGCAGGGGTGTGGGTGGAGGTGCAGGCACTCAGACCTTCTTCAAGGACCTGCTGCGGGGAGATGACAAAGGGAGCAGAGTTGACCGACAGCCCTGGGTCCCACCCCACTGGATTCACCCTGGGCTACTCCCAGGCAGTGACTGAGCATGGTCAGGGTGCAAGAAAGTGCCTGCTCCTGTCCATATGGGACTCTTTCACCATTACACTTGCACATAACATCTGTAGCATCTTGTCACAATATGATGAATCAGGTGTGCATGTGCACGTGTGTGTGTGTGTGTGTGTGTGTGTGTGTGTGTGTGTGTGTGAGATATTGGCCTCTCTCACAGGGTTCATTTTTAATGAATATGTTCCCATCCAAAAGCCTTCTGGTACAGATATGCCTTACTTTCAGAAAACTGTATAGAAATAAATCATATAAATCAGGTGACTATTTGCATGAGGGTGGGGCTTTCCTGTAAGGTTCCTAGAGGCCCTTTGAAGGAAGCTAGACTTTCCCCTGCAGAAAGGTAGTTACACCTTTGAGTACCAGTGACACCTGTGACTTGCTTCTTAAGCGAATACAGCAAAGGTCACTTCTGGGATTATACTGCATCATCTAAAAATGGTCTTAGCAGACTGGCTGTAGAGAAGCTCTTTACTGGTTGAGGAAGTAAGTGGCCATGCTGCAAAGAGCTGAGGGCAGCCCCAGCTGACAGCCAGTGAGAAGCCAGTGCCCTCAATCCCACAACCTCAAGGAATGCACTCTGCCCACACCCTGAGGGTGCTTGGAAGTGGGTCCTTCCCCAACTGAGCCGCCAGATTAGAACTCATTTCTGGCCAACACTTTGTAGCCTTGTGACCATAATCAGAGGACCCAGTTAATCAGCTGTACCCCAACTCCTGATCCACAGAAAAGTGGGATAATACATTGTTGTTGAACTAATACAGTACTGTGCACTTAAAAAACATGTGCACACTCCTATTAAGTGTTCTTAACAGCAACAACAACAAAGAAACAGCAAAAGAATACAAGGACATGGCTACCATGGGCACATGCATGTCTTCAAACTCTATAAGGTCAGCATGTTAAATGTGTGGACGTTTTTGTATACCAATTAAAACAATCTAAGGAAGTAAAAGAAAGTACCGCTGTCTTAAGCTGTTGAGGCTGTAGAAATTTGTTGCACAGAAATAGATAACTGATATGCATATACAGATGAAGTCTTAGTTGTTACTCAGGCATGACTGTTATGCTTTGGTGGAGATTCATTTAAGAGTTGGGCCCTATTAAAATGTGTTAAAATGAACAAATCCTTCTGAAACTGATTCATGGGCCCTGGTTGTTTCACCATCACACCTGCACCAGCTTTCTTGTTCTTTACATGTGGAAAGGAAAATGGGCACGTGGTAGGAGGGGCTAGAGTCAAGGGGTTTCAGGCAAGTCCGTTTGGGGCAATTAGCAAGGCTCTAGCTGAGATTCTAAATACACAGCTTTAAGTGAGAGACTAAGGCAGTCTCAATGCACTTATTGTTCTACATGGATTTTTCTGTATAAAGTTGTAATTCACATAACTTATAGTCTTTAAAGTTTTAGAGTATAGTTTAGAAAAAAATAGGCTCTAAGATAATAAAATGTCAGCATATTTCTGATCTCAAGAACATTAAACTACATATCCGAGAACTAAATAGGCATTATTTCCTGATTAGGCAAGATTCTGGGTTTTCCGTGCTGATTTCCTTATGTGTTCTTTAAAGAGAGGTGATAAACTGGCGGTTTCTCTCCTAATGTTCAAGACATGAAGGCACAATTTGCCCCAGGGGTGAGAGATGTGAGGATGGTCAATGTATGCCCTCTTCCCTCATCTTCCGTGGTTACATTCTGAGCATGTGAGGAGTGTCTGGGTTTTTTTCTACAGGCAAAGGATCAAGGAATATTTTGATAACCAATCTCCTATATTGTTGGGTTTGGTTTTCTTCTCTGAGGACATAACTTAGCTATGACAATGTGCAGAAATGAGGAGAATAACGTTTTCTTGACTAAACTTTATCTTACAAGAAACTTCTCGAAATAGAATTTTTAAAATGAGATACCCTTTTGCATTTACTGCACATGGTCACTATCACATCAGCGAGATCAGTCTCCAAGGCTGGAGTGGGGAGTCCCTGCTGCCCAGGAAGCCAGATGCCCCCCCGACAGAGGACTTCTTTTCCTTCTATGTAGTACATCATACTGTTTTTTAAAAGTAATCTTTTAAAACTATTTTATAAATACATTTTCTTTATATTTACAATGTTAGAATCTAATGAAAAGAAATCCTGAAAACTATTTGCTCTTGATTTGTCTAAATTAGAAATACGTATTTCTTATATACACTTTTTATGTTTAACTATTATATATATGTATATATTTATATATATCTATTCTTTTTCAGATTCTTCTCCCTTATAGGTTATTACAAGATATTAAATACAGTTCCCTGTACTATACAGTAGGTCCTTGTTGTTTATCTATTTGATATATAGTAGTGTCTATATGTTAATCCCAAACTCCTAATTTATCTCTCTCTCACCCCCATTATCCCCTTGGGTAGCCATAAATTTGAAGTAAATCAGACAGAGAAAGAGAAATATCATATGATATCACTTATAGGGGAATCTAAAAAACTGATACCGATATACTTATTTACAAAACAAAACAAACTTTTTAAAGTGATCTTGGTGATGTTTCCCACTTGCTCCTGGAGCCTGACCTTTATGAGCTGTGTCAGCAGGCTTCCTTACTCTCCACCTTTTCACTTTTTTCATCCAAGGGTGATCATCGGGTCACTCCAGGTGGGGAGCAGCATTGGGTCAGGGTGTTTATTCCTGACCAGCCCCCCTACACACACAAGCTATCACGGGTTGTCTGTGACTCACCACTGAAGGTCCCAGCCTTTGTTCCTCTGCACCTGCTTCTCTCTGTACCTGGTTCCCAATTCCTCTGTGCCCTCAGCCCTTAGAACAAGGCACTACATCACTGGGGTTTCCTGCTTCCTGCCTTCACCTCTGTAACCAGTCCTTTTATGGGGCATTCTACCCATCACCCCATGGGAGTGTGCCATCTGTTCGTGCTGGGACATGACATATATACTACCTGTTATCTCACAAGATGCTTACAAAAACCCATGAGAGAGCAAGGCCATCCATGCTTTTCTCAACAGAATGAAGCTGAGGCATGGAGAGTGGGACCAGACTACCCAAGATCACAGAGCTGGTAGAGGCTGGCTGGTGATGGGGGTCCCTTCCCTCCCCGGGTCTCCTTCTTCTCAGTGCAGCTCTTTCTGCTACAGTTCTGCTTTCACATTTAAATCAGAGCTAGAAGTTGGCTTTATCTCTCATTCATTAAAAAAAAAAAATAGTGGGTGCCCAGAATGTTCTTACATTATGTACTTATGTTTATTCTCTTATTATAAAGCACCTCCAGCTCATTGACAAAGGGCACAGCCTTACTTTAAAATTAATAGATAGCACCATGGAAACTGGAAGTCTGGGTTATAGCCTGTGTGATGAATTGTTCTAGTCACGACTAGAATAATAGTATATGTTAATAAAACTAGCTGTGTACACTTGCAGCCTCTTTACTATTAGCTGTGCACCACTAATAATATACCTCCTAAATGCCTCAAAGCAGTCCATTTTTATCACAGTTTCCCCCTTCAGAGGTTTTAGGATTCCAGGACAGCACTGTGGAGGCTGACTCTGCCCATCCAGCACCTGGGCCAGGTGATGGCTGGAACATCTGTGTCCAGATGCCTCTTTGCTTGGCTCTCATCATACCTGAGCTGCTCTGGCGCCTGTGCTGTGAAGGCATCAACGAATAAGACCCTTCTTTTTTCCCTCAAGTTCAGTCCAGGGAGGGAGACCAGCACCCAAGTATACCTGCTGGATGGTCACTGCGATCGTCAGTTGTAAAACTAGCAAGTCTCCTGAACAGATGGGCCCCTTTTACTAAACCTCAGTTGATGTGTATTACCACCGCTCAACACTGACCAGGTCGGAACGCTTACCTTCTCTTACCTGTCCTTGGACTCCCAGGGTTTCAGGCACTTCCTCTTGATTGAGCCAAACCCTCCCAACCATCTGTTTTAGCCCTGTCTTTGTCAGCTTCTCACAGCCCTGTGCGTCCTCATTGCCTTCATGCTTCCAGCACCACATGGCTGGAAATTCTGCTAGGGATCAAGAATATCAGGATGAACAAACTAGGAAACCATGACTCACCACCAGGGATGGTCCAGGCTGAGGGATGCTGGGTGCAAATGCCCGGATGCAGGAAGGATTGGTCTGAGTTGCAAAGAAGACCTGCACTGCCAAGGGCGGTAAGTAGGTGAGAGGGATGCTGATAGAGATATCACCAGGGCAGGCTCTGCCCTGCCCTGAGTGAATGGATATTATTTGCATTTTTAAGCCTGTGCAGCCTCTTGAAGAACAGGAATGGGAGATGCCAAGAGCGGTGGCTGAGAGATCAGGTAATTGGTTAGGTAGGGACTCGGGCAAGAAGAGACCAAGGCTGAAGCTGAGATGGTGCTGGGGGAAGGAGATGGGGGGGGGGCCTGACCAGGACTTCCGATGTCAGCCAGTGCTTAATGCCAGCATGCATTTCCTCTGGTTCAAATAGAGGCGTTGTCTGCTCCTCCACTTATGGTTTCCATGGCAACTCTCTGGCCTTTCCCTTCTAGATCAGCAGTAAATGCATGAAGAAGGACCCTGGGCTGGGTGCCTTTTCATCAGGAAAAACTTCTCAAGTGGTTAAAATGAGGAATCGTCCAATTAATTTACACCCCTCTCTCCTGAGGAATTCAAGGAGAGACTTGAACAATCTTATTAAACTAGCAGCCCAGCCAGGAGACCTGAGTTCAGGTTTTCTCTCTGCCCCCCACTGCCTGCGGCTGCATGTGTCATCACACTCGATATCTGTTGTTGAACATTTAATTTCTCTCTCCCGCAAGTTTAGCATTAAGTTAGCAGTAGTGCTAAGCTACTTCTTTAGGTTGAACACATGGATGGTAGCCCAATCCAGGTCTTAGCCACACACCCAAAGCTTAATAGGCAGTTCCTTGATATTTAGGCTTTTATCTTCCATCTCATAGAACTTAGAATTGTTGAGGACCTGTACTTCTAGTTGTAGTCTAATTCCTGTTTTGTAATTATGTTGCAAATAGCAGACCATTGTTGTGTGTTGTTTTAACTCTTCCTGACTCCCATTCTTGGGGTGTGTATTATGATGTACTTCGTGAGCTGTTTAGACGTGCTTTAGAAAAAAAATAAAATGTGAGTGTGCACAGAGACAGGCTGCATTTCATGGAGAAGCTTGGTGTCTGCAGGACCAGCTGGGAGGCAGTGGCAGGAATTCAGGGAGAAATGTGGCATCTGGGGAGTGGAAGTGCAGGATCTCAGGCAGGATCCTTCATTGGAATGGGTGGCTCATTGGAGGTGGGGATGGGAGAAGGCGGAGGTAAGTATAACTCCCAGGCAAAGACCAGGATGGCAGGGCGGGGGGCATTAACCGTACAAGGTGCAACAAGCAGCATGACGGAGCCTAGGTTTAGCCGTGGCATGTTGGGGCATCCTCACGATGAAGATGTCAGATGGGGGCTTCCATAAGCAGGGCTGCTCTGGGACACAGCTGGGGAGAGATCAGTCCACTCTAGTTAACCTCACGACGTGGACACACTTCCCTGAGGGAGGGAGTGCAGGAGCAGAGGGATGAGGGCAGAGCCCTGGGGAAAGGCTCCACTTAGGGGTGAGTGTTGCCGAAACTCTGCCTCTGTTCACTGGTGCCGCGTAGCAATGTGGAGACGGCGTTCTGGAGGAAGTAGAAAAGAATAGCTTTCTTGCTTTGCCAGGCAAAGGAGGACACAGCAGGCTCCTGCCCTCAAGACTGTGTGTCCCACCCTGGAGTGGGTAGTGAAGAGTTTTATCGTGCTCAAGGAGCAGGGCGTGATCAGGCCGTGGACATTCCTCTGATTGGTTGGTGGTGACGTACCCGGGAGTCAGCATCATCAGCCTTCTGGTTCTGACTGGTCTGGGGTCTCCGTGCTTGTGGGCCCACGTACAGTTAACTTTCCCCCGCTTGTGGGGATTTCATTATCTGCCAAACAGCTCAAAGGACATGGCTCAGAATATTATCAATAGCCCTTGAGGAAGAACTAAAGGTTCTGACTTTGTTCAATGGCTAAAGTATTATTATTCTGTCTTGCTTGCCTGTTTTCCTTTCTTTCTGCATTTTCTCACTTCTCTGATTAAATGTATTCTTTGACTAAAGTTTTTCTGCAGACAAAAGGCAGGCAGAGGACATGGGTGGGGGTCTATTCTCGGAAGACCCCATAGGGTCCTGCTTGGTTACATGAGCAAAGGAAGAAGATACCACGAAGGAGACTGGTAAAGGACAGCCTGAAGGTTAGGGAGACCAGGAGAGTGTACAGCACAGTGAGAAGCAGGTTTCCCCAAAACCTGCCTCCCCACTTCTGCACCCAGCTCTGAGCCAGCAGGCTGACCTGAATAGACCACATTCATAGCCTCCTGTGCCTGTAGCTCTAGGTGGAGTCTGGCCGATGGGTGGCTCAGGCAGGGGGTGGGAGGTGCAGAGGCTGGGACATCGTGCCTGTCCTTTGTCCCTTCAGCTTGAGCAGTGGCCTTGTTCCCTGGTGATGCCAGTGCCCGGGGACCTGGCCACCCCTCGTTGTTCCCCCTGGACCCCGTGCATAAACTTCGTGTAATCCTTTCATTAAATGCTCATCAGTTATGCTCCTTTGAGAAATACATTTTCCCAGCCTGGACCCTGAGTGATGCAGTGATCCCAGGGTGCACCAGGTCAGGGAGATCTCAAGGTTGGATTCAGCACTCAGGTCTCTGATGGTGGTGAGGGCTGTCTCAGTAGAGGCACGTTGGGAGAAGATCACGTGAGCGCCACTGGGAGTCAGGCCGTTTCCAGGGGTTGTCACTGTAGATGCTTTGCCAGCCCTCGTATTCTATGAATGGTTCCTCCTAGAAGGATAGGGGACACCTTCATCACGAATTTACAATCATAACACTTTATTCATTGCTTTTTAAAGACTTTCTTAAATAGGGGTTTTCTTATTTCTCAAAGTGTTAACAATCATCATTTTCACACAAAAGAAGCAATCAAAAGCTGTTGGTGATTTCTCAGTGTGTTGTGCTGTGACTTTGCCTCTCAGAGATCTGGGCGATGTCCAGAGTGACTCAGGGCTCTTAGGCACGGAACCAGTTGTGTCCTCACGAGGACTGAAGACCTACCACGCACCCCTATTTGTTCTTTTTTAAATTTTAAATTTTTTTATTTATTTATTTTTTATTTATTTATTTTTTTTGCGGTATGCTGGCCTCTCACCGTTGTGGCCTCTTCCATTGCAGAGCACAGGCTCCGGACGTGCAGGCTCAGAGGCCATGGCTCACGGGGCCAGCCGCTCCGTGGCATGTGGGATCTTCCCGGACCGGGGCACGAACCCATGTCCCCTGCATCAGCAGGCGGACTTTCAACCACTGTGCCACCAGGGAAGCCCCAGGCACCCCTTTTATCACATCTCTTCATCAGTTCAGGGAAATGATGCCCAGAAACACATGGGGAAATTAAAGCAGGGTGCCTGGTGGAGGGGAACATCCGTTAGCTTCTAAATAGAAGGGACCCTCCATCTGTCCAAAGTCTCCATGACCTCACAGCAAGGGGGCCAGTGGAAGTGGCCTCATCGCATCAGCATTTCCATGATGCTTGATCATATCACAGATCACATGAATCCTAGTCTTGTGTAGCGTTCATTCTCAGCCCTGAAAAGAGTTTAGTTCCCTTCATTTCTGACCTTCCCATCTTAAAAATATTCATTGCGTTCTTGGCCAAGGTGACTTCAGTAGAGAAAATACTTGATTCTTATAAAGAGTAATCTTTTTCTACCAAAATAAATTATTTTTAATAGCTGGATGAAGTCATATGAATTGCAGGAATAAAGATTTCTTCAGGAAGCAAATAAACACCAAAAGATGAGGATTTATTTCATTTCTCCAAATATTACTACCCATTATGTATTTCACACCTAATACAATGGTCCTCCTCAGCTCGTAGACTTACCAGGCACCTGAGGGGAAGGCAGAATGATCCACCCCACACGTAGTAGTGATGGCCTTGCAGGGAGACAAAAGGACATCATTTCCATCAAGGACACTCTTCAAAGTTCTCCTCATACAGATAATAAGGGACACAGAGATGATTTTAATCAATTGTGCTAACTTTTAAAATTGCTTTAAAATTTTACCATTTTTTTCCCCTAAAATTCCAGGCTTTGCCTTTTGAATATTTGATGACACTTGAATTAAATTCAGCAGAAAGGAGAATCCAAAGATCATCTGTATGCCTACATCTCACGGTTAATTTTTATTATTTTTTGTTTGTTTTTGCAGTACGTGGGCCTCTCACTGTTGTGGCCTCTCCCGTTGCGCAGCACAGGCTCCGGACACGCAGGCTCAGCGGCCATAGCTCATGGGCCCAGCCGCTCCGCGGCATATGGGATCTTCCTGGACTGGGGCACGAACCCGTGTCCCCTGCAATGGCAGGCGGACTCTCAACCACTGTGCCACCAGGGAAGCCCTCATGGTTAATTTTTAAATGGTGAAATCTATACATAAACTAGCACTCAAGGAGGGGATGGGAATAAAACCAAAGCCAGTGGCCCAAACTGTGGCTGTGTCTGGAGACTGATTCCAGTCTAGGACCAGGGATCCCGCTGCCACTGATGATGACTCAGACGCAGCTGCAGCTGCCTTTCTTCAACCTCTGCTTCCCCTCCCCTGCCTCTGTAAGAGAATGGAAACAGAAAAAAAGACTTTTTAGGTCTTTTCCAGTGCTGAAAGTCCTTGTCTTCATGAATTTTCTCTTCGTGACTCCTCTATAAATTAATAATGGGGAAAATAGTTCAAGATGACATCAGTTTTTTTTTTTAAGCAAAAAATAGAGAAAACCACCAAGCTGCTTGGGTCGGTTATTCCCCCAATACATAAATTCTGACTTATATTTTGCCCCAAACTCCTTGCTTAGCCAGAATTTTTATTAGTGGGCAAACATCCAGAATGAAACAGAAATATAGCTGTGGCTTTGCCCCAAATTACATCCTGCACTTGGCTCAATCATCACTGTCTACAGCCAAAGAGGGTCCCCCGAATACAAGCAGGCCTCTCTCCTTGAGGAATGTCTTCTGGCCCCCCCAGCTGAGACAAGGAGGCAGGAACGCTGGTGTCTTCTCTGCACAGGGACACAGCAGAGGGAAGAGGGAGAGAAAGGACCCAGGGGCTAAAGAAAGATGGGTGAGATTGATTGGTTGCTATGGCTTGTCTTTGTTTTTTTTAATCTCAGAGATATTTTATTTTTTATTATTTTTCTTTCCCATTATGGTTTATTAGAGTATACTGAATATAGTTCCCTGTGCTCTACAGTAGGACCTTGTTGTTCATCCATTCTATATATAATAGTTTGCATCTGCTGACCCCAAATTCCCTCTCCATCTCACTCAACCCCCTCCCCCTTGGCAACCACCAGTCACTTCTTTATGTCTGAGTCTGTTTCTGTTTCATAGATAAGTTCATTATTGTCATCTTTATTATTTTTAATTTTTTTAATATCTTTATTGAAGTATAATTGCTTTACAATTGTGTGTTAGTTTCTACTGTATAACAAAGTGAATCAGTTTTACATATACATATATCCCCATATCCCCTCCCTCTTGCATCTCCCTCCCACCCTCCCTATCCCACCCCTCTAGGTGGTCACAAAGCACCTAGCTGATCTCCCTGTGCTATGCGGCTGCTTCCCACTAGCTATCTATTTTATGTTTGGTAGTGTATATATGTCCATGCCACTCTCTCACTTCCTCCCAGCTTACCCTTCTCCCTCCCTTTGTCCTCAAGTCCATTCTCTATGTCTGTGTCTTTATTCCTGTCCTGCCCCTAGGTTCTTCAGAACCATTTTTTTTTTTTTTTTTTTTAGTTTCCATGTATGAGTGTTAGCATACGGTATTTGTTATTCTCTTTCTGACTTACTTCACTCTGTGTGACACACTCTAGGTCCATCCTCTTCACTACATATAACTCAATTTCATTTCTTTTTATGGCTGAGTAATATTCCATTGTATCTATATGTGCCACATCTTCTTTTTCCATTCATCTGTCAATGGACACTTAGGTTTCTTCCATGTTCTGTCTATTGTAAATAGAGCTGCAATGAACATTGTGGTACATGACTCTTTTTGAATTATGGTTTTCTCAAGGTATATGCCCAGTAGTGGGATTTCTGTATCGTATGGTAGTTCTATTTTTAGCTTTTAAGGAACCTCCATACTGTTCTCCATAGTGGCTGTATCAGTTTACATTCCCACCAACAGTGCAAGAGGGTTCCCTTTTCTCCACACTCTCTCCATCATTTATCGTTTGTAGATTTTTTGATGATGGCCATTTTGACCCTCCTCCTAGAGAAATGGAAATAAAAACAAAAGTAAACAAATGGGACCTAATGAAACTTAAAAGCTTTTGCACAGCAAAGGACACCATAAACAAGATGAAAAGAAAACTCTCAGAATGGGAGAAAATATTTGCAAATGAAGCAACTGGCAAAGGATTAATCTCCAAAATATACAAGCAGCTCATGCAACTCAATAACAAAAAACAAACAACCCAATCCAAAAATGGGCAGAAGACCTAAATAGACATTTCTCCAAAGAAGGTATACAGATTGCCAACAAACACATGGAAGGATGCTCAACATCACTAATCATTAGAGAAATACAAATCAAAACTACAGTGATGTATCACCTCACACTGGTCAGAATGTGTCACGTTTTAGATTGTTTTGTGGAGAATACTTTGAGGGTGTAAGAAAGAGAAGTAAAACTATTGAAGATATGGAAAATACTGTGGACAAGAGAGGTTAAATTGTGCTGTGGCATGACATAAATCCTCCAAGAATGCAGCCTTGGAGAGCCTACCTGGGCTTGGAGGAGCTGAGCTTCCTGAGAAAGGGATGGGGTGGTCACCTGGAAGGAGACGGGGACATTCTTTTGGGTTTCGGTCCCATGCCACCTCATGAAACACTGCAGGAAACCTGCCTGAGATGTTGGGTGGTGGTGCCTCACTGCGGGGACAGCTTCTGTCTTGACTCACCAAGATGGAGAGGCAGGTGGGCAAACCCCCCACTCCCTCCTCAATGATATCGGTGCTTCTCCTCACTAAGTTGCTAAAAATCTAATGGGATGCTTTTGCTCATGGGGTTGTGGTGTTCCATGAACAAGGGTCAAAATATCACAGACCCGATGGCTCAGGCAGGGTCTGAGGGCTGGGTGTGGACTATTTCTCTCCTGGCTGTCATGATTCAGAGAATCCCACCACTGCATGCTTGATATTTCACAGCTGGAAGCTTCTGACTCCACTGACAAAATAAGAGGGAGGGTAGGAGGATGGCGTTTTCAGAGGGAGATACAAGCCCTCTGCAGAACACATGCAGAAGCTCCCACAGAGACCCACGCAGGGGCAGAAGCGCACAGAATACGCACTATGGGGGCAGTGGCTAGTCAAGGAATGCTGGGCTAAGTCCGTTCCCTCCGGGTGAAGGCTTCCCTGACCTGCACTCTGGGAAGTTTGTCCCAGGCTTTCCTCTCATCTCCCTGCCGTCCTCTCCTCACTTAGCCACAGCCAGGCAGGGGAAGGGGCTCTGCACTCTTACTCAGCTTGTGGGAGGTCCTGGGCATCTCCAGTGGTGCCCAGCGTCCTCAGAGGGGGAATGAAGAAGCATCTGGCCTGGGGGACGCAGGGCCGGGGTCAGGCCCAGCAGACAGGGCCTGTGTGCAGCGGCGGGAGAGAGTGGACCGTGGTGACCACAGGGCTGAGCACAGGGTCCAGGAGCAAAGCTGGCCTGCTGAAACCAAGAGCAGCGGGGCTCCATCTGTGTGCCAGGTTCTGCACCGGGACTGATGTTTTGAGAATGTCAATGAGGTAGACTTAGAACACTAGGAACCCAGAGAAAAGAGGGCTGTGCTCGGACAAATGCATTGTTTCGCTGGTAAAGCTAGCGTTGGCTGAAGAGGGATCTTTATTTTACATCTGAGGATTCAGCCTGTATTGGAAGTTATGCTTTATTATTATTATTATTATTATTATTATTATTATTATTATTATTATTATGGCTGAGACCTTTCAGACGTAAGCTTGGGATCCAAGGCTGTCACTACTCGCTGTCGGGGAGGTGGCAGGCAGTTCCTACCCAAGGCTCAAAATCCCGAGGAATTGCATTTTCCTGAAAACCCCAGGAGAGGAAACATCAGAAAGATGAAGGTGAGAACCAGACACACAGTAACGATGATAAGTTGCCTGAAGATGGTGCGGTGGCTGCCTGGAAGCCTCCTTCCCTCATTTTGCAAAAGGCCATCGAGATAATTAAATTGCAGCATTTCAATAAATCTCTGCTTCCTCTGCATCTCCCTGACATCCAGCAGTGCAGGGCGGGGGCGGGGGTCTGTGCTGCCGACACCGTGTCATAATGGACGTGATCGTGGAGCTCAGCCCAGGCGTATCAGTGCTGGGACAAAGCAGCCGAAGAGAAAGACAGTAAATAAAGATCAGGCAGAAGTGAGAGCCACCAACCAGGCTCTCGACGGCAAGGATATTGATGTGACAAGTGAAGGGACTCTAAGTGCCACTCGGTGTGCCCCAGCTCAGAGTGACTTTGTATTTTTCTACTCGTGTATGTGTGTGTGTACATGTGTGTGAGTGTGCATGCTTCCACGGGTAGTTTTCTCCTACGTTCTTTAGTCTGCTTGGCCATTAGTTTTTACATTTACTTGTCACGGCCCCTAGAGTGACATAAGATGCTGCTTTGGGCTCCCCAACATTGAAGACAAGGTGAAACGTGTTTTGTGTTGCATGAATTTTAAACCCTCAAAGAGAGAAGGGCTCACGTGTCACACCAACTCTGAGGACAAAAGCCCATGGAGGCCAGGGGTGTGTGTGTGGAAAGCAGACACGGAGGCTGCAAACTGAAGCCCCGCAGCTTTGTTCTGTCTGCTCCGTGCTTGTAGGAACTTGAGACATGTTCCCATCCTGGGCAGAATATGGATTCTCCTTGTCCTGTCTGCTCGGCAGCCAGGGGTTAAGGGAAGAAGTTAATAAATGGACAATGGAAACCTCCACTTGGAATGGACCATGGTGGGAGGACCTTGTGCTATCCAGAGGGGTCCAGGCCCAGCCAGCTCCCTGTTGTGTTAAGTGACAGAAACTGCCCAGAGGAAGAGGGTCAAGGTCCAAGGGTGGGGGGCTTCCACATATGGAATTGCGTACATCCAACCCAAAAGAACATGGGGCCAGTGACAGAGAGTGTCAGGCCCACAGCTTGGTGGGAACACTGGCTGCCTCATCCTGAGTGGGGGGAGTAATGGAGACCAGCCATCCTTGGCCAAAAGGGAGATGCCATCTCCCCTCTCTTTCCCCCTCTGCTCTCCCTCGGGTGAGGCTGTGGTGCTGAGCTCGGAGCTGAACTCATGAGGGGCTCTCAGTGCAGGGAAGGTGGCACTGCTGGCATTTTAGGCAGTGGTGGCTGAGGAATCCCGACAGAAGGCTCCCCCCAAAACCACAGCTGCCCTGGAGCCCCAGGAGGGACCGTATCCACACAGATAGCCCACAGGCTCTCTCCAGAGATGCTTTATACATGTATATTCCCGTGCCCTTCTTCCCTCTCAAAAAAAAAAGTACAGGTGTCCACAGTCTGAAGGGATGGTTAAACAAATACTGTAACCCTAAGATTTAGGCCAAGCTACGCCCTGAACTTTGGAGCCAGAAAACCTGCTTTGATCCTGACTCCATCACTTCATAGCTGCACCATGTGTGAGTTAATTACCTCTCTGAGCATCAGTGTGGTCGTCAGCAAGAAGAGGTAAAACAATACTTACTTTTCAAGGTTATTAACAAGGTTGGACAATCTATTGACGAAACTAATGACAGCATTTCAGATAGAAAATGTATGTGCATATGATTATCTCAGATGCTGAAATAGCATGGGACAAAATCCACCACCATTTCTTCAAAAAGACCTGGCAAAGTTGGAAGAGAGTTCTTTAAATTGACACAGGCTGTCTGCTAGAATCCTGCACTAAATGTTCTACATGCCTAAAAAGAGATGTTTCCATTACAGTCACGAGTCTGCCAAGGAGTTCTGCTTTTCATGCTCATGGTCCCCACTGACCTGGATGTTCTAACCGCTGTGATGACAATAAAAATAAATAAATAAATAAATCAAAGGAAAGTGACATTTACCAACTGTGTGATTAGCTGTCCAGGAAAGCCAGGAAGAGGAACAGAAAGCTCTTTGCCAACTGAGTAAAGCAGCCAGTTATAAGGACTATAAATAGCAACTTGTCTCTGTGCCGGAATCAGCAATTAGAACATTTTATAACAAAAATTCCTAATTCCACTGAAATAAAAGTAAAGAAACAATTCCTCAAATATACATGAAATGCATGTAAAATCCATATAAAGTTCTGGAGAACACGAAAGGAGTATGAGTCACCAGAGAAGTACACTGGGATCCTGAATGGAGGCAGTCAGCCCATGAACCCGTCAGCGTCTCTCACATCAATCTATAGATTAATGAAATACCTACCAAGAGGGCAACATACTTTTTAGGTTACCGGGCAAGCTGATTATAGAATTCATGTAGAACGTATAAACATTATAAAACCCATGATAAGCATCAGTGAAAAATTTATCCTTCTTATGATAAATGTGTGATAAAGACTTTCATTGCAATAAAGCTGGGAAAATACGGACCGTGTCCTATACGTTTTAGTAAAACTGACTATCAATTTGGAAAAAATTCAGTTTGATACCTTCCTACTTCATATCATACAAAAATGACTACCATGTAGATCAGCCTAATGTACAAAGAAGAGGATGAGATTGTCCAAAATAAACATAGAATAGTATTTTATAATACAGAGACTTAAAATAAATGATTAATAGATTATGCTCTTAGAAGTTAAAAATCTTCTGTCTGAAAGTCCCCATAAACAAAATTAAAACAATCAACCATCTAGAGAGATTTGCAACATGTACAATTGACCCGAGGTTAATGTTCATAATGTATAAAGTGTTTCTAAAATCTCTTAGAAAGTAACTCACAGACTCACATAAATATACTCAATGTATCTTTGACAAAGGAGCAAAGATAAAGCAATGGAGAAAAAATAGTCTTGTCTACAAATGGATCTAGAACAACAGGATATCCACAAACAACAAAATGAATCATGACACAGACTCTATACCAAAATTCAATCAAAATGGATCATAAACCAAAATGTAAAGCACAGAACTATAAAACTGCAAGAAAATAACAGGAAAAATCTAGATGATCTTGGGTATGGAGATGACTTTTTAGGTACAGCACCAAAGACATGATCCTTGAAAGAAATAATTGATAATCTGGAGCTCATTCAAAATTGAAAACAAAACAAACAAGCAAAAAAATTTCTGGTCTGAGAAAGACACTGTCAAGAGAATTAAAAACAAGCTACAGAGGGGGAGAAAGTCTGCAAAAGACATATATGATAAAAGACTTTGATCCAAAACATACAAAGAACATTTAAAATACAGCAATAAGAAAACAAATTTTGGTTAAAAAATGGGCAAAAATCCTGAAAATACACCTCACCAAACATGATATACAGATGACAATAATCACATGACAAGATGCTCATCCCCTGATGTCATTAGCAAATTGCAACTGAAAATAACCATGAGATACCACTACACACCTATTAGAACGGCCTAAATCCAAAACACTGACACCAGCAAATGCTGATGAGGATGTAGAACAGCAGGAACTCTCATTCACCGCTGGTGGGAAAGCAAAATGGTGCAGCCACTTAGGAAGACAGTTTGCTGGTTTCTTAGAAAACTGAACAAACTCTTACCATATGATCCAGCAATCATGATCCTTGGTATTTACACAAATGAATTGAAAACTTATGTCCACAAAAAACCCTGCATACCCATGATTATAGCAGCTTTATTCATGATTGCCAAAACTTAGAAGGCAACAAGATGTCTTTCAGTGAATGGATACATAAACTGTATTGCATCCAGATAATGAAATTTCATTCAGCACTAAAAGAAATGAGCTATCAAGACACAGAAAGACATGGAGGAAGCTTCAATGCTTATGACGAAGTGCAAAGAGTCCATCTGAAATGTTACATACTGTATTCTTCCAACTCTGTGACACTCTGGAAAAGGCAGACTATAGAAACAGTGAAAAGATCAGTGGTTGCCAAGGGTTGGGAGGAGAGAGGGATGAAGAGCAGAGCACAGAGGATTCTTAGGGCAGCGAAACTGTTTTGCATGACACTATAACGGTGATACATGTCATTAAACACTCATCCAAACCCATAGAACGTCCAACACAAAGAGTGTATCCTAATGTAAAATATGGATAATAACGGTCAATGTAGGTTAATCAGTTGTACCAAATGTCCCACTCTAGTGCGGGATGTTGATATGAGGGAGGTTATGCGTGTGTGGGGCAGGGGGTAGAGGGGAAACCTCTGTACCTTCCCCTTAATTTTGTTGTGAACCTAAACTGCTCTAAAAATAAAGTCTATTACAAATGAGAGAGAGAAAGGGAGAGAGAGAACGATAATACAATAATACAAGTCATAATATTAGCTCCTACTTGATGAGAACCTACTATTTCCCAGGCACTGCACAATCCTTAACTGTGTGATCTTGATCAAGTCACTTAACCTTCTCGAACCTTAGTTTGTTCATCTATAAAATGGAGTGATAATAATCACTCTACTTCATTGGGTTGTTTTGGAGATCCAATTAGGTGACGCCTAAGAAGTCCTTAGCACTATGCCTGGGTCCTAGTAAGTGTCCAGAAGATAGCTGTTAGTATTATTTTAATGAAAAATTATAAAAAAGACAACCTCCCAAGTAGAAGAACAAAGCATATAGACAACAGTGATGGCAGAGATTCAGAGGGGCTGCGCATGCATGCTATTAACAATGGATATGGGATGAAAGCCACAATGATATATTTTTCATCCATCAGCTTGACAGCAGTTTAAAAAGACTGATCCTGTCAAATACGTCTCGGGTGTGGGGAGATGGGGATTCCCGTGGATGTTGGGGGAAGGGTACGTAGGCAAGTGTCGTGGACGACACTGGTAGTAGCAGCCTTCACCTGTAGGACGGTCGTGCATTTATGTTCAGGGCGTCCTATAGCAAGTGCTCTTCAATGTGTTGGATATTTAATGTGTTTCTCTCCACTCAGGGACACGTGAATCAGGGCAGCCTAGGAGGTGGGAGGAATTAATATGAAAGAGTTTTTAAGGCTCAGCTTTTCCTTTGCTGCCTTTTAAGTTGTGTTTTTGTTGTTGTTTGTTTTGGAAAGTAAAATATTTGTTTCTGTGTCATTTATAGGAGTGTTTTTTTTCTATTCTTTCTATATGATCTTGGATCCCCACAGGAAATTTTCCCCCATTATCAATAAAAAAGTTATTAATCCATTGCCCTTGTTCTTACTGGCTTTTTATTATTTCCAGCCTCCTATTCCAGAAGTGTGTTGGCTGATGGCAGTGGATAAGCTTTTCTTTGTATCCAGGAGCTCTGCATGGCCCCTTCTGTTCAGCTTGGCAGCTCTAAGACCTGCCAATGGCTACTAGTTGAACATGGAAGAATGAGGTTGTATGAGGAAAACATGCTCTGGACCCAATCTTGATAAAGACAGTGCTTTCTAAGATGAACTAACTTAAACATTTAGGAGTTTACATTGCAAGTCTGCAGAACCATTCAGTGACCTTACCCACGGCTGACCTCCTTGGCTTTAAACCAGGAACCATGTGGTGATGTAAAGGAGGGATGCAGAAAAGTAGAAGACCCCTACTGGGACAAGCAGCAGATGCTCAACACACAAAGACACACACGTCCTTCTCCTGAGCTGCTGAACCCACACCCATGGCTCCAATGGCTCATGACCTCCTGTCCAGTCTGTGTTCCTCAATTTCAGGGCTGGATATCTGGGTACTACTTACACAGGAAGCACTCATATTACACATGTAAGAACAGACAAACACACAAACAAGCAGAGCACCAACTTAGGTAAACTTCACTTTCAAAACATAAACCTATCTATCCATATATACATGTATGTGTGTATATATATATATTTTTTTCATAGAAAGGCACTTGTAAGAAATGCACCAAATCATCAAATCATTGCCAATCATTATATTAAAGTAGTGAGATATGGGTAAATTATTATTTTTTCTTTTACTTCCAAATTCTCTATAATTAACCTATAGTAATTCTGTAGTAATCAAGAAAAAATGAGTTTTCCCTGTAATGTTCAGAAGAAAAGCAAAATAAATGACTCTCCATATGGACTGACCCAGGCAGAATAGAAGGTGCTCTCAGATCTGGTTGCCTTAGTCCTGTACTCTTTCCCAGGACTTGCTGTCCCAGCAATCGACGTGATCAGTAAACAAATGCATTTGGCTCTCCAAATGTTAGTGTAAGGGCATCTGATGTGAAAGTCATGGTGTCAATCTTAATTCACTTTCTTCATCAGTTTAAGTGATAATTAGATTATCATAGCAATGGTTCAGTACAAAGTAATATTTTGAATTTTTAAGCAGAAGTCTGAGTTGTTTTCCTCAATTCCTCCTTGGTTTAAAATGAAATTTGATTAACAATTGAGTTAAACATCAGCATTTAAGTGACAGTTGATTCAGAAGTTATCATTTGACCAGGCTAAACCTTTTCTTTGCTGAATAGATTCTTTATTCAATGAAACTGTGGAATCAATACAGTAGTTCAACTTCAATGAAATTCAAAGAGTAAATGTTTTAAATACTTAGAATAAACTGTTCAAAATAATTTTACAAAGTCATCAAACACTATAAAAGTACTCATCTAATGTGTATATATATAGATATATATAGATATATACACACACATATATACATTATGTGTATGCATATAACTTTGTAATACATCTATATTTGGAGATAAGTACACATAAACTAATTACATACGTAATAATGTGGTATATATTATACATGAAATTTGCTGGAGGCATCAGATAGATTAGATATCACTCCTAATATAGATTATATATAACATAAAATATATATTGCAATTTGGATTAGATAACACTTCTGATAGTTTCCTCGATCCATAAAATGGTAAAACTAGAAGAGACTTCGGAGGTCATCTGGTTTGGCATGCAGGGGCATTTTTACTTGTTTGGATTTACTTGAATTAAGGTACAAATCTGCTGGATGTTAGCAACGCTGTCATCATGTATATTTTATTTTGTCATGACAATCGTGTTCTCTAGTAAGGAGAATAGGAACTTACAATGGAGAACATAATAATCAGAAAATCTATTTACATTAATAGCTCTGCTCCATAATTCCTCTGACTTGCTCTTACCATGAGGTTCTTTGGAAGGAACGGGAGTGTGGATTCATGCAGAAGGTCCGGCGCCACTGTGAGGGACCAGAGGGGGAAGCAGGCCACTGCCCTGACCCTACCAGGAGACAATCTGTGCTTCACTGACACAGTTGTGATAGATTATGCTTTTCTCAAAACAGATAACGGGAAATGAAGAGGAAGTATTTCTCCTTTCTTATTTTTTAAGAACACAAGGTTTATTTAAAACATTCTCCTGAATCCCTTTATAGTTTCTTCCCTCCGGTGCCAAATCTGATATTCCATTAAGTAATTGTATGCCAAATTTGTGTCTTTTCCTTTTCTAATACATTTTTCAGTTTCATCCCTTTAGAAAGGAAAAATGCAAAGACTACCCATGGAAGCTTCCAAGGCATGCAGGAAGCCTTCTGGGAGTGTTTATCAAAGGATGTGGAAGGCTTTCCAGGGCATACTTCTCTAAGCCTTGGGCTGAAAGACAGAGATACCATATTTATTATTCTTATTAGGTGGAGGCAAAATGAGAGCTTGAAAACAAAGACTCACATTCGATGTGGGTGATAGAAAAGAAAACTTTAAAAAAAAAGGGGTTATTAAAATTCAGAGACTGCAGATGCCTCCGGCAAGTTTCATCAGGGGAATTCTGGTGAGTAAGCTTCATTTTCAGAGTTTTAAGCAATTGGAATTTCCATTTTCAATTTCAGTAAAAAATATAAAATCTCTACTTCTCAAGATGAAAAGAGGATATTTAGGAATGTTGATATATATAGAAAAATTGGAAAATATGTGTTCATTAATTTCAGTATTCTGTTTCAGAAGTTTTAAAATTACTATTAGCCATCCATTCTCAGTAATAATTTTTCTATAAAAGAAAAAGTTCTCATTTTTTTTCTTATTTGTCATACTCCAAGGAAATAAAATGGTATTTTCTACTAGAGAAATACAGTTTGATAAACCCAATCTGAGATCTTGATATTCTTATTATAAAGTTCCCTGAGGATAGGCTATACTGGTTATATGAAGAAAAAAAATACATAAATATCAAGATCTGGGAAGTAGTGTATGATACTGGTTATACTTTTGTCTTGATGGATATATTGATAAGGGATTTTTGTAGGAAGATAGACGCACATATTTTCCACAAATAATTACTTTTTTAGACTTTACCTAGTTCAAACTCTTAAACCATTATCATCATCATTCAAGTCTAGTGGAAAAAAATTCTATTTTATGTGGAACTTGTGATTTTTCACCCCAAGAGAAGAGTCATGGTTCCATAAAAATATGTGTCCCAGTTGATTATATTGCCTATAAAGAATTCAAGGGTGGCACTAAAATTGCTAGACCTAGAATTTGAAGGTACAGATTTGAGTCTCTTCTGCCACATATCAGCTGTGTGGCTCTAGGCTCTTTGTCTGAATTTTTCCCTTTGTAAAAGTTGTGGAATAATGATCATCATATGAGAAACACATGGAGTAATGCCTATGGAAAACTTCATCAAGTTCATTTCCACTTAGAGGATGGAGATCATTTGAATGACAAGATGGGAAATAGGGATGGTGAACACATGATTCAGGGATCTGGTTCCGGGTGAGATGAAGTAGGCACACTTTTCCCTGTATGCCCCACTGAAATCAGCTGTAAGACCTGGACAGAAGGCTGGGATCAGCTATTTGAGAATTCTGGAAAATAAATACTAGTAGATGGACTGGGGAAGAAGACCAGAATTCAGACTTCCACCGAACTGATGGAAGTTTACCATTTCTCATGGCCTGAAACCCAGACATAGACATCAGGGTGGACAAAGAAAACTCCAGGAGAAACTCCCTAGTTCAGGTTCAAGGAGAAACAAAGCTGTCTCATGAGTGACAGCAGTGGGCAAAGGAGTCTAACCTACAAAAGAGGGAAACTTCCTCTTTAATCAGAGGAGCTCTGGCCTTAAGAACGTGGGGTGAGTATCTTTGTTTTCTTTGTTTCTGTCTTCCCATCACTTGGCCTTAATTGTGGGCATAGTTTTGGGAAGTACACAGCAAAGAAGAATGAACAAACACCAGGTTGTCAAGGATCAAAAAGGGGAAGCTTAAGGAACTGAAAAAATTGTAGAGAGAAAAGAGCTTGGAAAAGCAACCCTATATATTGTTTACCAATTCCGGGGCTCAGCCTCAAAATACACAAGCACGGATCTTACCTAAAGCAGCATACAAAAGAATTTAAAACTAGACTGAGGGACAGACCTCTGCCTAGGTTCTAGACTCAGTGTCACACACACGGCTCAGATCATTCTAGTGCTGCACAGGCTTTGAAAGTGGAATGGACAATCAAACCACAGCCTACAAATACTGCGTGTAACTCACAGCCTAGGCTCAACCATCACCTACTAAAACAGTGTTGAAATAAATTTCTGGGCCCAGGATACAATCCAAAATTACTCAGAAACTTTATGTGGTCCATAAAAAGTTCTTCATTGACCTGATGGAATTTTCACAAAACACTATTACTTGAGAGAAGGGAGGAGCAGAGAATACTGTGTATAAGTCTGCAAGTAAAGATGTGAGTGAGGAGAAATACGGAGGGATATTTATCTGCTACCACCACTGGGGGGAAATCCTGCAGGTAACTGTATAGGACAAGATTTTAATGGAATGTGTAGAGTATAATTAATCTTATACTGTGGACATATAAACATAGAATATGCACATAGACAAAGGATGCATGATATAGACAAATGAAAGCATCAATTTGTTCTTCTTAAATTCCTTTTAATTATATAGAGCTTCTCTACCAAAGTTTTTTTTTTTTTAATTTATTACCTGTGGGCTTGTTTGCATCAGGAGTGATGGTGATTCTCATACTCACATGACAGCCTTAAAACGTTATTCGGGGGTTGCAATATACTCTTAGGTGTGGACATGCTTTGTAAACTCTGAGACGGCACACAGAGCTTAAAAGTGTGCCCCATTCACATCAGGTGTTCTTTGGATTCTCAAAAATGCCAAGAAAAATAGTTTAATGCTGCACATCTTGTTGTATCTCAGATAAGTTAAATCAGTCTTTAATCAAATTCCCCCATCTTGAGCACTTTGGGAAGGTCCCTGTGGTTGGTAGAACAATGGCCCCCAAAGATGCCCACATTCTAAGCCCCAGAACCTATGAATGTGTTAATTTACAGGGCAAGCGGGATTTTACAGACATGATCGTGTTGAGGCTCTTGAGATGGGGATAGGGTTCTGGATTCCTGGAGTGGCCCCAGTGCAACAGCAACAGGGAGCTGTGAAGTCAGAGTGAGAGAAGGAGATGTGAGGATGAAAGTAGATCAGATGGGTGTGGCCCAAAGCCAACAAATGCGGGTGTCTCTAGAAACTGGAAAAGTCGAGGGATGGATCGTTTCCCCAGAGCCTCCGGAAGGAACAAGGCCTGCTGATAGCTCAATTTTTTCCCAGTGAGATTTCTGGCCTCCTGCATTATAGGGTGTTAATGGTGTATTCACATCTGTGGTTATCTGTTACAGCAGTCACAGTAGCGGACCACAGTCCCCTTCGGAATTCCTGCTGCCTTTCCTCCGTTCTCTCTCCAAGCACATCCACGGCTGTGCTTGTGAGCTTTCTCACCTATCCTCATGTTCCTGATGCTCCTGCTTTCTCTTGGCTGCAAGCTTTGCCCTACACTGCACAAGCTTCCTCTTCTGTCACGGCCCCAGAGCACAGTGAATGTAAGGCTAATATCTGTGCAAAGTTTTACAGACATTTTGGCGCTAGTACAGGAAGAACTTCTTCTGGGAAGAAAACAATTTTATGTGGAAGCTGGGATGGAATAGTTTCAACTACCACATTTCCATCCTTCAAAATGCATGGGATATTGTCTCACACAGGTCAGAATGGTCATCATCAAAAAATCTAGAAACAATAAATGCTGGAGAGGGTGTGGAGAAAAGGGAACACTCTTGCACTGTTGGTGGGAATGTAAATTGGTACAGCCACTATGGAGAACAGTATGGAGGTTCCTTAGAAAACTAAAAATAGAACTACCATACGACCAGCAATCCCACTACTGGGCATATACCCTGAGAAAACCATAATTCAAAAAGAGTCAAGTACCAAAATGTTCATTGCAGCTCTATTGACAATAGCCAGGACATGGAAGCAACCTAAGTGTCCATCGACAGATGAATGGATAAAGAAGATGTGGCACGTATATACAATGGAATATTACTCAGCCATAAGAAGAAACAAAATTGAGTTATTTGTAGTTAGGTGGATTGACCTAGAGTCTGTCATACAGAGTGAAATAAGTCAGAAGGAGTAAAACAAATACCGTATGCTAACACATATATATGGAATCTAAGAAAAAAAAATGTCATGAAGAGACTAGGTGTAAGATGGGAATAAATACACAGACCTACTAGAGAATGGACTTGAGGATATGGGGAGGGGGAAGGGTAATCTGTGACAAAGTGAGAGACTGACATGGACATATATACACTACCAAACGTAAAATAGATAGCTAGTGGGAAACAGCCACATAGCACAGGGAGATCAGCTCGGTGGTTTGTGACCAACTAGAGGGGTGGGATAGGGACGGTGGGAGGGAGGGAGATGCAAGAGGGAAGAGGTATGGGAACATATGTATATGTATAACTGATTCACTTTGTTATAAAGCAGAAAGTAACACACCACTGTAAAGCAATTATACTCCAATAAAGCTGTTAAAAAAAAAAAAAAAGATGCATGGCTCCCCCGGCAGGAGCAATTTATTTCCCTGACAGTGTCTGTTGAGTGGGTTTGGACTCCACTCTCTCTGCAGCCCCTCTGAACCCTTTCCCTTTCATTTTCACACCCCTCCCCTGGGTGTGAAAGTACAATGGGATCCCCTGGGTGATCCCCAGCTGCTGGTGAAAACTCAAAGTTACTCTCTCCTGATTTTGCAGAACAATCTGACCTTTAATTCCTCCTTCCAGATCATGCTCTAAGTTTTGGAATAGGAAGCCAAAGAGATCATTAATTTACTTTACACCACTTGAAGGAGAGTTATGCCATGGGAAAGCAGCTGCAGTTAATTTTTATTTTATGTAGTTTTTTATTTCATTGTTCCTGCTATAAAATGACTCTTCCCTCCCTCTCCCCCCTTCTTTGTTTCTTTTGCTTTGTTTCTCTCTTTCCTAATTTCACTGGGCCCTGAGTAAGTTGTAAGTTGTTCTGGAGGAGGCTAGGGCAATGGTTCTGTTATTATGGCCCCTCTATCATACCATCGTCCACTCCTTTAATTTCCTTAAAATATAGTAAATTCCCTATTAGAGGTCTCTCAATTCAAGGTGGCCAGTGGGTTACATATTCAGCCTTGCCCAGATTATTTCCTTAAGGGGCAAGTTTTGATGCTTAACATAGTTTTGGAGAGCTAAAAACAACATCTTCTGGGTTGTCATGAAGACACAGCAGGTGACATGAGAACACAGCTTTCTCAGGTGGGACCCAGCAGAGACATGCGGGGAAGACAGGAATGGTCTCAGAGGAGGTGCAAAATGGTGTTTTCTTTCTCTCCTAGCAACTGAGGCCACCCATGCAGGCCATGTACTGGGCCATCATTCCACTCTTTAAGGCTCCTAAGTGGCTGCTACTTCAGTGTCACAGATTTTTCCTGTGTCTTACCTTGCTCCCTTGGGAGGGGAGGCCTGGGCAGTGTTGTAATAAGTGGGAGGTGGAGGACAAGGGCTTGGGTGGCACTTGCATGGGAGTGAGGTGCAGAGGGAGAATACATCACACTTAATACCCAGACCCTGTCTGGGGTTTGAGTACACATACCAGGGGATTGTCTGATAAATGAGGAGAACTATAGATTGATATGATGGTGGGACATGTGATCAATGTTATTTAATGTGATCAATGTTATTTAAAAGTTGGGAATTTAAGGAGAAATCCTACCACAATAAAATGGATTATTTTGTCTGTTCTCTTGTGCCCTGCCCTGGCTCATGTGTTACGAATACTTGAGTCACACACTCATGGTCACTAGGAGCAAAGGCCCTAAAAGGGAGGTCTGTGACCTGTCATCTCCCAGATATGGAACTCACACCTCTGCACACACTCCACAAGTGTTTCTTTCTTTTTTTTTTTTAAATAACTTTATTTTACTGATTTATTTTTGACTGTGTTGGGTCTTTATTGTAGTGTGCAGGCTTCTCATTGAGGTGGCTTCTCTTGTTGCAGAGCACGGGGTCTAGGCACGCGGGCTTCAGTAGTTGTGGCTCGCAGGCTGTAGAACACAGGCTTGGTAGTTGTGGCACACGGGCTTAGTTGCTCTGTGGCATGTGGGATCTTCCCAGACCAGGGCTTGAACCCGTGTCCCCTGCATTGACAGGTGGATTCTTAACCATCGCACCACCAGGGAAGCCCCACAAATGTTACTTGAATAGATCTGAATGCAATAAGTATGCATTCACCAATGATCTGCCACACTTAAGACATTGTCCTAGTGCTTTGGGGTGTCCAGTCTGTGCCCAGGAGCACACATCCCAGGAGTGATGGTGTCTTGCCAGCTCAGGCTGCCATGATAGGCTGGGTGGCTTAATTAACAGACATTAATTTTCTTCCAGTTCTGGAGACTGTAAGTCTGAGATCAATGTGCCAGTAGGGTTGGCTACAGGAGAGAACTTCCTTCTTGGTTGAAGATCTCTCTTCTTGCTGTGTCCTCACATGGCTTCTCTGTGTACTTAGAGAGAGAGAGAGAGACCTCTAGTGTCTCTTTTTCTTCTTCTAAGGACCCTGACCCTATCAGATTAAGACCCTACCCTTATGACCTTATTTAACCTTAGTTATCTCCCTAAAGATCATATCTCCAAATACAGACACTCTTGGGGGTTAAGACTTCAACATATAAATTTTGGCAAATAAGTTGTCTACAATGAAGAGAATCACTGTAAATTATAACATAAATCATCACTATTATAAACATTAAGAGTTTCCTTGGTGTTCACTCCTGGGATATTTCAAAAGATGATAAAATATGAAATTAAGCAGAGCTTATTAAGATTCACCAATTTTGTCATATGACCTTTTCATTTCAAAATGTAAATGCACATAATAAGTTTTCCAGCATGTGCAACTGCTCAGAGGTTTCTACAAACTTCGAAAGAAACAAGCTAATTAGACATAAAATATCAACTGGTGAGCAATTACAACCAGACAAAAAATACCCCAGTGACTCTGTACACTTTATAAATTTATGATTTAGGCAAATCTCAAGGTTGCATCTATATCATGAATTCAGAAACAGCCGTAAAACTTGGTCATCATGAACATTAAATATTGTACTATCTACTTTTCTTTGGTTGGTAATAAGTGTACATGAATGTCTTTTCATTTGTTAGACTTTTTTCATATTTTTGTCTAATTTTTCTGTTACCTTTCCTTACCAGCTTCGGTAAGGAAAAGGATGATGTCTTCTGTGTAATGATCTAGCAGAGCTTTAAAAACCCCAGAAGCCCTAAATTCTGGAAGGTTAGTAAACCCACAAACAAATCAAAAGTTGTTGTTTTGCTCTATGTGTAGACAATTCTGGCAATTCTTACCCACCTATATAAACAGGTGGGGGTTGTGACTCTTCTTCTTTGGGGTTCATCCTAAAGCAGAACATGAGATGAAGGCTTGAGCACAGGTGGTTTATTTGTGCAGGGACAAACCTGTGTGGGGACATATGATGACAGCAGATACCTGGAGCCACCCTGCCCCCAGCACCACTAGGATCTACTCGTGATCACACTGGACCTACTTTTTCTTCCTCTTCAAGGTGGTGGCTGGCTAACGACTACTGAAAATACATAAAATGATCTAGGTATTCTGCTTCTGGGTAAATATCCAAAATAATTGAAGGTAGGGTCTCAAAGAGATATTCCATGTTCATGGAAGCAGTATTCACAATAGCTAAAAGGTAAAGCAGCCCAAGTATACACTGATGGATGGATACTTAAGCAAAATGCTCTCCATCCGTACAATGGGATATTATTCAGTCTTAAAAAAGGAAGGAAACTCTGACACAGGCTACAACCCAGATGAACCTTGAGAACATCATAGTAAGTGAAATAAGCTAGTCACAAAGGACAAATACTGTATGATTCCACTTATATGCAGTCCCTAGAAGAGTCAAAATTCATAGAGACAGAAAGTAGGATGGTGGTCATCAGGGACTAGGGAGGGGCAATGTGGGGTTTCTGTCTAATGACATTTCAGTTTAGGAAAATGAAAAGAGTTCTGGAGATGGATGGCTGTGATGGCTACATGACAATGTGAATGTGCTTCATGCAACTGAACTGTACACTTAGAATGCTAAAATGGTAAATTTTAGGTTAAGTATATGTTACCAGAATTAAAAGACAAAAAAGAGGGGTGTTTGTGGGCCAAGCTGCAATCTCTGCTTCACAGTTGAGGGTGGTCTCAAGCCATGACTGAAATCTGTCAGCTTCCTACTCCACCAACCATTCTGGATTCCCTCACAGTTGTATTCATACCTTCGTTCTTGAGGGATCTGATCCTTGATTACCTTTCTCTTCTTGGCTGTGGTTGCTGCAATTTTTGCATCCTCTGTTACCATGGGCACAGAGGCACTAAGAGGCATCTTGGTGGCTCCCTGACCTCCAGTATTCTTCCTGAAGCACTGTTCACAGAGGCCCTAGATCATCGTGATAATCAGCGTCATTTGCCTTTGTCAACATGGTAGCTCCTTTTTTTTTTTAACTTTTTCTGGTTCATTAATTTTTAAATTCCTTTCAGGGTCATGACAGCTAGCCATTTTAAGCCAAGTATTTGCATTTTCTGGTCCCACCAAAAAGTGGTCTGATCGGTAGAGGTCAGGAAAGGCTAGGTACCCAAGACAAGTCTGAATTCTTCACTCTCTTTCTCCATAGGATCCGTGTATTTGGAAGTCCTTAGCAATGGACCAGGGATGGAGACAGACATGGTGCACAGTCCATGGATCAGGAAGCAGTTGGCATCTGTTTCACATTGAGGTTGCAATTTTAGGATCATACACATGGTTTGGGAGAAGGAGAATATGGGGAGGGAAATTAGGTATAAAAATAGGAAGGTGAGGAAGTGGTAAGTTTTGAACATTTTTTTCTTTATTGGCCATAAGAGTATTTTGGGGCTTCCTTGGTGGCGCAGTGGTTGAGAGTCCGCCTGCCGATGCAGGGGACACGGGTTCGTGCCCCGGTCCGGGAGAATCCCACATACCGTGGAGCGGCTGAGCCCGTGAGCCATGGCCACTGGGCCTGCACATTCAGAGTCTGTCTTCCGCAACGGGAGAGGCCACAGCAGTGGGAGGCCCACGTACCGCAAAAAAAAAAAAAAAAAAAAAAAAGAGTATTTTGTAGGCAAATCTAGAGTTCAAATTGCATCTGGAGGGTTCCCTACATGAATTAAAGAATTTAGTCCATAGGATACTTGAGATTTTGTTTCTAAGTTCAATTCTACTCTTCCCTCAATCTTGTCTGTGTCAAATATTCCCCAAGGTGGCCACTATAATTCCAACGTGTATTTCATGAAAAAGGCCATCTAGGGAGATGTACTGCATGTGTCAATCAACTAACATAAGCTCTTGAAAAAAGTCAGTATGGATGTAGACTCAGCCTGAAAGGGCCCCATGCAGCACCATTCATTATGAATGATGCATTTACAGTCATGTGTCTCTAAATTTTCCAAACTGAAGGTTTCACAACTCCAACTTCAGGCACACAGAACTAAATGAATAAATTCTTAGTATACAGAGACAAGACAGAGGAAAGTTCTTACAAAGTTTTGAAAAGGCAAACCATGTTGAAATGTATTCACAAGATACTGGTCTGAGGAGACTTCCGGACCACTTTACCTGGGTCTGGCTTGAGTGATAGGGTTACTGGGTCCAGGTCAACCCCTGCCCTACAGGTTTCCTCTTATAGACAAACAACACATCAGAGGCAGGACAAGAAGCTCACAAGAGAGCCTTGTGTTAGAAGGTTAGAAGCCACATTTTATCAAAGCACAACACAATCTGATCAGAATTCAAAAGTCCTAGGAACCAAAATAAACCCCAAACTGAGGGACTCCATAAAGCAGTGGAACTCACATTTATCTTGACACTTACCTCATCATTGTAAACAAGGTGGCCTTGAACCCTTGGAAACTCAAGGGGTCTCAAATGTGCTATGGTTACTGAACCATGTGCTATGGTTCTGGTCTGAGTCAGCTAGGATCGTGGCCAAACCTTAGTGGTAGCTCCCCTTGTTGAAGCCTTCAGGCCAGCTGCCACCAGGTACACACCTACAGCTGAGACTTAGGTTTGTGGAGCTTTCTGAACACCCCAGTATGAAGGAGCTGGGAGGGACTATTGGATTTGGGCTCATTCTGGGAGATCCTCAGGCGGGTTTGTGAAAGTGGGGTGGAGTTCTGGATAAGATGTTGTCAAAAAGTGGGGACAATTTTGTGATTGCATGTCTTAAATTTTTTCCAGGAGGGAGGAGTTTTGAGTTTTCACTGGTAAGCATCACTCAGGTCAGAAGAGGGGACGTGCCACGGTTTGATGGCATGAGAGTTGCCTTTGTCTCTGTCTTGTTCAATACATAGTCTTGGAGTGATCTTATCCAGACACTACTTATATTCTCAGAACTTTGTTTATGTTCACATGAGAACATCATGGTTCAGCTGCCAGCAAGGCTGTTTTTCAGTTTCTTGGGATCCACACAGTTTTTTATTTTATTGAGAGCAGAGAGAAATTGATTATTGAAGTCACTCACTCCAATAGACTTCTTCCTGGAATAGTCTTCGGGTCTTTCCTCTCTTGCATAGTTGTTATCATTGATAGGCAATGTGAGTATGTCCAGAACTAATGTCAAACACAATTTCACAACTGCACACTGAAAAGACTTCAAAATGCTAAGAATTAAGAATTCATATAATTCCAAAGAAATTGAGCTTGTGTAGGTGCGCATTTTATTCATCACATGTGTGCAAGAGACCAAGTTCCCACAGCTAAAATGATGCACAGGACAAGTACGATGGCTCA